>NC_047077.1:13540087-14140087 GCF_902459465.1 Asterias rubens
ACTGATACTACAACTGGTGCTACAACTGGTGCTACAACTGATGCTACAACTGGTGCTACAACTGGTGCTACAACTGATGCTACAACTGATGCTACAACTGATGCTACAACTGATGCTACAACTGATGCTACAACTGATGCTACAACTGATGCTACAACTGATGCTACAACTGATGCTACAACTGATGCTACAACTGATGCTACAACTGATGCTACAACTGGTGCTACAACTGGTGCTACAACTGGTGCTACAACTGGTGCTACAACTGATGCTACAACTGATGCTACAACTGATGCTACAACTGATGCTACAACTGATGCTACAACTGATGCTACAACTGATGCCACAACTGATGCCACAACTGATGCCACAACTGATGCCACAACTGATGCCACAACTGATGCCACAACTGATGCCACAACTGATGCCACAACTGATGCCACAACTGATGCCACAACTGATGCCACAACTGATGCCACAACTGATGCCACAACTGATGCCACAACTGATGCCACAACTGATGCCACAACTGATGCCACAACTGATGCCACAACTGATGCCACAACTGATGCCACAACTGATGCCACAACTGATGCCACAACTGATGCCACAACTGATGCCACAACTGATGCCACAACTGATGCCACAACTGATGCCACAACTGATGCCACAACTGATGCCACAACTGATGCCACAACTGATGTCACAACTGATGCCACAACTGATGCCACAACTGATGCCACAACTGATGCCACAACTGATGCCACAACTGATGCCACAACTGATGCCACAACTGATGCCACAACTGATGCCACAACTGATGCCACAACTGATGCCACAACTGATGCCACAACTGATACTACAACAGCAACAGCAACAGCAACAGCTGTAATAAATAATAATAATTAATAATAATTAGTAATAATAATAATAATTAATAATAATAACCGAATTTATAAAGCGCCTTTTTTAAAGGCTGCAAAGCGCTAAAATGCGTAAACCGCGGATCGGCGGAAGAGTTGCATGCCTGGAGCGCTATGTTTGAAATATGAGACCCAAGGACGCCTCTCATTGAACAGACTTATAAGAAACCTCAAATATTTCCACACAGTTTTAAATTGAAATGGATGTCCACAGGCCAATAATGAAATTGTAAGATACAACAGACTTTTATTATGGTGTGGCCATCTTGATTTTCTTCCATGCAGGCCTCAAATTTCCCGATTTTTAGGGCAAGGCCACTTTGGCCTTGAATTTGTCAAATTTTGAAAGGGCACCAAGGCCATGGGGTAGGGCACCAAGGCCAACTTAAAATTTCAAAAAGGGCATCAAGGCCATAAAAAATAAAGATCATGAAACAATTTCTGTTCAGGTCCATGAAGGCTATTTTAATGAACCATTTCATTACTTTTGCTTTCCTTTAACAAAAAAACATCAAGTATTTTTAAATGTATTTAATTTTATTGATTAATGGGAAGTAAAAGTATGCATCCATTTTTTGTTGCGATGGCCAGACGTAAACAATGAACTGTCACTTAACTGTGTGCAGCGGAGATTTTGTTGCGACGGCCGGACGTAAACAATGAGCTGTCACTTGACTGTGTGCAGAGCGGAGATTTATTCAACGGACATACATGTACATGTACCATACATGTACATGTACCTTTCATGTACATGTACATGATGCGTGATTTACGTAACATGGCCCACGTGCACAAACATGTACGAGTACCAGTGAACAAGCACAATACCAGTGGAATAGGCGGACGCCCAACCTCGAATGGAACCGAAATTGTGATTAGCTGGTACCCATCATGGACAACCTTGCGTGGGTACGCGTGTTGCAAGATGAATACCAGTGCGATTGTTCTCAAATGGTCGTTGCAAGTACATCCGGCCCGTGTATAAACTTCGAGTACACAATGTCTATGGATGCACGTCTGTCGTTCGTTCTGCATCGTGCACACACACATGCACTGCATGGATATGCTGCCGTCCTTTTAAATTCCGTGTGATGAGCATTCAACCGACCGCGCTCTGTGTGCGTGTATTAATATAGAATGTACATGTAAGTGTTTGATTTTATGTGCACACAGACGTAGACGGATGGTGGTGTATCAAAACATAAATTTTGATCTCAAAAAGGGCACGGCGGCCATCGGAGAAAAAGGGCACGGCCTTTTTGGCCGCAAAAAAGTCCGATTTTCTCGGGGCACCACGGCCAGTAAGCAGGGCACCGGCGGCCATGGCCGTCGTGGCCGCCGGGAAATTTGAGGCCTGTCCATGGAAATCAATGTAACCAAACCAAGGCTGGAAGATTAATGGTCTGCTTCCTTTTTGTACAATGAGTATTAGCATTCAATACTGTTATTGGATACATTGAACATGACCGATATGATGGCAGTATGATGCAGGTCTCTACTTACTGTTTTCTTTCCTCTCCTCAAGTAGCAGTTGTTTCTCTTGGAATGAGGCCATGAAGACCGACCCCCCTTCCTCCTTGCGCATCTGGAAGGCGCTCTTTTGCCGTTCACTGTACTTTGGAATCCTTTACGAAAAAGAGCAAGACAAAACAAAAGATGGAGAGATGAACTAAGTACATGAAGGGGCATTGCTTGGCAACCAGACCATTGCTGTGCACTAGCGGGTCGTGTGCAGGCGGCAGCGAATAAACCCGAAGAAACCACACGTCCAGACACGTCACTATTTTTGGCAATATGTTTGCTGCCACCATCGGTGAAAGGTGCTCGTGTTTGGGGAAGCCCTTATGTTGCGAATTTTGTTTTTTTCTCAAATACAAGATGAGTGTAAAAATCTAGGAATAAGGTAAGGTACTAAAATACAGATCTTTTAAATGTAGATGGCTGAAGGGGGGTATTTTGTATGGTCTTTAAGCACAAATTATTATGCTAACTGGACTCTGGTTACCAGCTAAAATACCATGTCACATGAACAAATTGTGACTGGTTTCCTGCTCATTTCTGCTTAGCCCCTTAGCAGAAAAATTGTTCAGCAATATTTTCTGCTTAAGCAGCTCTCTCTCTATGAAATTGGGCCCTGGTCTGGTAAGGGTCACTTCTATGGGGAAAATGTACTTTTGTATTGGAACCTTGAAGAGTGAGGGCACCACAACAAAAGCACAGGGCACCATATAGCCCTAATTTATAGGACTCTTCCTCTGTACACAGATACAGAGTCCTAATTATTAAGGCCCGTTTCTGGGGCGGAAAATTTTCAAAGCTTCATAACTAAAAATCTTACCTGCAACAAGCCATTTATTTCAACAGATTTACATTCCATTGCGGCATATTTCATATCGAATGAAAAAGTGGTGGCACCATACGGAAACTTGTATGTATAGTGCCAGTGCCACTGCCACAACTTGTGCCAGCACTTATTAAATTTTACCCTCATGATAATTTTCCGCATGTCGCCACCAATTTATCTAGCGTTAACTAACTCCAAAACCACTGAATTGTTTTCTTACCTGAGAAGAAGGGTTACCACATATGATATGGAAACGTTTCCGTATAAACCTTGTTTTCATCAATATCAACGAGTTAAATTTCCGTCTCCACCGCTAGCGATAAATCCTGCTTTACTTCAGTGCTTGGTCAGCCTTTTTGAATTGGCGCGAAATTGCTATTTGTAAATGAACGTTGAGGGAGACAAACAAGTAAGTCGGTCGTCGAAGAATTAAGTCTTGTCGGTCAGTACAGTCTACCCGCAGGAGTACACTAATCTCCTTTGTTATTTATCTGCAGGGATATGCATCGTTTTTTCATGCGTTACCTCTATCATGTGTATACTAATTAGTCAAAAGGGCTTGTGGAATTCGGTCATTTTCAGCCTTTTCTGAAAAGTCTCAACCAAAATATTTAAATGTACCAGTAAATTGAAACGAAGAGCATATCTGTCGTCATGTATAAAAACAAGCGGTTCAACTCAAACGCAACAAGATATTTGTTCATACAACACGACAGATATGCTCTCCATTTCAGTGTACTTCTACATTATTTATGTCAATACTTTTCAGATAAGGCCGAAAAAGACTGAATTTCAGAAGCCCTTTGGACTAATTAGTATTCAAACCGAGGTCACGCAGGAAAAATCACGCCAACTCGCGCAGAAAAATCACAAAGGAGACTTATTAATGTACTGTGGGTAGACTGCGGTGCCTCTTTCCTTCTGTTGGTTGAAGCAGCTGATAAGCACAAAAAGTAGCCAAGCACAAACAAATAAGCTTACTAGACAAGGTTACCAGCTAAAATTGTATGCCAAAGACGTGTACAATTTGTGACAAGTACTGACCCTGTTCAGTTTTGCTAAGCAGTAAATTTTGAAGCAATATTATTTTCTGCTTAATCAGCTCTATGAATAAGCACATCATAAATAAAATCTTTGACATTGTATTTATTCATCATTATTGATTAAAACTTCATCAAATCCATGGCCACAATTATGTCAAAAGCAAATAAAAAATGGTGTATTATGGTTTGTCATGGATTTGATACTGTGTAGACTGCAGGTATACCTTCAGGAATGCTGGTCATCATCTCGCCACCCAGCAAGCTCGCCACCGCCCCCTGCAAAGTCTCCCCCTAACCGGCTCATCGCACGGGTCGTTACAAAGTTGCCCCCTGACAATGTCGCCCCAAACAATGTCGCCCGAAAATAAGTAACTGTTTCTATGGTGGATACTTTGTGGAAATTAAATATTCTTTCGGTAATGGCTTAATTATTGTATTGGAAAGAATATAAGTTAAAGTCTGCTTGAGGAAAAAAGTCATCAATAATAATAAACTCCATGCACAAAGTTCAAATTTTTGGTAAATGATTTTATTAACGTCGCTCAATTTAAATTTTAACACCAAACAAATACTTACTCTGTTTTGGTTTTTTTAACAAACAATATTAATAGGCTAAATAGCAATTACTGAATTACAGATGTAACATTTTACAACAAATCGTAGACTAACTGTTTCTATAGTGGATACTTGGTGGAAAGCTTAATAATGAGTTTCTAAGTGCAAAACTAAAATAACAATGAGAATGATTTTTGGACATTATCTCAGAAGTTAATAATAATCACCGTTTAAAAAAGACATCTTTCTAAAGCATAATTCAGGTGAACTGAAACAAAATGTTAGAAAATGAACTTTCCTTTGCAGTTTGTGTAAGAAAATTTCTACTATTTATTATAGGGGAATTTTACTTGTATCTTATCATACCTCTTTTTTAAATATAATGATAGCCCAAACATATTTTTATGGTTCTTAATTTTTATGAAATATTTCTCATTATAAGTATTGCTTTACTTGATTGGCTTCGCCTCGGATTCCATTTCCCCCCTCGGGTGTACAAAACGCCATGGACCCGTCACAGCTTGCAACAACTGTATAATGTACCCAATTCAATTAGAAGGTCAGGCTCAGTACACAAATCAAAATTTGTCTTGGTAAAAATTCATCACATCTCAATTTTCAACAATAATATTATTTATTTAAAATAACTTTAAGAAACACATTGCTTTTATATTTGGCTCTTTGGACTGTGAAGTGTTTGTGGACATAAATCTAATTGGGAAACATGTTTTAAAATTATCATTCACACTATTTGCCTCAAAACTGCAAAGTTTTCCATTTACTTTGTGAACTAAAATGTCTGCTAATTTGAGGAGTCCAGAATAATCTTCAACAAAATGGCAGACTGTACTGTTAGCTCAAGAAGGGCATAACAAGAAAACCAAACAATTTTAAGGTATATTTATGTGTGGGTCATTTTTTTTCAAAAATCGAAAAATCTTTCCAACCATGTAGGCCTATTCTTTCCATAGCAAGAACTTCCTACAGCACAAAACACCAAACCCAAATGCAACATGTCCCTTCAAGCATGTGAGGTAATTCAACATTAAAAAGTCAGGCTCAGTACTTATTATCAAACCTTGTTGAAAATTCATCACATCTCAAATTTCGATCACATTGTCATCAAAACCTTCTCCAAGAGAAACATTGCTGTTAGATTTAACACTTTGGACTATGACATTATTTGTTACATGTACATGGGCAATTATATCCACACTAATGGGCAAAAAAGTGCGACATGGAAAGGGAATGTTGGATAGTCACAAAATTAAGTTTGTTGTCATGTATTTTGGTCTGTGTACATTCAGAAGCAGATGAGGATTGTGGTTAACCAAAAAACATGCCTGTCTTACAAAGTTATCCCTTTGGTCCATTATCGTGGAATTGCCCACATGTATGATATGAATATGGGCCCAGTTAAATAAAGCATAAAAGCAAAACAACTTGCTCAGCACAGAAAAGTATTGCTTAACAGAAACAGGTTTCCACCCAAAATAACATAGCAAATAAATTTGTCAAGAGGTGTTTTCTGCATGCCTAACAGCTTTATGAAATAGGGCCTTGGTTGGAAACATGTTTTGGAAGTAGTGTATAATTATCAACACTAAAAGGTGCCTCAAATCTGTGTGGTTTTCCTTATACTTTGTGGTTTGTGGAGTCAAAAATTATTTTTACTTTGTGAACTAAAATAGTCCGCCATTTTTAGGAGTCCATAATTTTCTTCAACAGAATGACAGACTATGTTACTTAAAGAGAGTATAAATAGAAAACCAAACAATTTCCAGGTACATGTTTATCTGTGTGGATCATTTATTTATTTATTTTAAAACATAGTTTCAACCATATCCATTTCACAGCAAGCACTTTCTAAAGCCCAAAACAGTAACACCCAACTCGAAAGCGACGTGTCCCCTTTAGGCATGTGGGATAATTCAACAATAAAAAGTCGTACTCGGTACTTTTTATCAAACCTTGTTGAAAATTCATCACATCTCAAATTTCAACAATTTCAATCACATAGTCATCAAAACCTTCTTCAAGAGACACATTGCTTTTACATTTGTGTGTAATTATCAACACCAAGGTGCCTCAAAACTGTGTGGTTTTCCTTTTACTTTGTGTTTTGTGGAGTCAACAATTCCATAATACTTATACTGTGCACTAAAATAGTCTGCCATTTTGAGGAGTCATGAATTTGCTTCAACAAAAATGGCAGGTTGTGTTATAGTTCAAGAGGGTTACAAGAAAATACAAACGATTTCCAGGTATATTTTTGTGGAAAATTATTTTCTAATTTCAATCATATTGTCAGCAATTTCACGAAGGGCCAAAAAAGCAGCAAAATATGTCTTTTTCGAGAAAACCACGTTTTAAGTTTAGCTAGTTTTGAAACTACTAGTTGGTAGACTATTCAAAATTTAATCTCGGAATGTCAGGGAAGAAGTGATCCTAAAAACTGTGAGGTTTTCCAAATACTTTGTGAACTATGATGGTCTGCCATTTTGGGGAGTCAAACTACTGCTTCAACAAAATGGCAGATCATGTTAGTTCAAGACGGCCAAGGAAAACTAAACAATTTCCATGTGTATTTGTGTGGATCATTATTTTCTAAATTTAAAACATCTTTGGATGACAGTAATTTAAGAGCGGCATATAGGGTAGAGACATGGGCCTTCGGTGATACATGTAGATGTTCATCCATGACTGCACAGAGATTTCTGGCTTTCGTTGAGTGGTTTCACATCACCAACCGTGATGGAAATGACTGGAAGTGGCTGTTGTGAAAATCTTGATGTAAAATGAAGAACCAATGCTTTGCAGCATTAAGCATCATCTTGTTTGCAGTGGCTCTTTGGTGAATGTCCTTGATGCATGCATTGAGTTTCATTAGTACAGTGTTGCAGTCTGGCATAAACATGTGTCCGTGGTCGCCTCATGCTCACATTGTAATGGGGCCGCATTCCTGGAGTCACCCTCCTCATCACCTGTTCTCTTTCAATCTCCCCAATGTGGAGAAGATGTTATCAAAGTACTGCAAGATAATAAAAAAATCAAAGAAAAACAAATAACTAGTAGAAATAATTATTGGTTACCTCACCTCTGTAGGTAATCGAGACTTTCCACCCCCTCAGCTTTATTATGGAAACATAATGAACTTACTTCTGTTTTGTGTTTAAAAAAAAAGGTATGAGTTCACTCTTAATCGTAAAACCTTGGCCAAGGCTAAGGATGATAATCTAATACTAATAATTTACCATTCGGACAACCTCTCATTGAGCCAAATACAGTGATGGCAACCTGCTCCATCATTTGTAAATTAAGGACAAAAGGTCTGGAATCCGGAATTACACAATATCCCCCAGAAAGGGAGATTAAAGTACCCTCCATATTTTTTCATGAGGGATTTAAAGCATCGCACGGTATAGGTGCCTGCCTAGCCTGTGCATGCAGCACAATAGATTTCCCGGTTCAAATAATATGGCCAACTGACCATAAAAAAAATGGATACTCTGAGTTGTTCCGGGCGTTTGTAAGTTGGCCAACATAAGCTAGTTTGAATAAGATTTTACTTTTTTTTGTATACACCATCAGACATGGCTAAAATAACGAGAATGTATGGACCAAATTGCACAGTTTTCCCATGGGGCACTTTCGTAATATTTGCAGGATCTACATGCAGATTTGACATGGTTGTTCTGATGCAATTAACTTTGATCAAAGGTTTTATATAAACACCATCAAAATACCTTCCCTATAGCATCTGCACTCAGGCCTGGAATAACATGCTTGCTACGGAGACCATCGGTCTCCATTGCCCCATGTATTGGCCCTGGTGCCTTCAAAAGTTTCCCACTGAAGTGCCCTTTGCAAAATGCAAATGACCTTGCCCTTCCAACATGAAATTCCAGGCCTGCTCATGAGTTGGTCTACACTGCTGCCCCTTTCAATGTTCGATTTATCTTTTACATAAGGATTTGTTGTGATAATAATTCTGAGCAGTATTACCTGAGCATCCCTTGTCGCTAGGCAACATCTGAGCAGAACACAAACAACTAAAGAGGTTTTCCATCATCTCATTTTCTTATGTGCTTGTCTTGTCTTTTCTCTTTTAGACCTGTAAAGAAAACAATTTTGGGTTGAAAAACAAAATTGACTAGAGTGGGACTCGAACTAACCACCTCCAGATTAACGTGTAGACATTTCTACCAACTGTGTCATATATGATCCCTGGCTACACGACAGTTTAAAACGATGTATGTACAAAACAGGGACACCGACATAGGTCTAGATAGCTCAGTTGGTATAGAGTGCTGTCACATTAAAGGAACACGTTGCCTTGGATCGGACGAGTGGGTCTATAAAAAGCGTTTGTAACCATTTGTTATAAAATGCATATTGTTGGAAAGATGTTTTAAAAGTAGAATACAATGATCCACACATATTTGCGTCGAAGTTGCATGGTTTTCCTTTTACTTTGTGAACTTACACGGTCGGCCATTTATGGGAGTCCAAAATTTGACTCCCATAAATGGCCGATGGTGTTTGTCCACAAGGTATGAAGAAAACTACGAAATTTCAAGGCAACTTTGTGTGTATCATTATATTCTACTTTTAAAACATCTTTCTGATCAATGCATTTTATAACAAACGGTTACAACACTTTTCAAAAACCAGCTCGACCGATCCAAGGCAACGTGCTCCTTTAATCCATTTATTAAAAACATTTATGTTTAAAGTACATGGGTGTCAAATTGCCTGTGTTTCGATGCAAAACATTTCAAATGAATCATGCTTTTATATGATGACCTAAAACTGTATGCAATTAGCATTCCGCAAGATCGAAAAACATTGAGAGGGGACCAGTAGCTCTATCTTGATGCATCTTTTTACAGTACGCTCTGTATAGTCTTCACCATAAGATGGATCAATCACAGGATTAACTTAAATATGCAATATAGGATATTTCAAAGTTACACTTCAAGGGGTGTGTTTTGGCGACAGTAACCAATACAAATTTTGATTATTGGCCTGTGATTAACCGTTGGCTAATTCAACCAAAAAAATTATTGGTTACAACCGCCAAAACGCACCGCTGGGGTTATGATCGCACGAGGCATTCTGATAAAGAAAAACAGTGAAATCATTCAATTGGTGACAATGAAACACCCTGAATATATTCATGCATACCTACAGACATTATTGGTTGGCACACACCATAAAGTTGGGCACTAGGCAGTCGCAGAAACGTGGCCATACATGTATAATGCCACAACAAAATCATTAAAATGAAAACTGTTTTAATTCTGGACGCAAATCTCAAATACAGGAGTTCAGTAAAACTTTTTTGTTAGCGGTACTGGGCCCAATTTCATGGCTCTACTTACTGCAGAATTCTGTGCTAACGATCACGATTCTCTGCTTACGAGCAAGCGCCGAGTTTCTGCCCTAGCCTTGTAAGTGTAGAATGCCTAGTAACAGGGCGTACGCACGCGCAGAAGCCAAAATTCACCGCTAACCCGTGAAATACGAGTGTCGTAACCTCCGTAACCTTGATTCTGTCCTTACGGTAAGCAGAGCCATAAAATTGGGCCCTGTCGTAAGCTAATTTATTTAAAGATAGAATAACAACAAACTTGACTGCAACTTACCATGTGTGTATTGCAGGATGATGGCAAATATTTCACTACAGTAAAGCTTCTATGGCACTTTATGTACTCGTGTCTCTTCAGCAGCCATTTCAGGGGAGGCCTTGCAGGTGGGCTGCCTCCCCACACATCTTTCTGCACATCTCAGAGTGTCATCTTCTCAAGGATTCCTACAAGTAAAACAAAAAAAATATTGGGATTGAGCAAAGAAAAAAATGCCCAGTCTGTTTACCTTGAGGTTTATTATTTGATAAGTAAAATAAAGAAAGAATACAACACATGATAAAACAACTTATTGACCCAAACGACATGATGTCATAATAATATTTGTAGTAATAACTATATTAATTTTGGTTTTTTTACCCATACACCGATGTGTGTTAGCACTGTATACTCAGTACTTTCCCAAGTCCTGTGAAAAAATATCACAGGCAAGTTACTCGGGTGGGATTCGAACCCACGACCCTTGCAATTCTAGAGCAGTGTCTTACCAACTAGAATTGCAAGGGTCGTGGGTTCGAATCCCACCCGAGTAACATGCCTGTGATATTTTTTCACAGGACTTGGGAAAGTACTGAGTATACAGTGCTAACACACATCGGTGTATGGGTAAAAAAAAACAAAATTAATATTCTTTATCCCCGATGCAAATTTAACATCTATTATAGTAATAACTAGTTCTTATATAGAGCACATTTCACAATAACCGTCTCAAGGCGCTTTACATTATTGCATTGGTCAATTGGCCATAACATTCTTTTAATCTGTCTCAGCTCCCTTGGGGGTATACAACATGGGCAACCCTATGCTCTAAGGGCTTTTCATACACAGTATCAACCTCTACCCTAGCTGGTACCCACTTATAGTGTCCCGACCGGAATTTGAATACACACTCCGATGACCTAACCACCAGAACTTAAATTTGATGATCAGGAAAATCTTTGTTGCGCCATTTTGAGAGTGTTGTACAATGAATTTCTCCATGATTGTGCAGTTAGTGAACATATTAGGTGACACTCAATCCATTAAATGCCTACCATAAAATTCATATGCAATTTTACTCCCATAATGGCAAATGCTGCAATCAGCAGCCTTAAATGACAATGATGCAGTGGGTCAAATACTCATTTTCATTACGAAAATTAGTTGAAGTTTTTCAAGTAACAGAGCCTTATCCCAAGCCCAAGCGGGTTGCTGGCAAAAAATGAATGTCCACATAAAAACATTCTGACTTTCTAAAACAGATACTTTCTTCCTATTCAAGGTATTAAACCTGCCTTGCTAACACAAAAAATAAACTTGGAGAGGGGTGGGGGGACATCAAACCTTTTTCAATTCTTCTTCCTCAAGCCGCAACCTCTCATCTGCTTCTCGCTTTTTTCTCTCCGACTCTTTTTTACTCATCTCTAAGACTTTTTTGTTCTCGTCACCGTCTGAGTCTGTGTTATTTTCCAGGAGAATGGTTTGGCTTGTTTGTTTACTGCCACAAAGAGTGAGGAGAAAAAAAATCAATTAACAAATTGTCACATGTTTTGTTCTCAATTTATATTTGGTTTACCGTAACACCATGTGTATATACTACTTACTGTTTACATGATTACATTAAGTTGAGAACTTGTCTTGCTATATATTCTACTACCGCAATTGTTTGCATATTGTCAGGTAAGGGTTGAAAACAAATATATTAAACTCCATAATACATATTTAACCTATTTATCATTTACAAAGCGGCAATAAATTCACCAACAGTGACACCACAGGCCAAAAACAAAAATCGGATATAGTATAAAGGTATTAAAAGTGAAGAAAACTTAATAAGCAGTGGTATCAATGTAATGTGACGTCTAACCTTACACTCTGACTAGGCCTAATTGGGGGATAATGATGTAAAAGCTCCTATTCTAATCTAATTGATGAGCTAATACACCCAAACTATAGTATCAATAATAATACCAGACATTTATATGGCAACATTTGCGCAACACAAAACATAAAACAATAAACAAATATACACAAAGCAATTGTTACAATAGAGAGCAAACTACGTATACGAGTCTCAAAACAACATTGATAAAGAGGCACAAGACATACCAGCCGTCGATTTCACAAAACTCTTCCTAACTTATGACTAATCCTAGGACTTAGGCCGAGTCCCAAACCTGCACTGTAGCATGCAGACCTTTACATTTATCCTAAGTTAGGACGAGTTTCGTACGAACTTGAGATTCAATTCAATTCAATTCATTAAGGTTTATTAAAAATATCACAAAATACACGACAGAAGTTAAAAAGACTTAAATTGACGTGTTTACATACATTATTAAAAACAATGACAACAAAAAACACAGACTTAAAAGAAGAGAAGAAAAGCTCCAGGCATGAATGCACAAGAAAAGATAAAAATTAGATCAAATTTGATAAACATTTGATAAAACTGATAATTCATTATTATTAAAAATTACAAAAGACAACAAACTCTGACTTAACAAGGAGAAGAAACTGAAGGCATGAATGTACAAATTAAAAAAATTTGATCAAATTTGATAAACATTTGATAAAACTTAACCCAACTGTTAGAGATTCTTGTTGATGAAGCCACAAAATTGATAAACATTTGATAAAACTTAACCCAACTGTTAGAGATACTTGTTAATGAAATCACCGATTATTATACAGTCTCACTAATGCTGGAACACTAGACATTTTATATCTCGGAGTTCTCATTAGGGGCAAGTGAATGTTGTGTGAGTTTCTCAGTCCAGTGCGGGAGAGTGTTTGGCGTTCAGGGGGGAACAAATCTCGGTGTCGAGTTGAGATTGTGATAGATTTGGCAAAGTCTGTAAGTATTTCAGTTCTTCTTAATGCAAGGGAGGGAATACCAATATCTATCAGGAGATCCTCATAATGATGCCGTTCAGGAAACATGATGATTCGAAGAGCTCTTCGTTGTACCCTTTCAATACTAACAGACTGGTGACTTGTTAGATTACTGCTCCACACAGGAGCGCCAAACTCAAGTAGAGGACGGATGTACGCAGTATATATGTAGATAAGATCACTAAGAGGGACACCATTCCGCTTCAATTTGCTTAAGATGTACAATCTGCGAGATGCACGCGAGATCATTTGTTGCACTTGAAGATCCCACTTAAGATCAGATTGGACTATCACACCAAGCAGCCGCAGTGAAGACACAGATTCTAAAACTTGATTATCCATTGTGATCACAGGAGTAGGGATGTCACTGTGTAAGAAGCTAACTTGAATGACTTTACATTTTCCAGCCTTGGGTTTCATAGAGTTAGTATGGCTCCACTCTGACACAGCATCCACATGGCTTTGTAAATCACTGGTACGTGACTTGTGGGTGATTTCAGCAATTGTTAGGTCGTCGACATATTTCCATCTTTTTCCGGTTGTCATGGCAGCATCATTTATCATAATTAGGAAGATCACAGGCCCAAGTTTAGTTCCTTGAGGGACCCCACAAGACAGACTAAGCTCAGAAGAGGATGCACCACTATATCGTACTGTCTGCGTGCAATTTGAGAGAAAATCTGCAATAACAAGAATGAGGGACGGATTAACTCCAACTTCGATCAACTTGTGGAGCGCTTTCGTATGATCGATCAGATCAAAGGCTTTCATGAAGTCTATTGTACAGATAGTAGCATAGTGACCCGGTTTATCAAGGCCCCTGTAGATCTCACAGAACTGCCCTTCATATTGCCAAATTGTCTTGGGTCAACTTGATCTTTGATGTCAGCCATCACCCACTCAGCAAGGAAACTTTCAAACACACGTGCTAAAATCGGAGTTATGGAGATAGGGCGGAGTTGACTAAAATCGGTGACTGGGGATGACTTCGGCACAGGACAAACAGATGCCGTTTTCCAGTTGCTAGGGAAATGGCCGCCACGAAGACAATCATTGAAGTTTGTAGTTAGGGGCTCGGAAATCTCGTAGGCGAACTCCTTCAACAACCGAATAGGGACATCCGTTGGGTGACCAGATTTTGTCGCATTCAATTTTCGAAGCTTATTGTAGACCTCTTGTCTAGCAATGATTGGAGGGGGGAGGGCGGGAAGGTAGGAGGGCAGAGCACACAAATCAAGGCTTGGTAGTTCATTGCATATACGAGCAAAGTGGCAGTTAAGTTCATGTGCAGTATCCAAGGATGATTTCTGTGTGTTCAATCGGAACGGCGACGACTTGTGCATACCAGTCAAAGATCTAATCTGTTGGTGCCATTTGCCAGGTTCAGTGTGTTTCAAGTGCTGAATTTTATGTTCATAGAAGCTTTTCTTAGCACGCAGAATTTCCCGTTGAATGAGGTTCCGTGATTTTTTATAGGTGCAAATGTCACCTCTTTTGAATTGAGCATCGCGTGTGACAATGAGTCGTCTTATACGGTTATTCATCCATGCTTTGTCGCTCAGTCTGTGGATGGTGGTGATTTCTTTAAAATGATATCTGTACTGGTCTGTGATAATCTGCTGGAACCAGTCAGCTTTCACACTAGCATCAGGTAGTTCATTCATTTCACTCCAGTCTGTATGTGTTATCCACTGTCCAAAACATCTCACAGAAGAATCACGAAAGGGTCGACTGGTACACTGAGAAACAGTTTTCTGTTGGTTGTAGTCGTTTTGAGGCTTTAGTGAAATGATACAATGGTCACTTTTACCGAGAGGTGCACAGATCACAGGGTCACAAAAGCTACTCCCAACGTTGGTAAAAAACTTGTCCAGGATAGCAGATCCTCGGGTAGGCATGTTGATAATTTGTTGCAATGAAGTATGGAGTTCGATAGGCTTGGTATCAAGGTCGTTGAAGTCTCCCATTATTAGCAGTGAAATATTGTCAAACTG
This sequence comes from Asterias rubens, assembly GCF_902459465.1. Classification (NCBI taxonomy): domain Eukaryota; kingdom Metazoa; phylum Echinodermata; class Asteroidea; order Forcipulatida; family Asteriidae; genus Asterias; species Asterias rubens. Next base: position 13,555,469 of record NC_047077.1, read on the forward strand.
GACACGGACAGTGTCGACAATATCAATGATGTATGTAGATAATTCATCCTGGTGGGGCGACCGAGGTGGGCAATATGTTACACACACAAGAATGTCATCTTTCAGGGTGAGGGACACTGACGATTTCAATTTAACCCAAATGATTTCAATGTTCTGGGGTATATTGCTTTCAAACATACAAAGAGTGGCATTTAAGTCATCCCGTACATACAAAGCTACACCGCCTCCAATCCGGTTAGCACGATCATGGTGAAACTGGTGATATCCTGGGAGAGGATATGCTGTGGCCGGCTTCTCAGCAGAAAACCATGTTTCAGTGACAGCAATTAGGTGTACATCCTTATGATTTGTATGTATAGTAGCTTGAAGATCTTCTATTTTATTACAGAGTGATCTTGCATTTAATAACAGAGTAGATGGCAAGTGTGAGTTAGCTCTAAGATGGCCACTGTTTTGTTTTGTAACTGGCTTAGATCTCGAAGTACAGTTGATGAAAATCAAATTACCTGTATCAATGTTCCTTGGTAGGGCTGATTGCCGTGGTACTGGTTGCACTGTTGATATCGAATGTTGATCTTTTACGAAGGTTCGATGGCCACGCCTAGTTGGTTTTGCACTACATATGCCATATTGTTTTAGAGTTTGATACACATTCAGTGCTACAGGTCGATGGTAACATAGTGTTCCAATGGACAACAGCTCTTCTTTTGAGTAACACATATTGGGCATTGTATAAGATTAGTCCCAAAGTGCTGCAATAACTGCATGCATTGTATGTCCACAGACAATGCTCACTGAAGCAGGAAGAACAGCAACAGTACTAGTAGTGCATGTAGAAACATGGCATACTTTAAGTAGAATCAGACTTATGTATCTCAAAAGTCAGTTTTGTTGGTTGTTTCTCCAGTGGTCAGTAGAAATTGTTCAAACTTGCCTAGTAGATTCCTCACCAGTTTATGAACATAACGGTAACAGGAAACAATAAAATTAAGCACAAAAAAGCTTTAAAAAATGGCAAAAAGACAGAGCCAAAAACATTGCAACCTGCTCATTTGTAGAGATAAGATGAGTCCTAACTCTTTGTGAAATCAACCCCAGGCATGTTAGTATTAACTATCCATGACAAAAATGAGGAAAAGAGAAAACCAGGCAAGAAAAACAGAAGAAAAGATAATATTCCTGTACTTTTGTACACAGAAAGTGAAATATAAAGGAGGAAAATCAAAACCCAAAAAGAGGAAGTCATCTGAAAGGACAAAACTTAAACATATAAGAAGTCTGCAATGGGTTTTGAATTATAAAAATCATCTGGAAGATAACAATGAATGAAAAAAGGCATACATGTTTCAATATGAGGGTGACAGATAAAAACACACAAAACTTAGAAGTCTGCAATGGGTTTTGAATTACAAAAATCATCTGGAAGATAACAATTAATGAAAAATGCATACATGTTTCAATATGAGGGTGACAGATAAAAACATCCATTTAAATAGTATTGAGGGAAAAATATGTTTATAAATTTACAAACCAAAATAAAAAACATTTCATAAACAAGAAATATTAATGCCTTATCAACGTTCAACAATATTCAAACAAAAGTATACAATATGAACAACGATCAATTAAAACCACAATTTTAAGTCTTGTAATGTACATGTATAATATCAAATAATAAACCACAAGGGAAACCGATCAGGTAAATTTTTTAATGATTCCGGGAGCAGGATTTGAACCAACGAACTCCAAATTAACGTGCCAGCACTCAAGGCCTTATACTTCACGAAAGGTAACGAGGGCGATTGCCCCTCTGGTCATTGCCTTTGAAATGCTCCAGTAATTTACGATTTCCACATAAGGTGCACCATTACCAAGGGAAAAATGCCTTGGTGCCGGTGCCCTTTCACAAACAAAGCATACAGGCCTGCTAACCCTGTGTTGGCGGGCTCTCCATTTTGTCAATATCTTAGTTCAGGGTGCCATGTATTATTGTTTCTACTATATTACCTTCCAGTATGCACTAATAATCCAATCAAACCAGAATGTGATATCAGGCGATAACCCAATCACAGTTTTCATATTGCACTCTGAGTACTGTGAGTGTCAATGTATCACGCTTCGCATACGGTCAGTGCAAAAGTTACATTCTGAACTTTGCATGGCAACACCAAAAACAAAAACCCAACCTAACCTCATTGACTTGATTAGGCTGGTAGATAAATAGTTATTGAGTGGCATGAAATCACATCGATGATGAGAAAATATTTAAGTACCTGTTGTCGTCATAGTTCAGCCTCTTTCTTGAGGGCGCAGTGGGCGTAAAACTGAAGCGCGAGGGCTTAAACGACTCGCTCCTTGCAGACCAATTAGATTCCCTCGTCGACGGGGCTGTGAGGGACAACCTTTGAGTTCTCTCGGCATTGAGTTGTTGTGGCCTTGGAGATGACGTCCCGTTGACTAATGACTTTGGGAGAGAGGTTGGACTCTGGGTTTCCTTGGTGCAGTGGTAGTGGACGGACAAGTACCTGGGTATGAGGATGCGGCGACGGAGCTTGGAGTACTGGAAGGCGTCAGGCGTCAAATTTGTAGCGCTTAAGATGAATGATAATTACCCTGAAAGAACAAGATAAATTGCCCCACTATCAAGTCCAGAAAACTCATTTGGTTTGACAGGTCGGACAGAGGTGATGAATGATCAAATAATCAAACAAGGACAGGAGAATACATGTTGGGAAAATGTTTTCTGTAAGCTGATTGGTTTGCTCTGCGATTTATTGGAAAACAATCAGTCACCACTTATAATTTATAACGGTTGCAGAAATTAAGAATGACTCGAGACATAGTTCTTGCGATCTTCAGTGTCCGTTTGTAAGGTTGCGGTTTTTGGAAAGGCGAGAATGAAAGACATAACATGTCTGATTGAAAACCATTGGACCAATTTGCATTCGAAAGCTTTGTAAGTGACAATGATGAATTTAAATAGGTTTACGAAGACAAATTTATCAATTCTTTAGAAAAAAAAAGTGAAAATGAAAGACAGCACTACCTTTGATTGAGCACCATTGGACCAATTTGCCATCAAAAGCTTTGCAATTGATGATAAATTGAAAAAGGTTTTCTGAAGACAACTCTTATACCAATTTATCATTACTATTGACAACATGAAGTTATCAGCAAGGAGGAAAGTGAAGGTAAAAAACAGGGTTTGCTGTTCTGTTACTTCGATTACCTAGGATTATACTAGGATAATTGCACAGTGGTAACAGTTGGTGAAAAAAAACAATACACAGATGGACATCAGGGCACGAAAAAACATGCACAAACACCAATGAACAAAGGTATTTAAAAAGGCAAGACATATATATACATAAATCCTCAATCTAGGTACAAAATAGGGCTACTATAACCCAATATAAAAACAATATTTTGTAAATGACAAAAATAAATAATTCTTCAATATTATCAATCTTTAAAGACACTGGCACTCATATTGGGTTTTGTCCATTAAATGCTGATTTATAGGCAAAATTATAAAGAAATATACATTATAAGTCACATGTAAAAGTTCAGCTGAATGCACTGCCTAGTTGCTAAGAAAACAGCAACAAACAGCTTCCAATCAGCATCACAAAAAACACATCCCAACAAAAACTTCTATTACCTTGGTAGCTTAGTGAACTTATGCGTGACTATAGCCTGCTTGCAGTCACATTCTCCGCAGGCATACTCTATACCCTCTCTCTGAAGAACTGCTCCAGCGCCGTCTGGATCGACCCGATCGGGTTAGAATGTCTGAAACATGGACCAATAATAACAATCGTTAATAGGAGTCCCTAACCACCGGTTCTTTTCGGAACCAACACTAGTCACATAGAGATATTCACATGTTGTCACCGCAAACCTCTCTAAGTTAGGCCGTGTTCGAATTGGCGACTTCGGCTACAGCTACGGCCATTCTTCAACACTGACAGACGCCCTGATCTAGCCGTAGCTGTAGCCAAAGTCACCAATTTGGACACGGCCTTATACCTCAACCTGGATCGACCCGATAGGGTTAGAAATACTGAAATATGGAAAAGTTTAAAACAATTGATACAAATATTGAATTGTGACAATTAACATTTTAAAATTGAAAAAGTATGGCAATGAATTTACTTTTATAGAGAAGGAAACTTCTCCAAAAATCACATTGTTTTTGTTTCCTTTTGGTTTTATTAAAAAATATCAAACAACAAGTCTGGTAACAATTATTCAGTTTACAAAAAGTGACATCAACAGTTTATGATGTATATTGTAATAATTTTAAGATAAAATATTAGTCATTAACAATTAAAAATTATAGAAAAAGCGATAGATAAGATATATAAATGCATTCGCTAACACAGTATTATTGAGGTGCAGTCGAGTCTGAGTGAAGTCCAGTCTACCTTGTCATGTGGGGAAAAAAATTCTGACATTTGAGAACTTTGAGGCCGAACCGAAAGTAATCCAAAAAGGAGAACATTCTCAATACATGTACAGATTACAATAGATATTGCCTTGGATCTCGTGCTTAAAAAGATATTCAAAATACACAATATATCGTTCAAAATTAGGGAATACATTATGACATTAACAAGATCTCCTGTACTGTTTTTAACACTCCAGCACACAATTATAAAAATACAATGCACAATACAGGACACAATAAAACAGTCACTTAAAGACTAAAGGAAACAAATGTCAGCACAACACCCGCACTAGAAGCAGCCCAACAAATCACATCGTCTCAGGAATAAAATAAAGGTTTGTATACAAGATACGAGAGTATCTTATATACAAGAGTTGTAGAATAATATCATAGCATAATATCAGAACCCTCCCAACTGAATGTTATGTGGCCACAAAACGGGGAGGAATACAAAACGGAAAAAATATTTTAGAACTTTGTTGAGCCAGAGCCGAAAGTAAAAAAAAAAGAATATTCTCAAGAGAGAAAAAATAATTGCCAAACCTCCTTCTGGGCATGTCCAGCGAGAGATCGTAGAGTGCATGACTTCAAATTCAAAGTTCTTGACAATCGGGCAGTCGTGCGGATAGCGAGACCTCAGTTTCATTTTATCATCATCCGTCCCTGGGGTCTCGTCCAAGGGGGAGTTTAGCGCCCTCTTGTTGGCCCTTTCGGTGTCGTCTTTGAGTTGATCCAGGCACTGACAGAGGAACTCTTGCGCATCCTAGAAATGCAGAGGTTTAAAGACAATGGACACTATTGGTAATTGTCAAAGACCAGTCTTCTCACTTGGTGTATCTCAACATATGAATAAAATAACAAACCTGCGAAAATTTTAGCTTGATTGGTCGTCGGAGTTGCGAGATAACTATGAAAGAACAAAACACCCCTGCCATACGTAGTTGTGTGCTTTCAGATGCTTGATTTCAAGACCTCAAATTCTAAACTTGAGGTCTCGAAATCAAATTCGTGGAAAATTACTTCTTTCTCGAAAACTACGTCACTTCAGAGGGAGCCGTTCCTCACAATGTTTTATACTATCAACCTCTCCCCATTACTCTTTAGCAAGTGAGGTTATATGCAGATAATTATTTGGAGTAATTACCAATAGTGTCCACTGCCTTTAAGAGTTAGTTGGATTACTTTGTTGTAGTGCATTTCCTTTTGACAATATTTTATTGTCACGCAAAAGTTTTGAGGCAGTTAAGTATGGCACCACTGCTCATTTAACAACAATACGGCAAGATGCATTTCGCAAATACCACTGCGCAAGTGCAGACTGTTGAATGAGGTGCATTGTGGGATAGATATGGATAAAATTTGATCACCAGCTAGACCACTATGCACCTAATTCCAAGCTTTACGCACGCACCCCAGTATTTGCGAAAAGGTGTTTTACTCTGATATTCCTATCGACACTCCGGCAACCAAATGTACTCTGAGATATTAACAACACTCTAGCAAGAAACAATGTAATACTCAGCAATATTAATGGCTCTTTAATATTAGCCTTACATAAGCAACCTTTACAAAAAAACAATACAAGTGGGAGTGGAATTCATATACCTTATTAATAAAAAATGGACAAGGTTGGACTATATCTGCTCTTCAATAACCTTGCCGGCTAATCTGGATTATACAAAGTAGGTGGAACCTGATAGAGCTTGATTGATTGATTGATTGATTGATTGATTGATTGATTGATTGATTGAATGATTGGCTGATTGATTGATTGATTGATTGATTGTACAATAACCCAGGTCAGCTTGATTTTCTCTGAAGCAGCACCATTAACATAATGCAGATTTGATAACTTACGTGTTGCATAAATCCAGAGAATCGAGCTGCCGTTGTGGAGATAGCTTGCTTAACGTTCGAAGATACACCCCAATGCTTTCCGCTGAGTGATTGCTCTGCTTGGCGCATAGCAATTGAGCTAAGGCCCTGTAACAGTAATCGATATATCAATACTTATGAGCAAGATCACAACACCTAAAACAAAAGAATTTTGACAGGGAGATTCATAACAGTCACATACCACTTTTTTTAACAGTCACAAAACTTTTCACAAAACTGTCCGTGTTAACTGCTTTGCAGAGCAAACAGGGGTTGCCCTCAACTTTTTTTTTAAACTGGCCAGCAGGACCAGTTGGCTTGATTTTTCACTGGTCTGCCAGGTTTTTGTCTGGTCCGTCAATTTTTTATGTTATTTTTTTTTTAACTAATAGTATACTGTTGTATACTGCAGTATTTAAGAAGCAGGACAGTTCTTTTCAGAACTGAGAAGTCTCCCCAATAGACCCTTTCCATGAAATATGTAAATTGCACATAGCGCGTGCGCACTAACGTTTTGGTTGGCAAAATGAGGGAGCATCGCGCTGTTTTGTAAACGGCTAATGATTGCGCGTCTGCAACCAACAGGGTCTGTACGCATGCATGAATGTAATTAGCATATTTCCTCTCCTCAAGTAGCAGTTGTTTCTCTTGGAATGAGGCCATGAAGACCGACCCCCCTTCCTCCTTGCGCATCTGGAAGGCGCTCTTTTGCCGTTCACTGTACTTTGGAATCCTTTACGAAAAAGAGCAAGACAAAACAAAAGATGGAGAGATGAACTAAGTACATGAAGGGGCATTGCTTGGCAACAGACAGCGCAGGATAGTAGGTGAAGAGGCTTTCCTCCTGCAGTGGAGTGGAATAGACTTTAGAAGAAATGAAACAGACATGAACCAATAAAAGTTGAAAAATTCATAGCTGACAAATAGGTCCGAAACTAGCATCAAAATCAACTTTAATGAAATCGCTCTAAATATTTTTAAACATTTATCCTTGTTTATTTTGTGTTTAACTATTATTTGATCATAAGTGTGTAGTTTTCCTCCCTCTAATTCAGTTGAAATTTGATCAGAAAAACTATCCCCCCCCCCTCTTCGATTGTTGTACTTGTGTTTTCTACAATCAGATGAGGTATAGACCAATTCGACAAAACAAAATTGGTAGGGCCCTCTATTGAAAAAAAATTAACAAACTGCGGTGCCTTTGTGCATAATCTAGGCACTGAAGGCATAGGGCGCGCATTGCTCAGCACTTGCGCAAGTCCTGATCGGATCAGTGTATAGTTATTGGCGTATTGCTGTCCAGATTCCTTACCTATAATTCTGATGTCCAACATTTTCCTTACCACCATAGGGCATGTCAGTAAAGAGCAGTGGCGAGTGCTCCACATGCCCCCATCGCTGTCATCCTCATCCTTGATATTGAAGATTGCGTCCTCGGCAGCAGCAGAACACCCGATGATGGAGCGAAGATGACTGGGCGTCGTCATCGGGTTGGGGGAAGTCCTTGCAGGTGTTGACATGGGACTCTTCTTTGGTGTGAACTTTAGTGAACTTCTTGGCGTAACAGGGCCAAGTTTGGTCCTCTGTCTGGTTTTTGGGAATTTCCTGGACTCTGAAAGGGAGGAATGTTAAGATTTTCATGACAAGGGTTAACGTAAACATTATTACTTCATGCAGTTTACAAAGAGCTGCACTTTCACTCGTGAATCTAGCTCGAATCAATATCAATACCTGGGAGCTTTAATCCATTCTGATTGATTGAGGTGAGATTGCGTAGCAATATAGAAACACAGTGAAGAGTGGTTAAACATGGTCTGAAGATATAGAGTCAAAGAGGATGCTATCAGAAAGCCCAATTTACGTTGGTAGGTCCCATATGTGGCTAGGACAAGTTTGAAACTGGTTTGCGATTGTTTGAAGCTCTGATGCCAAACAGTCTACAGTTCCCATCTACAAACGCTAACTCAAGCTAACCACGTTTGTCCCACATCAACTACAGGCCTCGAGCTACACTCTTGAAGGGGTACAGCAAGTCCCCTCTAATGAGGGGGGCTCCTATGAGAAAACTGTAAGTTTATACAGGAACCTTGCACAGGGCACCACAGCAAAAGCACAGGGGGTCACATCAAAAGCACCAGGCACCACAGCAATCACCTCAACCAAATTCAACTACAGACCTTTCTCAAACTGCCACTATCTTGGTCACGTTCTTTGTATCCAATAACAGTAATGAATACTAATACTCATCGTACATAAAGGAACCAGACTATTTAACCTTCCAGCCTCGTTTTGGTTACATTATTGATTCAAATGGGAGAAAATCAAGATGGAGGCACCATAATAAAGGTCTATCCTCAAACCAAAACATCTGAACAGCAACCCAAATCTCAAATCTGAAGAAACAGTTTTTCTGAATTACCTGTTTAACCGGCGAGAACGCCTGCCCGTTTGGAGTAGAATGAATTCCCATCACTGTTGTCGTAGAATAATAATAATAATAATAATAAGACTTGTAATGCGCACATATCCACCCTGCTGGGTGTTCAAGGCGCAGTAAAACCAAAAACAAAACAAAAACAAAACAAAAACAAAACACAACACAAAAGAAAAACAGACACAACAAAATTAGTCATTGAAAACCTGTGACATAAGATAAGTTTTGAGAAGAGACTTGAATTTTGCAGTACAAAGACAAGATCGAAGATTAAGTGGTAGAGAGTTCCAGATGCGTGGCGCGGCTGAAGAAAAAGACCTGTCACCCCATGAGTGTCGAGACTTGGGTTCAATGAGGAGAAGCATAGAACTTGATCGAAGATTCCTTGATGGAGTGTAAACTTGAAGCAGTTCAGAAATATTGTGGGGAGCCTTGCCATTAAGAGCTTTGTGGACAATGAGCATCAGCTTGAAGATGATTCGTTGAGAGATAGGGAGCCAGTGTAGTTGTTTCAGAATGGGGGCAATAGAACAGGATTTTCTAGACAGTGTCACAATGCGGGCAGCAGTATTTTGGAGCCATTGAAGTTTGGAAATCTGGTTGTTAGGAAGACTGTAGAGAAGAGCATTGCCGTTGTCAAGACGAGAAGTAACAAATGCGTGAATGACCTTTTCAGTGGCACTTTTGTCCAAGTACTTTCGAATCTTACCTATATTCCTGATGTGATATGATGATAAACGAACAATGTTGTTGATGTGTGGCTGAAGTGTCATTGATAAATCAAAAATAACCCCTAAGTTCCGAGCTTTCAGCGAGGGAGCTATCCGAGCATCACCGATAGAGATGTATGGCACTGAAACCTTAGTTAACTGTTGACGTGACCCAAAGAGAAGGAACTCTGTCTTATCATCATTTAACTTCAGGAAGTTTTGTTGTGTCCAACGTCGAATCTTTTGGATGCATTTCTCAAGTCTTGCAATAGATGCATTGGCGTTTTCTTGAGAAGATTTAAACGTGATGTATAGCTGAGTGTCGTCTGCGTACACATGGTAATTCAGATTAAATTTCAGGATGATGTCACGAATCGGTAAAGTGTATAGCGTAAACCACTGCGGGCCGAGTACCGACCCCTGTGGCACAGAGTAGTTCAAAACAACAGGGTCGGATATCGCGGTGCCAATACATGTGTACATACATGCTGAGTTCTATTGTAGAGATACGATTTGCACCATGCTAGGGCTGTGTCCTCTATGCCAAAGTGATTCTGGAGCCGAGAGAGAAGGATGTTGTGATCGACAGTGTCAAAAGCAGCACTCAAGTCTAGCAGGACTAGTGCTGTAAGGTTACCATTGTCCATTGCAGAGAGAATATCGTTGCTCACACGGACTAGTGCAGCCTCAGTCCCATGGAAAGGCTTGTATGCTGACTGGAACACGTCGGACAGGTTGAAAGTATGAATGTGATCAGAAATACGTGATGAAACTACTCGTTCGATGACTTTTCCAAGATATTTTAAGTTTGCAACCGGTCTGTAGTTTTGGAATATCTCCTTGTCCAGGTTTGGTTTCTTGATGAGCGGCCTGATGTAGGAAACTTTGAGGCTATCGGGGAAACAACCGGAACTGAGGGATTCGTTTACAAGCTTAGTGATGTAGGGTACAAAAATATTGATGTTTTGCTTTATCATGGATGTTGACACTGGATCCAGCTCACAGGATTTTGAAGGAGATTTCATAATAACCCTTGAACCTCAGCAACAGTCGCAGGCTCAAACACAGATAGTCTACACTCTGGTTGAAGTTGTGGCAATGTCTGCGGAACACAGACTCTGGGAAGAAAAAAAGCACACAAATCCGTGTCAAGTTCATTCCAACCTTGTCAACCTTTATTTTGGTTGTGTGCATGATTGGTAGAGCTGACAAAATAGTCGCAGACAGTGTTCATGTTTTGAGGGACTAACCATGCTTGAAATAAAACAAAACTGTGACAAGCTTGTCTTAGTCCATTGTGTGAGTCATGAGAAAAGAGTAAACAACCATGTACAATTTTCAGCAAGTAAACACAATCAATTTTTGTTGCAACGAACGGAATTTCGAAGCTCTATCGGGTAAATCAAATCTTCTGGTATGTGTCTTAATGTGTATTTGAAGAAAAATGTGCCCCGCAGGTAACAGTTCTTTGAAATTGGGGTAAGGTCCTCCAACTTGGGTTAAGGGTATTTTTTAATATTTTCCTGCATTGCACCTAAATCTTACTTTCAACATAAGCTGTTACACAAACAGATGCTGAAAAAGATTTGAGAAGTCCCCCCTTTCTTCATAGCAAAAGTATGCTCATTGTCAACAAAGCACTTAATGGCAAGGCTCCCACTATATTTCTGAACTACTTCAAGTTAACACTCCATCAAGGAATCTGCGATCAAGTTCCATGCTTCTCCTCATTGAACCCAAGTAAAGTTTCGACACTCATGGGGTAACTGGTCTTTTTCTTCAGCTGCGCCATACATCAGGAACTCTCTACCACCTAATCTTAGATCTTGTCTTTGTATCACAACATTCAAATCTCTTCTCAAAACTTATTTTAAGTCACAGGTTTTCAAGGACTAATTTTGTTGTGTCTGCTTTTCTTTGTTTTGTTTGTTTTTGGTTTTACTGCGCCTTGAACACCCAGCAGGGTGGATTTGGCGCATTACAAGTGTTATTATTATCATTATTTGTTATACAAAAATGTGTCAGTGGGGAACAAAATCTCCCGCCACACGTTTCTGGGGTGGAAAATTTTCAAAGCTTCATAACTAAAAATCTTACCTGCAACAAGCCATTATTTCACCAGATTCACATTCCATTGCGGCATATTTCATATCGAATGAAAAAGTGGTGGCACCATACGGAAACTTTTATGTATAGTGCCAGTGCAACTGCCACAACTTGTGCCAGCACTTATTAAATTTTACCCTCATGATTTTTAATGAAGTTAATATTAAAATTAAATTTTTGATAATTTTCCGCATGTCGCCACCAATTTATCTAGCGTTAATTAACTCCAAAACCACTGAATTTTTTTCTTACCTGAGAAGAAGGGTTACCGCATATGATATGGAAACGTTTCCGAACAAACCTTGTTTTCATCAATTACAACGAGTTAACGTTCCGTCTCCACCGCTAGCGATAAATCCTTTACTTCAGTATTTGGTCAGCCATTTTGAATTGGCGCGAAATTGCTATTTGTAAATGAACGTTGAGGGAGACAAACAAGTAAGTCGGTCGTCGAATAATTAAGTCTTGTCGGTCAGTACAGTCTACCCGCAGGAGTACACTAATCTCCTTTGTTATTTATCTGCAGGGATATGCATCGTTTTTTTTCAGCCTTTTCTGAAAAGTCTCAACCAAAATATTTAAATGTACCAGTAAATTGAAACGAAGAGCATATCTGTCGTCATACCAAGGTCTCGGACTTTGCAAATTGAAGGCGTGGCCAGACTATGTAAATTACTTTTAATGTATGCAATATTCATATCACGTGACGAATTGAAGATGACTATTCAAACTAGACCGAGTCAAAGGTGCTCTATTTTTAATAATCTTTGCTCAAAGAGTAATTCCGTGGTCATTATAGACCTATTAAAAGGAAAACAGTGAAATTTTAAGTATAGACTACCGATTCAGATTATGGATACACGTGACGATTTGAAATCGTATAAATAATGGTCAAAAATCGGACGTAAGATTAGCATTCAGAGAGTCAGTGTAACGGACGCTTGCATGGCCCCACGGCGTGGAGCAATCGGAACGTTAAATAAGCCTTGTGGAATATCACGTACCGCCCATGCCGTGTCTCGTGTGGGGGTTAGAGGTGTTAAATCCCGGGCGCTATGAACTCCCAGCTTGCGGGTGTCGACTCCGTTGTTTCTTATGATCGCAACGTTACAATATGCTCCATTTTAATTCATGGCCATCTAATTTCTTTTTGTTATGAGTTTTCAGGTAATTTTGATGATGTCAAAACGTAGGAATATCGCATTTTGTTATATTGACAGTGTTATTGTGTGAGTAGCTTAAACAAATTATGAGAATTTTTTATAAAAGGTATAAATAAATATAATGCTAAAACAAAATTCCCTCAAAGCATAATTTTGTCAAACAAAGTATTATTTTTTTATTCTGTGAATGAAGAGTTATTTTTGAGGTAATGATTAAACTGGGCAACTAGTGGAATTTATGACCCGACTATTCGCATCAAATAACTGGGAGTTGAATAGCAGTAGTCGCCACTCGACAAGCAATCAAAATGCGCAATTTCTCATGAGTTAATAATAATAATAATAAACTACAGGATTTATAAGGCGCACTTTACTGAAAAGGAGAAACATTCAAAGGCGCCGGTCAAGTTTTGTCAAGATGTTGGAAAGCAAGCAAGAATAAGTGTGTTTTGAGTTTCTGCTGGAAGAGAGTGATGTTGTATATTTGTCTGAGGTAATCCGGAAGTGAGTTCCAGAGTCTGGTGCTATGTTGGAGTAAGCCCTGTCCCCATAACTGACCAGTCGAGTTCGAGGAACATGGAGCGTATTTCTGATAGATCTTAGACCTGGTCTAGTTGTACGGGGTGTCAAGAGATCGTGTATGTAGGGTGGAGCTGAACCATGTAGTGCCTTGAATGTGAGTATGATGATTTTGAATTGAATACGCTGATTGACAGGTAGCCAGTGTAGTTTATAGAGTATGGGGGTGATGTGATCGAGCTTTCTAGTACCAGTTAGGAGACGTGCTGCAGCATTCTGTACTGACTGGAGACGATTTAGTGTGCTCTGAGGAAGACCGGTAAGAAGGCTGTTACAAAAGTCAAGTCTGGATGTGATGAATGCGTGTATGAGCTGCTCTGCCGCCTGCTTAGACAATGTCTGATTTTGGCAATGCGTCTAAGGTGCATGTAAGATATTTGGCAGACACGACAGACGTGCTTCTCAAGGGTCATACACTGGTCGAATATGACACCGAGATTACGCACGTCTGTGCTGGATGTGACCTGGACATCACCAATTTGAATGTGTGGGATAGACATTTTGTGTTGAAGGTGAGGAGAGGAAATTATTATGAGTTTTGTTTATTATGAGTTGTTCCAAAAGATATTGTTACGACTATTTGTACATTCCAAAAAATATTATATGGTTACGTTCCAAGCTATAAAGCTGCTCGGCTACGTTTACGTTCCAAGATACGCTTAGGTCTACGTTCCTTCAAGTTACACTATAATATCAAAAGGTATGTTTTCAAGCCCGAGTCAAGCTACGCTTACATTCCAAGATACGCAGCTACGTTTACGTTCCAAGATATGCTTAGGTCTACGTTCCTTCAAGTTACACTATAATATCAAAAGGTACGCTTTCAAGCCCGAGTCAAGCTATGCTTACATTCAAAGATACGCAGCTATGTTTATGTTCCAAGATGCTACACTTCAGTCCAAGATATGCTTACGTTCCAAAAGATGTCACTGTTCCAAGCTACACAGCTGCTCAGCTGCGCTTACAGATCTGCTTACGTTCCTTCAAGTTACGCTATAATATCAAAAGGTCTGCTTTCAATCCCATCGAGGTTGGTAATCCTGTTTTTATAAGGGAAGAATTTTCATGTTAAGCAAATTTTTGTGCTTAGCAGTTCTATGAAATTGAGCCCAGATCTTTTCAGAAATCTGTTTAATATTATTTTGTTTTCAACCTATAAGGAAATTGAGTGCGGATTTAAAATGTGTAAAAGCAAAATCCTTTCCGGTTCTTTCCAGACAAAATTTATTCACAAGCCAAACTACGTCATTACTTACGTTGTCATTGATGAGCCCTAGCCGCTAGTGTTGCAGCGTTGAGGTATAACAGAACAACCTCCCAAACATGACGTTAGTAAAGTGGCATTTTGACGCACGCCGCCAACGGCAGAAGTGATCCTACTTTGTAAAACCTTGAGGTTAGGGCTTTTCTCTTTAATCGATACTTATAAGAAACCGATAAGTGAAAACCCATAACATTTACAAATAAGTGAGAAAAAAAAACATTACAAACAATTTTAAATAGAATTCCTTTGAAAAAATATCATCAAGTACTTCTTTAAGGCATTTTAAAATCGTTTTACAGTTAAAGAGATTTTAGTTTAAAGTAATCAATTTAATTCTGTTAATTCAATTTAAAAAAAAAACTTAGTAATTGTAATATAAGCACAATCTTAAATAAAGCACAAAAACTAAATAATGTATTTTGTTCATTATTCTGTCAGGAGTGTAACACTAAAAATGAGACCAGTGTTCATTCAGCATGAAGCATCTCGTTACCTTTGTTTAAAGACACTGGACACTATTGGTAATTGTCAAAGACCAGTCTTCCCACTTGGTGCATCTCAACATAAGTTAACAAACCTAACAAGTAACAAATCGGTCATCGAACTTGAGAGATAACAATGAAAGAAACAAACAACCTTGTCACACGAAGTTGTGTGCGTTTAGATGGTTGATTTCGAGACCTCATTTAAGTCTTAATCTGAGGTCTCGAAATTAAATTCGTGGAAAATTACCTTTCTCGAAAAATACATTACTTCAGAGGGAGCCGTTTCTCACAATGTTTTATACCATCAACCTCTCCCAATTACTCGTCACCAAGTGAGGTTTTATGCTGATAATTATTTTATTTGGAGTTATTAACAATAGTATCCGCTGCCTTTAAAGGCAGTGGACACTATTGGTAATGACTCAAAATAATTATTAGCACAAAACCTTTCTTAGTGACGAGAAATGGGGAGAGGTTGATGGTAAAAATCATTGTGAGAAACGGCTCCCTCTTAAAAGTGCCAGTTTTCGAGAAACAAGTAATTTCCACAAATTCGATTTCGAGACCTCAGATTTAGAACTTGAGGTCTCCAAATCAACTATCTAAACGCACACAACTTCGTGTGACAAGGGTGGTTTTTTTTCATTCATTACTATCTCGCAAGTTCGATGACCGATTGAGCTCAAATTTTCACAGGTTTGTTATTTTACGCATATGTTGAGATACACCAACTGTGAAGGCTAGTCTTTGACAATTACCAATAGTGTCCACTGCCTTTAAAGTTGCCAGATAATGATGAAAGAAAAAAACTCTCTGGTCACGCGATGCTTTCAGATGCTTGATTGTTTCGGGGGGGGGGGGGGGGCAACCTTTGGAGGGGAGAACACAAATATTTATTGTGTTCTAAATAATTATTATTACACAAAATCTGGAATAAGTAAATATAAAACAAACTAACTCGTCATTTCATCAAATTGTATTTTCAATTTTAATATAAAAAGCATTCACTTACATTTCAAATGGCAAGTTCAATATTGATTTGCTAAAATATCGGTAGGTCTATAACATCAAAATAAATGTAAAACTGCGGTGTCATATCAGTTGTTTGTTTGGCTCATTGGAAGTTTTTTTCTTGCAACACCAATGAAATGAAAAAGGAACCTCGGGTCCAGCCTTTTTCCCCTTGGTCGAGTTGAAACTTGTTTGCAAAAATTTGAACTTGATCAAGTGGACCTACTTTTTTGCTTGATTCTTTCGCACGGCCATGACCATGTGGTTTCAAGCCACTTAAAAAGACCTCGTTGCCACTCTATTACATGTACATGTATTCCCTTATTCAAAGCAAGGTGGATACCATTGAATGGTCAGACACCAGCTCTTGGACACCAGCTCTTGACCACCAGCTCTTGACCACCAGCTATAGACCTTTATCATGGTGCAGCCATCTTGAATTTTCCCCCTTGATATTAATGTAACCAAACTGAGGCTTGAAGAACAAAATAGTCTGGTTCCTATTTGCAAAAATTATTATAAGCATTCATTATTGTTATTCGATACAAGAAGCATGACCAAGATGCAGCATGATAAGGTTCTATTGGTATTGACGCTAACCTTTTTCTAGTCACTCTACTTCCACCTTCAAGTCTAAAGGTAAGTCCAAAGGGTAAAGACATCCATTGCGTACCTCCTCAGCTCTTGCCCGATCAATTAGCCGTCAGTATAAACCCTGCTAACCCTAACCCTGTCATTGTCCTGTTCCACCAATTTCCGCAAGAATCATTCATTATGCTGATCTCCAGGAGTCCAGGATGATCACCTCTTCAACTGAACCCGGCTCTCCTTGGCTTCCGTTTCCTGTTCGGCCCTCTTGACCAAGTCCCGCAGGAAACTGTAGAAGAAGCAGTTATCATACATGCACTAAATGTTGTAAATCTTCCTCCAGGAAAATCACCTCTTCAACTGAACCTGGCTCTCCTGTTTGGCCATCTTGACCAAGTCCCGCAGGAAGCTTTAGAAGAAGCAGCTATCAAACATGCACTGACCGTTGTAAATCTTCCTCCAGGAAAATCACCTCTTCAACTGAACCTGGCTCTACCTGGCTTCCTTTTCCTGTTTGGCCATCTTGACCACGTCCCGCAGGAAGCTTTAGAAGAAGCAGCTATCAAACATGCACTGACCGTTGTAAATCTTCCTACAGGAACAACACTGCTTCCTCAGAACCTGGCTCTACCTGGCTTCCTTTTCCTGTTTGGCCATCTTGACCAAGTCCCGCAGGAAGCTTTAGAAGAAGCAGCTATCAAACATGCACTGACCGTTGTAAATCTTCCTACAGGAACAACACTGCTTCCTCAGAACCTGGCTCTACCTGGCTTCCTTATCCTGTTTGGCCATCTTGACGAGGTCATGCAGGTATTAGTAGGAGCAGCAGTTATCATTGTTGATCCACTTTTCCTTAGAACCAGGTTCTCCTTGGCTTCCTTCAGCCTTTATGACCAGGTCAGTCGGTCACACAGGAAGTTGTAGAAGAAGCAGTTGTCATCCGTTGTAAATCTTTCTCCAGGATAATCACCTCTTCATCTGAACCTGTCTCTCCTTGGCTTTTGTGGCCTCAGCCTTTTTGACCAGTCCCTACAGGAGCTGTAGAAGAAGCAGTTATCATACATGCACTGACCGTTATTAGTCTTCTTTTCAGGATGATCACCTCTTCTTCTGAACCCGTCTCTTCTTGGGTTCTTTTAGCTGTTCAGCCTTCTTGACCAGTCCATGCAGGAAGCTGTAGAAGAACAGCAAGTTATCATACTGACCACTGTAAGGTCTCTGTAGCATGATCTTGTGGTAATCAACCAGGAAGTAGTAGATCGCTTCAATCGTAGCTAGGTATGTATCAGGTTTCTTAAGCTGTGTTCTCCAGAAAGTTGTTGTTCTGCTTGTTAGGATCACTCTCTTGAATTCTGTTGATTTAAAAAAGAATAAATACTGCTCGTTAAAGAGACTTACTACTGTACTTGGTTGTCAAAACATAACTTTTTGAGCTTCGTGCCTTTTTGCCAACTTGCTGTCTATGCAGGTTAGGAAAATAACCAAACTGCACTACCTCACCTGCTAGTCTCTCATCTCTAATGATGACTCCAAACTGGTTCCAAGTGCTGTCTATAAATATCACTCTGTCATACGCAGAAACACCTTCTTTACCCTCGACAGGCGGTATCTGAGCTCCTGTTGATATGACATCAGGATCCTTGTTTTCCTTTTCAGATATTTGTAGAAGATTGCTTAGGTCCCCAGATAGCCCTCTTGACGATGGGAGATCTCGAGACGATCGGAGTGGGTCCTCTTCTGCCTGGGATAAACAATTCGACTGAATGGTCTTCTCAGCTGATGCAGGACTCTGGGACTTGCATGTTCTCTGTTGAATGGTTGATGTGTCAGTTTCTTGTGCGTTAGGCTCTTCATCTCCGCTGTAAGTATCGTCAGTTGAGTCTGCTTTAGAAGTTGTCACGCTACTATGCCTGCTTTTATTGGTCGCTTTTCGGTTGGATATTGGAGAACCTGCGTTGCTGGGAGGATGTTTTTTGGGGATGTTACTTTGTGAAGATGCACCCTCCTTCGCCAAATTTCCATTTTGTGGTGTTCTGCTCTTCGAGAGGTCCTCAAGAGACACTGCATCCTTGCAAGGAAATACAAGAAGAACCTGAAGAAAACAAACAAATTATAACGCTTGAGAACTAATAGGCCTGAAATTACACTATGGCAATGGTTTCCAACTCCCTGGTCTAATAGTATTGGTATATTTGTATGTTTTGTAAAATTACATGACCATTTACATGTACATGATAAAATAATCAAACCTAAGAAGACAACAGTTAAAACAATAATTATTTATGGGAAAGTATAACAAGGAAAAACGTAAAAGAACTCAAAAGGTGAGACTAAGTATACACATTGCACACAAAAAACATGTCTGCCCTCAAATATGCAAAAATGTATAACCATTTATGAGATAAAAACATCAAAAATGTACGTTTTAAAGTAGACAGCAATGAAGTAGACAACAATTAAACATACTTATTTATTATGGAAAGTAACCAGGAAAAATGTTTAAAGAACAAGGACAGGGAAACTATACACATTGCACATACATGCAGATTTGTCTGCCTCTAAACTGTACAAACAAAATGTATGGCCTTTTACAAGATAAAAACATCAAAATCTACATTTAAATAAGTAAGTAGACAATAGTATTAAAATTGGCAAGTAACCAGGAAAATGTAAAAGAACAACTACATGTAAAAATACACATTGAAAATGTGTAGCAATTTGTCCGTCTCAAATCTGTAACAAAAAAGAATGACCATTTACTAGTTAAAAACATCAAAATCGAAGTAGAAAACAATTAACAAAAATTATACAGTATGTATATTGGAAAGTAACCAGGAAAAAAGTTCAAAGAACAAGGCAGGGAAACTTTACACATTGCACTAACATAGATCTTTCTGACTCAAATCGGTTAAAAATATACAACAGAAAAAAGAAAAGAAAAAAAAGACAACAGTTAAACAATGATACATATTGGAAAGTATACACCAGGAAAAATGTAATTTAAAGAACAAAAACAGGAAAACAACACACACTGCACACAGATGTAGATTTGTCTGCCTCGAATCTGTTAAAAGTAATTTTGTATACGCAAGATAAAAACATCAGGGTAAAAGTAGACAACAGTCAACAGTTGAAAAATAACATGGACTCTTGCCAGTGGTACAGTGGCTATTTCAAGCCCTGGGGTAACTGGTCAAGTGCTAAAATAACAACTCTTGCCAGTGGTCAAGTGTGTGTTTCAAGCCCTTGGGTTTCTGGTCAAATGCTAAAATAAAAACTTTTGCCGGTTGTTCAGTGGCTATTTCAAGCCCTGAGGTTACTGGTCAAGTGCTAAAATAACGACTCTTGCCAGTGGTCAAGAGTGTGTTTCAAGCCCTGGGGTTACTGGTCAATGCTAAAATAACGACTCTTGCCAGTGGTCCAGTGTGTGTTTCAAGCCCTGGGGTTACTGGTCAAATGCTAAAATAAAAACTCTTGCCGGTTGTTCAGTGGCTATTTCAAGCCCTGGGGTTACTGGTCAATGCTAAAATAACGACTCTTGCCAGTGGTCAAGTGTGTGTTTCAAGCCCTGGGGTTACTGGTCAAATGCTAAAATAAAAACTCTTGCCGGTTGTTCAGTGGCTATTTCAAGCCCTGAGGTTACTGGTCAAGTGCTAAAATAACGACTCTTGCCAGTGGTCAAGTGTGTGTTACTGTTTCAAGCCCTGGGGTTAATGGTCAATGCTAAAATAACGACTCTTGCCAGTGGTCCAGTGTGTGTTTCAAGCCCTGGGGTTACTGGTCAAGTGCTAAAATATAAACTCTTGCCAGTGGTACAGTGGCTATTTCAAGCCCTGGGGTTACTGGTCAAGTGCTAAAATAACAACTCTTGACAGTGGTACAGTGGCTATTTCAAACCCCTGGGTTACTGGTCAAGTGCTAAAATAACGACTCTTGCCAGTGGTCCAGTGTGTGTTTCAAGCCCTGGGGTTACTGGTCAAATGCTAAAACAAAAATTCTTGCCAGTGGTACAGTGGCTATTTCAAGCCCTGGGGTTACTGGTCAAGTGCTAAAATAAAAACTCTTGCCAGTGGTACAGTGGCTATTTCAAGCCCTGGGGTTATTGGTCAAGTGCTAAAATAAAAACTCTTGCCAGTGGTACAGTGGCTATTTCAAGCCCTGGGGTTACTGGTCAAGTGCTAAAATAACAACTCTTGCCAGTGGTACAGTGGCTATTTCAAGCCCTGAGGTTACTGGTCAAGTGCTAAAATAATGACTCTTGCCAGTTTTACAGTGGCCCTTGTGTTTAGTCAAGTGCTAACAAATAACTTGACTCTTGCCAGTGGTCCAGTGGCTATTTCGAGCACTGGAGTTACTGGTCAAGTGCTTAAACAACTCGACTCTTGGGTTTACCGTGGATTTGCATTGTGATGTCATTTATTTTCGTGCGGTAAGCACCAGAAAGTTAGCATGCCTTTACGTGTGCTTATGGTTAGCAGCGCTATGAAATAGAAAATGCACAGTAAGCACAAAATCGGCCGCTAAGCAGCGCTATGAAATTGGGCCCAGAACAATTCCTTGAAAGCAGAAGAGAATTACCTTTTCCTTGTTTTCAAAATGAGGTATGTTAGGATACGTGTAGATTGTGACATAGTCCGGAGCTAAGAGTCGAGCATGCACGGCGGTACTCTTTCCATCCACCTCAGCAGGATGCTTGATAATATCAACCATCAGTGGGAGCTGTAATAAAACAAAAATTAAAAGCATTTATAAATTTGCATCGGTGATAAAGAATATTCATTTCGGTTTTTAACCACCACGGATGTGTTTTAGCACTGTATCCTCAGTACTTACCCGAGTTCTATGAACAAATCACGGGCATATTTCTCGGGTGGGATTCGAACCCACGACCCTTGCAATTCTAGAGCAGTGTCATTCCAACTACACTACAGAGTTTGCCTTGGTGTTTATATGGGTAAAAACCAAAATGAATAGCATTTATATATGTAGCGCCAAAATCCGCCTAAAAGAATTTGAGGTCTCGAAATCAAGTATCTGAAATCACACAACTTCGTGTGACAAGGGCTTTTTTCTTTCATAGTTCTCTCGCAACTTCGATGACCATTTGAGCTCAAATTTTCACAGGTTTCTTATTTTATGCATATGTTGAGATACACCAAGTGAGAAAACTGGTCTTTGAAAATTACCAGCAGTGTCTTTAAGTTCAGCTGAAGTAATACTTAAATGAGTGGCATAATACATTAAGCTGTCACTAGAGGGCGGTACATGTATATAAGATGAGTGGTTTAACTCCCAAATGGGTTGAACAAGGAAACATTTACTAGACTGGGATTTGCCGCTGTGACACCGGATTAAAATTCTGGCGCTCAACCAAACTCATCTTATTATTGTATTTTAGCCCCAATGTCCCCTATTTTGTCAATGTTCGAGGGTACCAGTCAGAACAGAAGCCACTCAACCTGTGACTGTCACAAAGCCAGTGATCACACCTAAAGTCGTAACTTTTTGTTATACCTCTGTACAAGTTGTGAAGTTTGATTGGTCGAGAACCAATCATGTGCCGTGCAACAGGTACGCATGTTACATGGTTCGACGGGCCGGGTAACATGAAAAGTGATGTACACCGGTGTACATCACCTTAATAATAATAATGAAAATTTATAAGGCGCCCGTATCCGCCATGACTGACGCTCATGGCGCATAACAAAAAGAAAAGAGCAACAAATTAATCACAAAAACATGAGGAAAACAGGTGGGTTTTTAAGCAGGATTCAAATACAATCAATGAAGAAGACTGACGAATTTCAAGGGATAGATTGTTCCAGAGTTTGGGAGCAGCATGTGAAAAGGACCGATCTCCCCAAGAGTGACTGGTGCGGGGGACAGTCAGTTGCAGGGCGCTGCTTGAACGAAGGCTACGTGATGGTAGATGTCGACTGATGATGTCTGTCATGTAGTCCTATGAATTTCCTTGAAGTGACTGGAAAACAAGAATGAGGATCTTGAAGGCGATGCGATCAATGATGGGAAGCCAGTGGAGGGACTTTAAGACAGGGGTGATATGAGTGGAGTGTCTGGTTAAGGTGATGAGGCGAGCAGTTGCATTTTGTAGGTGTTGATGTTTGTTTATTTGGTGTTGCGGGAGGTTATACATTAGGGAATTGCAGAAATCTAAGCGAGATGTAATAAATGATTGTTTCCAGCGTTGGACGGTTTCAACCGCTGTGTACAAAACAACCGCGGGTTCGATGGAATTGTTTCTTGTTCGTCTGGTTATTAAAAAATGAATAGTTCGTCGTAATTATGTTTGAAGATGACAACAGAACTTTGAGAAGAGGAATAACAATTATACAAAACAAAACAATTGTTGTACGCTGTGACTGGGGTCCTTGGGTTTTATACACCCTCGAGGGGGAATGGCACCCTCGGCTTCGCCTTGGGTTTCATTTTACCCCTCGAGTGTACAAAACGCTATGGACCCCATCACAGCATGCAACAATTGTGTTTATTATTAAAAACTTTGGACGCTTGACAACTCAATGAGTTAGATAACTTGATTGTTGTATAGTCAGACAACTCGCCCGTTATTGCAACTAGCCAATGCCATGGTCTGTGTGTGCTGCAGAAAAAGAAATTGCCGGCAGGGCGCCTCCTTCGAGGTAGTAGATGATTGATCATTGTGTCGTTGTCCTTAAAAGGCTAAAGTTGTTGAGGGAGTCTGACAAAAATGCATTATGACTACCTACATGTATGACTATGAGACTGACTGAGATATGTACACCGTATATCATGGGCAAGTTGTCAAGAAGATTGTTGAGACTACACACATGACATCACCATGTGTACTACTAGTACGTAGTACTAGTACACATGTAGTTTACTACGTACATGGATGTATAAAATTGTATTTCATTTTATAAAGAGTTCGATCTCGATTTTTCACCCAGAAAGATTTTATCCTGCTACACAATGGAAGTATATACCAATAATATCTTCTAATGAAACATAATTTTTAGATATCAATATTGTTTAAACTAAGCTTCTTCCAAAATCCCCACTTGAGTTTTAAGTTTGTCAAATCACCAATTTGCGCCGTCTACCCCTGTGCGCTCGATGTAAAAAACACGCGCAGAAAGTTGCTCAATATGAAAACTGCGCTGCTCAGTCTCGAGATTTTGCAACTTCGTGACCACTTACTTCAACTGTGTTGTACACTCCCGTTACTCCAGGCATCGGCAAGTAACATGTGTAGCAAAAGTACTTTCTGGACGATCCACATTCTGGACAGTTTGTCCGAGTGGTCACTTTGTTCAAGGGACCATGGGGATCGATTAGCATCCCATCAAAGGGACTCGCTCCTTTAACATTCATTTGAATAACCAGAAATGTGTTCAACAAAAATTCTGTATGGTTCAACTGTTTCTTTTTTCACATGCAATGCAACACCACATGCGCGCTAAGTATACAAACATTGAGAAACATTGCACTGTGTGTGCGATCAGTCAAAACGATAGAGGGCGGGCGCACATATCACCGAGATGTTATTAAAAATAGAGGATTTGTTGATGGGTTGCTGATCAATGTTCAGTTTTGCGGAATTCTTCCACTCTTCTTATTTCTGTTTTACTTTTAGTGCTAATTCGTCGATCGTCTTGATCCAAAAAGTCAACAAAGGTGTAGAGAGTGTCAGTGTCACTGTGTGCTCTGTACGACGTAAGGTAGGTAAATCATCATAAATTCAAGATTAATTTTAGAATTGATGAAATTGAAAGGCATTTTGTTTTGTAAAAATATTAGCCCACCTTGTTGAGCTGTTATGTTAAATGGCGACAGTGATGAGACCGATGTTAAAAGCGGAGCCATTAACAGCTCAACAAGGTGGGCTAATAGTGTACACTGTATTCAATTATGGAGGTAGATATTTTTGGGTAGATTTTCATTTTTTTTTTTTTTTTTTTAAATAGAATTGAATGAACTGATAAAATAGAAAGGGCAGGGACAATTGTTTCAATTGATTTATTTAAAACCCAGATTCTATCTAGACTTGGCAAGCAGTTCTGTAAAGAGTGTAGTTTAAAGTCTGGCTCTGAAAAAATAACTACATGTACGTAGCTAGAATTAGAACTACTGTAGGCCTGAACAAAAAGCCTCGTGGCTACTGATACTTATGATTATCTTTTTGAAAACACCAGGATTTATATTATAAATAACCCATCCACCAGGGTAGGGGTGTATTTTTTAACTTGGCCTGAAGACTTAATATTTTACTCATATGTATGGGTTTTGTTGTTCAACTGTTGATCGTCACTAACGACGTATGTTGTAAGTGTAACTTGGTGATACTGAGTTTCTGAGAGTTGATATTTGTCCATGTCCAGCCACCATGCCAGCAGATTACGATCATTTACACCACATAGTTGCAAAACGTAACCCTCCTGGGCCCAATTTCATAGAGCTGCTAAGGCTAAGCACAAAAATTTGCTTAGCAAGACATTTCTTCCTTGATAAAAACAGGATTACTAACCAAATTTTAATGTTTTGCATAATGTTTGTTACTGGTATTCAGCAGTTGTTTGCTTACCCTGAGAATCCTGTTTTTATCAAGGGAGAAATGTTATATGCTAAGCAAATTTTTGTGCTTAGCATCTCTATGAAATTGGGCCCTGCTCCGCCGTCGGCAGGAGGGTTACGTTATCGCAACTATTAAACCATAGTGCCCTTACTCCCCATCAACCAAAGTGTAATGTTTTTCTTTGATTGGTTCTCAGTTTTGTACCAGAGTCGACTTTTAAGATCGTTCCTCACACAATGGAGAATATGAGTATGAGCTTAGTGGATGCTGCACTGAATGAACTAGGAATGCTGAGTTCTGTAACAGACAGTCGCAAAGATTACCTGAGTGAGCAAGCCGCTGCCCGACGCAGATCCAGCAGTTACAATGTCCTTCAACTGAATCCAACGTACGTAACCTGCCTGGGGCCAGTTTCCCGTCCAGAAAGGGCTAGCTCTAATAAACACACCAATGTGGAAGAAGCCCCAAGAAGTTTAAGAGCGTCTAGTTCAGTGCCGCAATTGGTAACGACTGAAAATCGAGTTTGTCGCAGACAGCGATCGAAACCTCGATACAGCCGACCCTATCACATACCCAAGCAGTATGTTGCAGTGACACGCTCACGTCGGACTACAGAGCCATCAGAAGAAAAAGAGTCGATGGTTCAACTCGGAGGTGGGACAGATACGTCCGTCAGCGTCAACCTTGACTTAACTTCTGACAATGATGTAGTGCCGACCGTTCATTGTCTAACCCGTTCCAAATCTGTGGACGATGTAAGACGTGGGGCGTTTCAGGGACCATCGAATATTCAAGGAACGTCGCAGCATCAGGAGCTGGAAATGGTCTCCAGTCATTTGAGGGATTTGCAGGTTTCGTCGCAATAGCAAACACTTACTCTCATTACTGAAATAATATTTGAACTCTTAACAATGTCTTCAACAGAGTATGCATCCTTTATCACGAAGTAAAGCCTTGAATTTTGTTTTTGATTTAAAGCCATTGGACACTTTCGGTAAACAGTATTGTCCAAAGGCCCACACTTCGTGTATCACAACTTGTATATTAAACAACAAACCAGTGAAAATTTAGGCTCAATCGGTCATCGGAGTCGGGAGAAAATAATGGGAAAACCCATCCTTGTTTCCGCATGTTTTTAAAATAAATCCGTAATTCTCGCTATCGAGAATTGATAATTGTTTTAATGTTTTCTCAAAAAGTAGCATGTCATGGAATAAAATTTCAAGAGAAGTCTTTCACCTTTACCTTCTGTAAACCCTGGAAGTTATTTGTAAATCTGTGAACTTTCAATTTGTTTTCCTGTTCCGAAAGTGTATATAAATGGCTTTAAAGGGACACCGCAATGTAGACACATGTAAAGGGCACTTCTGTGAGGACAATTTAAATTCACAGACATGACAGAGGGAGCTGTTTCTCACAATGTTCTATACTATCAACCTGTCCCCATTACTTGTTACCAAGAAAGGTTTTATGCTAATAAATATTTTGAGTAACTACCAATAGTGTCCAACTGTCCACTGCCCTTAAGGGGAGAAGTCTGTTACTCAAACCCATGTACTGTAAGTAATTGTATGCCTACACTACTTGAACCTTGGAAGTGTAGTCAGTTTGCTCTTTGCTGTACATTTTGTTAACAGATCTTCTAGTTGTGCAATGAGGAATGCATAATTTCTTGATAAAGAGTTTATAGACTAATTATTTGAATGCTATTTATAACATACATTGTATTGACATTGTTTGCTTTGTGTGTTGACTATTTCAGACCTTGAAATACAATGTACGTGTCCATTTGCCCAGGTGTTGGCTTTTCTTCAGCCTTCAAAAATGTTCTATCCATGGAATTTTCCAATGGAAGTGTCCTTTGCAACATGACAATCGCACTGTCCTCTCCAAGATGAAGACTCCCATTTCACAAGTTGCCCAGGGCTCGATTTCACAAAGCATCAAGATTCATCTATGTCTACAGATGAGTTGTTGCTATTATTACCATACAATGTAGTCATTTGTGATGTGACATCAACCTTTGCAATAGCAATTAGGATCAACCTTTTTAACTCTTTTTGAAAACGAGCTCGATACGGCGTTGTAAAAATCTGTAAACCTTCAACCTAACTACATAAAGTATAGGCCTACATTGTTCATTCTTTTTTGCAAGACTCCTTGCGTAATACATGTACGTTTACACTCACACTCTTTATTTTCCAGTAAATTGAACAAAACAAAACAATTTCATTGGCTTTGGTGTCACAGTGCATTATATTGAATGGTTACTGTCAGAAAACACAGTGGATGATATTCAATGGTCAGACAGTAGGAGGGTTGACTGTATACTGTGAAGATACATGTAGATGCATTCAACACGTTACTGGCTGGGGTACATGTACATGTGTACAGTGTAGAAATCATTTGAAAACACAGTGGATGATATTGAATGGTCAGACAGTAGGAGGGTTGACTGTAGACTGTGTACATGTAGATACAAGTAGATGCATTCACCACACAATACATTTCGGCCGACATACATGTACAGTAGCACTCATTGGAAAATTTGATGAGATTGAACGGTCAGACAGCTGGAAGGTTTTAAAAAATGCAACACAACAACTTATAAACAAGGTCAAGCTTTATGTGTACCCAAACTTGTTTGTTATATACTTGTGAATTGTGCATGATTAGGAAACTGTAATCTAGTTGGAACAGATTTATCAATTATTGATAAAACCAAAATAATTGTACTTTGTAATGCGATAAACCAAATTAAATAAACAAGGGAAATATCATAACAATTGAAGACTACAGGATCACCTGTTTTTATTTTTTTTATTTGGGACCGTATGTAAACAACGTTCCACATGATGATAAAGGTGGGCGTGTCCTGGCGAAAAATACTTCTTTTGCACTCTGAAATTTCCACTGCATGTAGTCACATGGGTGTGTCCTAGCGAAAAATGGTTTTCTGCAAAACGAAATTTGAAAATGAATACTTGCTTCTTTACTGAAATTTAATTGCCAGTAATTGAAAAATCAATTTTCTTTACAAATCAAACATGATGAACAACATTACAAAGTGCTCAAGAAAAAATAACCCCTTTTCCATTTATGTGTTATATTTACTCTCGGAACATTCAAGTGTGTCGTGTGTTGAAAAACACAATTTTGAAAGTTTTTTGGGAAGAAAATTTTAAAAGTCTCTGTGAATCACGTAATTTTAATATGATTACTATTATAAAAACCCAAGTTTAGGCTGTTTACACAATTTAAAATTTTTAATGTTCAGGACCACTTTCTGTGGAATGGGCCTTAAAACCAGTTATGCTATGGTTTTGGTATAAATTATCATAAACGGTTAAGGGGATTTTACATGCTAAAATCATTTTGGTATCATGAGACCAAAATGATTTTGTGACTTGTTTCACTCATTTCTCAAACACTACATAACCTTAGTCAGTAATATTCGACGGGAAGCTGTTCACTATCATTATCTTCAAACCCTGTAAGTTTAATGTAAATCTGTGGACATTTTGAAAAAGTACCCAAATCCTTTAAACCACTAGTTCACTTTTCCCTTATACAAGGGTACAGAAGTACCACCCACCCCTCCCAAATTGATCTACAGTCCTCTGAAGAATTCTTGTGAATCACACCACACAATGTGTCCCGACTGAGCGATCTACATTGTAGTGCCACTGTGACTGGTGATGTTCAGATCCAGTAAACCATGTCCAATAAAATGGGACCCCAAATGATCCCATACTTTAACAATCTTTCCCTTGCACCAGGGCCATTGTGAGTTGAGTTGTGCGTTGGTTCTCTGCTGTGCCATGAGGGTTTTCCACCCTATCCCTGTTTCCTCGGGGGAAAAATCAAACACTTTTGATCTTGGCTGTGCTCCATGGTCATAATGGGTTGATGTGGCTGGCAGCTGAAGGCACCCTTGCATGCCTGCTTCTCGAACACATTGTAGCCGCGTCCTTCGCAATTCAGCTCTAGCTGCGAGTAAGGATGATTAGCCCCCCAAATTATTATTATATGGATGGCAAATGTTTAGATGCATGATACATGTACGTATAAGTACATACCTTCATGACAGCATTTATATCAGGCGCCATTTTCAAGGCGCCTACAGATTAGAAGATGCGACAAAAAAATCCATCCTCAAGATGTTCCAGTGTGAAGTCAAATAAAACAGATCAGTAGAGTGGGTTCAAATCCTGCTCTTAAGACATCCTTGAGCAAGAAACTTGAGGATTAGTGTTGCTCCATTCCTCAGACATGTTGGATGGGACATAAAGCTGCTGACGCAGAATATAAAAATACTAAAAGTTGAACAAATTAGAGTGTATTATAGACTATGTATAATTTTAATCTCCAATATATTATGTACAAACCTCTTTTTGAAAGAGTCGCTTTAAAATTTGATTGAGGTCAATACAATACAACAAAAGGTTAGTTTCAAGGATCGTAACTACCATTGAGTGATTGTTTTAAAGGGAACTTAAGGTATACCTTTGGTTTTTAAACAAAAATTTACACTTTTGATCTCTGGCTGTGCTCCGTTGTCTTCTTTTATAAGGGCCAACGTACATGTGCCTGCAGCTGGCTGCAAAGGGCGTCTACATGCCTGCAGCTTGACTTCATCAATTTAATACCTCAGATTCCTCATTAGATATAGCTTAATAATAAGGTCGTGTCACACAAAGCATTTCTCTTGGGAAATAAACTGCTTTAAAGGCAGTGGACACTATTGGTAATTACTCAAAATAATTGTTAGCATAAAACCTTACTTGGTGACAAGTAATGGGGAGCGGTTGATAGTATAAAACATTGTGAGAAACGGCTCCCTCTCAAGTGATGTAGTTTTCGAGAAAGAAGTAGTTTTCCACGAATTTGATTTTGAGACCTCAGATTTAGAATCTGAGGTCTTGAAATCAAGTATCTGAAAGCACACAACTTTGTGTGACAAGGGTGTTTTTTCTTTCACTATTATCTCGCAACTTCAATGACCAATTGAGCTCAAATTTTCACAGGTTTGTTATTTTATGCATATGTTGAGATACACTAAGTGAGAATTGACAATTACCAATAGTGTCCAGTGTCTTTAATCTCACTACCGGGCCAAAATTCATGGCTCTGCTAAACCGTAATCAAACAATCGTCCCTTGCAGAAGCAGGGAATTCCATGCTGACGTCAAGCATTATTTCAAGGATTAGCGGGAAATTAAGGCTTGTGTACAACCGTACTCAATGTTTACAAGGCATTCTAGGCTTACACAGCTAGCGCAGAAATTTGGTGCTGGCCCTGCAAGCTGAGAATGGTGATTGTATTCGCATAATTTAGCGGACAGCAGAGCCATGATAACGAGCCCTTATCTCTTTAAAGGCAGTGGACACTATTATTAGTAATTGTCAAAGACTAGCCTCCACAGTTGGTGTATCTCAACATAAGCATAAAATAACAAACCTGTGAAAATTTGAGCTCAATCGGTCTTTGAAGTTGCGAGATAATAATGAAAGAAAAATAACCCTTGTCACATCCTTGTCACACGAAGTGTGCGTTTAGATGGTTGATTTCGAGACCTCAAGTTCTAAGTCTGAGGTCTCAAAATCAAATTCGTGGAAAATTACTTCTTTCTTGAAAACTATGGCACTTCAGAGGGAGCTGTTTCTCACATAGTTTTATACCATCAACCTCTCCCCAGTACTCGTCACCAAGAAAGGTTTTATGCCAAGAATTATTTTGAGTAATTACCAATAGTGTCCACTGCCTTTAAGCCCGTCTAGCTCAGGTCTGTAAGTTAAGATTCTGTTTGAGTTTTTCAAAGTGGTCCTCTAAATCTTGAATCCTTTGCCGATGTTGCGAATCTAGGACATCTCGTTCCTGATTGAGTTTCTCTAAGAAAGATGTCCATTCTTTATCTCTGTTCACCTGCAGTGACTCCAGGGGCTTGCTCTGTAGGTATAAGAATTTTTAAAATGTTATTTATTATAGATGGAATTTTTTTTATTAACACAAATTAATATTCTTTATGCCCGATGCAAATGTCCATCTATTAAATTGTTGCAGTACTCGTTAAATATAATATAGGATACACAAGCTATACGTAATCTCAGTGGTCTAGTTGGTATGACACTGCTCTATAATTGCAAAGGTTGTTGGTTCGAATTCCACCTGAGTAACATGCCAATGATTGTTTGGTAGCTCGGGTAAGTACCGAGTACACAGTGCTTACACACATAAGTGTATACTGGGTAAAACCAAAATTAATAGAAATGTTGTCAATTCGAAATGTCACATTTAGTTTCCGTTCCCACATAAAAATATGAAATTAATTTGGTTTTATAGACAACAAAGTTGTTGACAAAGTTAAAGGAAAGAAATACTCTCAAATAAAACATCTAGGCCTACATGTACTAAAATAAACAAAAAGTTACAAAAAACATTTAAATGAACGAGAACACCTGCTGGGAAACAAATCTTCCAGAGAAATGTGATAAAAAATAAAATAAAAAAAAATGCATTTAATTTTTCCAAAACTCAGAACACTAACGGATTTGACACCAATAACTATTTTATACTAAATAACATCATGGGCAATCAGAATCTCCCCCAACAGAATTTTAGATTTATCAAGCCAAAATAAGTATTATACACGAGGAATGCACACGACACATCACGTATCAATTAACAGAAAAAAAACAACCGCATTATTATCAAAACCAGATGAACACCCTTAGACCTTGCTGAATTCAACGAAAGTGCCTAAGACTGTGTTCAGTTCTGGCTGACACACAATATCAGTATGTGGACACGAAATGAAGAAGAAGCTCTGGTAGAATTTCAATTTCTTTTCTTTTTTTTTCTTGGGGGGGGGGGGGGTTACCAGTCAGCAGACTATGCACTATAACATGCAATAGACTGATCCAGTTGGCTCCGCCCACGACGCACGTGTGAGCAAGAACACGTGGGGCTCTCCAATGCCTTTCTGCACAACTCTGCCGCGCGCCAAGATATGTGCACGCATATCGGACCTTATTTGTCGAACCTTCGTTGCGTTGTGATTGGTCAATACTTACTGGGGCGGAGCTTAGTGGATCGTTCTATTGACCATGAAACACAACACTTTTACATGTATCCAGAGATTCTATCCCCACACTGAAAATACTGTAGAATTATTAATTGAAAGTGCCCATTGACTCAACCTTTTAGTTAATTGACTGTATGAGGGACACACACGCAGGGAACTAAATCCCCTAGAGCATTGGCTAGAGCACTAATAAAGTGCAAACACTTCAATCCAAAGGGACCATTCTAGTCTTTCTGTTCTTGTTCACTCAAAATTTGGATCAAATCCAACTCAATTAGTTTATAGAAAGGTTTGCGGTAACACCATGGAATGACTATCTCTCATGAGTTGGGGTGGTTCTGAAAAGAACCGTTGGTTTCAACTCGGTGTTTCGATCAGTATGCTCTGATCGTCTTCTGGAGAAAGCTCGACCCTGATGCTGCATGCTGCTTAGAGATAGTCATTTCATGGTGTCACCGCAAACCTTTCTAAATCGTATTTTCACCATGCAAAGTTTCAAATCCTACTTAATCAATTAGTTTAGTTTTCCTTTGGTTTAATGTTTGATATTTGAAATTTCCAATCCTTACCTCTAGTCTTTCTTCTTCTTGCGTTTGAAGTCTTTTGCACATTAAGTTGGAAACATCCACTAAGCAGAAGGGGGGGGGGGAGTAGGAAAGTCAATGAAAATGAATAGAATTTAAATTCTAACATAGGCCTATAACTGTATAACCAGTTTCAACTTTCCAAACCTCGAGCCCTTGGCCCAATTTCAAAGAGCTGCTTAAGCAGCAAATATTAAAGGAACATTACAGAATCGGAAAACAGTTGCTGGCAGTGTAAGCACTTTATGTAATCCACCATAATACATAATAAACTGACAAACCTGTAGAAGTTTGAGATCGATCGGCCATCTGGGTCACGAGAGAATAGTGATAAACCGATAACAAATTTTGCATTGCATCGATGCCAAAATAAAAATGAATAAAACGCTCACTGAGTGATAAACTCCGAACGCGAAGTTAGATTATTTATTTCTCATCAAATATGACATTTCAGACAGAAATATTTCAAGGGATGTTTTCTACTATCATCATCATTAGACCATGTAAGTTTTATGTAAATCTGTGATCTTCACGATTTTTGTTTCTTACCAATTCTGTAACGTTCCTTAACGCAACAAATTTCTTCTTTTCAGAAATGAGCAAGATAGACCTGACAGGTCACAAATTGAACTAATGTGACATTGTAGTTTGGTAGTAGCCTTATTCCACTGGTAAGCATACTTGTGTTTTGCGGAGTGACTTTTTGTGGTTAAGGGCTCGACCATCTTGTTTCCTGTATGCACTGTCCACATAGGGTGCGTTCGTTTAGCTTCCCTGGGTCGACCCCGGTGTGTGACGTGTTTTTTTTACAGGACGAACGTGTGCAGAAAATTACCCAAGTTTGTCCTGGAAAAAAAAACGCCACACACAGAGGATGACCCAGGGAAGCTAAACGAATGCACCCTATAAATACATAGGCCAAATGTCAGAGCGATCCCTAATGATCAGCAAATTGTTGTGCTAACTATAGCAGAAAACTTGCTTCAAGAAACACGCTGCCTTGGATCGGTTGAGTTGGTAATTGAAAAGCGTTCTGTAACCGTTTGTTATAAAATGGATTGATATGGTAGAAAGATGTTGTAAAAGTAGAATACAATGATCTACACAAATATGCCTCGAAATTGCGTGGTTTTGTTTTAACCTCGTCGACTAACACGTCGGCCATTTATGGATAGTATGTAAATGGCCGACCGTGTTCGTTCGCGACGTAAAAGGAAAACCGTGCAATTTTGAGTGATACTTGTGTGGATCATTATATTCTACTTTTAAAACATCTTTCAAACCATATATGCATTTCATAACAAATGGTTTCAAACGCTTTTTATAGTCCAACTCGTCCAATCCAAGGCAACGTGTTCCTTTAAGGTAAAGCGTATGTCATTTCTTTTCACGCAAAAGGTCTGCTAACCCACCGGTAAAAATAAAAACACCGGAAGGCTAGCATGCCTTTTGTGTGCTTACGGTTTAATTCAATTAAATTCAATTCAATAAAACGTTTATTCCATACTCTTGATGAAGAAAAAAAAACAATTGTGAGAATTAAACAGTTACATAGAAATTTAACAAATCTAAAGTGCATTAAATTACACAAAAACAATATAATCTAAAAGCAAATAATAAATTAATAACTAGGAATTAACTATGTTCAAGACAGGAGCGAGAGCATGAGGGTGTTAGATAAGCCCTGGCTTGTAGACAACAGCCTTTATACAAGACAGGAGCGAGAGCATGAGGGTGTTAGATAAGCCCTGGCTTGTAGACAACAGCCTTTATACAAGACAGGAGCGAGAGCATGAGGGTGTTAGATAAGCCCTGGCTTGTAGACAACAGCCTTTATACAAGACAGGAGCGAGAGCATGAGGGTGTTAGATAAGCCCTGGCTTGTAGACAACAGCCTTTATATAGACAAGTACACTGTAAACAAACAAACAAATAAACAAACAAACATTGAAGAATAAATGAGGAAAAGACAAATACACAATGACAAAACAATAATAGTAGCAGTATGAAAAAGAATATGCACACAGTATGTACAAAATCAGCCATTAATGGCTCTATGAAATTGGTCCCGGATTATTTGACAGTCAGGCCACACTTTGATATAAACATTGATCCCAATCAGAAAAAAAGAAAAACAAGAAAAGGTCTTAAATGCAGAGTCTAAAATAACTGAAAGCATGTTACTGGTGGTACTGGTAGTAGGAAAGACACATAATTTCTTACATTGTTCCTTTGCTTCGGTGAGATGTTTCTCCATTAGACTGATGCATGATGGGAACGTTTTCTCGTTCAACTCCCCCAACTGATGCTCAATGCGTTCCAGACGCTTCTGTTCTCGATCATTCCGTTTGTTCTGCATGTAATACAACAGTAGGGCTACACTTACTATACTTGATTATTCAATGGAAATAAGTGGGATACAAGGAGTTACCATGGTTATATACATGTATGTATATTCAACTGTGAGGGGGCGTTGCTTAATAACTTTTGAAGTAGAAATTCTCCACACAATTACACGTTTGAAACTTCAAATTTTTTCCTGTGTTTAAAGGGAAGGTACACGTTTGGTAATTACTCAAAACAAATATTAACTTAAAAACTAACTTGGTAACGAGCATTGGAGAGCTGTTGATAGTACAAAACATTGTGAGAAACGGCTCCCTCTGAAGTAATGTAGTTTTTGAGAAAGAGGTTATTTCTCACTAAAATAATAAAAGACTTCTAGCTAGAAGTCTTTTATTCCTATCTGAAAGCACACAAATTAGTCCAATAAGGGTGTTTTTTCTTTCATAATTTTCTTGAAACTTTGATGACCAATTGGGCCAAAATTTTCACAGGTTTGTTATTTTATGCTTATGATGGGATACACCAAGTGAGAAGACTATTCTTTGACAATTACCAAACATGTACAGTGCCTTTAATGAACTGCAACCATAGAGGGTTTTATTAGAGAAGTTTCAACAAAACCTTAGTGGATCTCTTGCAACATTTTCAAGTTCTCGCTGATGTGATAAATGACCTACATGTAACAATAACAAACAAATTCTTATATAGCGCATTTCACAATAACCGTATCAATGCTCTTTACATTAGTGCCCTGGTCATAGGGCCAATAACATCCCTGTAATGTTTCTCAGCTCCCTAGGAGTATACAGCCCTGAGCTGCCTGTAAGGCGCTTGTAGCTTTTTCATAGACAATATCAACCTCTACCCTCGCAGGTGCCCATTTACACCCCTAGGTGGAGAGAAGCAATTATAGTAAAGTATCTTGCTCAAGGACACAAGTGTCACGACCGGGATTCGAACCAACACTCCGGTGAATCAGCACCAGAACTTGAATTCGATGCTCTTAACCACTCGGACATGACACTGTACACATTGAAGCCCTGTCAATCGCAACATAAATAATAATCCTGGCTTGTGAAATAAATTCCATTTAGCCCTGCAGGCAAAAATATGCGATGATCATAACCTCCCCCCCCCCCCTCCCCCAGATGTGTCACTATGTCAGGTACCTTCGGGTTTAGAGATTGCTAATCATGCCGTCTAGAACTAACTGTTGCCCTGGTCTTGATCCTAGACTTGTATGCTAAAAGGTGGAAGCAAGGAAAGAAACTAAATACTTTTCTGTTTTGTTTACCCATACACCGATGTGTGTTAGCACTGTACTCAGTACTTTCCCGAGTCCTGTGAAAAAATATCACAGGCATGTTACTCCGGTGGGATTTTGAACCCACGACCCTTCTAGAGCAGTGTCTTACCAACTAGACTACCGAGGTTGCCCGGTAGCTAGAGGCAGTTCGAATCCTATGTTTTGGCAGCAGGTCTCTGGTAACCTGACCACCTTGTAAAAAAAATAAAAAATTGTCGTACCTCAAATTCCTTGATGAAGAATCTGATTTCCCCCTGGACGACTGGTTTATGATCCAACAATCTTGCATGAATCTCACCAAGGTCTAAAGAAAGGGTAAAAAAGACATCCATATTGTTAAAAACCACTGACCCAAACTAAAATCAAGGCTTTAGCAATACTGCGTGATATTTTTTTGTTCAGCACAGATTGAGCCTGACACAATAATTTACAATTAACCACTTTATCAATATAAACCACAAGGGAAACTGACTGTGACTGGGTAAATTTTAAAATGATTTTTGGGGTTGAACAAAGAATTGACTAGAGTTGGATTCGAACCAACGGCTTCCGGATTAACGTGCCGGCGCTCTACCAACTGAGCTATCAAACCCTACATGTATGTTGGCGGTGTCCCTATTGTGTCAATATCTTTGTTTGGGGGTGCCAGTCAGAAGCCATACAACAGTTAACTGCCGTGTAGCCAGGGATCACACCCAAATTATGATACAACCACTTTCTTACAATGGTGACAAAGGGATCCGTAAAAAAGATCACTGGAAAACTGTTGAAGATATAAACTAGTTGCGATAACGTACCCTCAACCCGCCATCGGGAGGAGGGTTACGTTATCAAAACTAGAAACCTAAAAAACTGTTATAAACCTAAACACATTGTAAGAAAATTACTCCATTTGCAACTATCGGCCATTTTAGTATGGTTTTCTCTTGATTATTTATGTTGGGATTAAAAAAATAAAAAAAATAATTTGAGTTATCTTTCATTTTGTTTGCGAATGTTGGTCATGGACTACTCCTAGAACTATTCAGCCTATGTGGTTTCGATCCGCTATCGTCTCCCGTGTAACGATAGCGGAACAAAACCGCACAGTTCTTATAATATGAGCATGGACCACAAACACATGCATGGTGTTTTTGGTGGATCTGCACAATAGACCTTCATTGACGTCATTTCAGTACGGCGCCCCCGCATTGAGGTCAAAACGAGATTGTTCATTGGTCAATCTATGTGCGTTTTGATTGTTTCGTCACCGTTTGACCTCAAAGATGGCGGCTGGATGACGTCAATGCATAAGGTCTATACGTATGGTTTGTTTGGGAAGACAAGTGACACTGTAAAACTAACAGTCGTTATTTGAATTCTACTTTGGTAATTGATAGAAGAATACAAAGTGGGTACAGTATGCATTATGAAGCCACAAAATATTGTTTTTAAAGGCAGTGGACACTATCGCTAATTACTCATATAATTATTACCATAAAACCTTACTTGGTAACAAGCAATGGGGAGAGGTTGGTAGTATAAAACATTGTGAGAAACGGCTCCCTCTGAAGTTTTCGAGAAAGAAGGAATTTTCCACGAATTTGATTTTGAGACCTCAATGAGTCAAGTTTAGAATTTGAGGTCCTGAAATCAAGCATCTGAAAGCACACAACTTCGTTTGACAAGAGTGTTTTTTCTTGCATATTATCTCGCAACTCCGATGGCCAATCAAGCTCAATATTTTATGCATATGTTGAGATACAGCAAGTGAGAAGACTGGTCTTTGACAATGACCAATAGTGTCCACTGGCTTTAAGTTCTGAATTTTCTAGAATGGAATAATAAGACTTCGGAGAGCGCCCTCATGCGGTCAAAAACACACTGTAAATAACTCTTGACGGCTATCGTGTTATTAAAATAAACTGCCCGAGGGTTACTCTTTTCTCTTATCCATCTTTACCCAGGTGAGAGTATATAATACCATGGTAGACTAGGATCATTGTAAAACACATCTTCACGAAAACTCTCTTAAAAATATTAATTTTTACTCGAAATTTCGCTGCGGAATTTTAATATTGCGCAAAAATCATGGACTATGGAGGAAACGCGCATACATTTAACATTATTATTTTATCCCCAAATTTCGATCAAATTTCACAGATTTTAAACAATTTAAATCATTACAAAACATACAAACAAGCATCTACCAAACTCTCATAATTTCATACTAACCTTTTATAACATTTTCAACCATCATTCTTGTGACTTTTCAGCAGACGATGCTTCGTCTGTCCTCTCGCTGACTCCTCTCTCGATCGTGTCCGAAGTTTGCGCGTGCGTCGTCGTCGTATGATCGTGAGTAGTCGACTTGTACAAGTCAACTAAAATGACTAAACTGCACCCAGTCCATTATTGTGCGAAAATCGCAAGAAAACACCCTTTTCGATCTAGACTTGTGGACAAGTCGTTAAATCGGCCCCACGCGCTGAGATAGTGCTCCCCCGACAACGCTGCTCTCACGCGAACTCACTGCTCTCGCGCGAACTGATGGCTCCCCGATTTCGACTCTCACTGCTCTCGCGCGAACTGATGGCTCCCCGATTTCGACTCCTGTCGAAATCGGGGAGCCATCAGTTCGCGCGAGAGCAGTGAGTTCGCGCGAGAGCAGCGTTGTCGGGGGAGCACTATCTCAGCGCGTGGGGCCGATTTAACGACTTGTCCACAAGTCTATTTTCGATCCGGTGTGTTAGTTTTTGTATAATTTTTTGAGTTTTTTGATTATAAATAGTATAAACAGTAGTTATTGTAAAAGAGGTATTATGTCATTTGTGTCTAAAACATAATCTAGCACTTAAAACCTAATGAAAACCTAATGAGTGTTACTGGGGTTTTGTTTTGTTTGTTTTTTAAGTTACTGTGCCATTTGTTCTTTCTTTTATAATTAAAAGCATGCACCTCGTAATCCTATAAGAGGCCTAAAAGTTGAAAATTTAAACAGTTAAAAAAAATTAACAGGTAATAAACAGTTAAAAAAGTTCAACACTTTTTAATTTTAAAATCTGAAATATATCGGCCTAACTCAAAACGCGGCTCCATAGTAATTATAACACGGCGGCGGCTTACTGAAACCACGCTTCCCTGGAAAAACAGTTTGCTGATGATGCAGCACGCGGCTTTCTGTAACTTGTTCATAATCCTCGAGTCACGATGGCTGGTGCACTTAGAGTTTGTAGTATGTGTAATGAACACAGTGTATGAGTAGAGCCGAGTGTCCTTAAATGAGAACTTTATCAACTCCAGAAAATGGCATGTTGAGGTTGCATGCCTCACTCATCCCCTACTTAAAAACCGACAGCAATTAACGTTTAGGAAAATGCACATTTCTGACGGTTTTTTTTTCTGGGGTAGTCTAAATTAGCAAAAATTCCAATCGGCCGAACTGCCCAAAATTGAAAAGAAATCTTGACATATGAGTTAAGTTGTCTGAAACATTTGAGGGGGGTTTTTTGGGGGGTTATTTTTTTGTATATATTTTTTATGTATAAATTAATTAGCATTGGATGCGGTGTGGGGAAGAGACAAGGAAGCTTGGAATGTAAAGCGTCAACAATTACATGAATGAGCATGTTTTTTTCCTTCACACTTTGGTGAATTCTAGTAAAGTTCTTATAGAGAGGCTAGACCTTCCAATACATGTAGCACTCAATTGGATCCCCTCACATACGGTTAAATACAAATCTTTTGCAAAAAAATAAATAAATAAAACAGACGTTGTGCAGTTTATCAGTTTATTATCGTAAATCTTTCACTGGCAAGTGATTGTGTTGATTTAAAATACATATTTTCATACAAACATGACATGTTGACAATTATTGTATATAAATTAAATACACTTACATATCACAATGTATCACTGTAAGGCCAAATAAATGTACCAATACTAAGTCAGTAATGACTGCAAAACACTTTGGTAATAACATCAACATGTACAGCCAAAGTACATACTTCGTAAGCACTTTATAAGCAATAAAGTTGTTGATATTATAAAACTTTATTAGAAACAACTCTTTGAAGTAATTTCATTTCAGAAAGTCCAAGATGTAGTTTCAACCAATCAAATTTGAAGTTTTTTAATTCAGGCATCTGAAAGCACAACATTCTTTCTTGCAACTTTTTGATTGCCATTTTGAGCCAAAGTTGTCACAAGTTTGTTAGTTTAGGCATATGTTTGGATACACCAAGTGGAGGTCTTCTTTTTCAATTACCAATCATACAATGACTGACAAGTTTTTTTAGTTGTTTTAATATTTTTATATTAGGTTATATCAAAGTAGGCAAACACAAAATGCTACACCAAGTGAGGTCTTCTTTTTCAATTACCAATCATACAATGACTGACAAGTTTTTTTTTAGTTGTTTTTAGATTTTTATATTAGGTTATATCAAAGTAGGCAAACACAAAATGCTTACATAGATCTAAAGAATTAAGACATCTTTCAAGCTTAAATGAATTAAAATGAGTTGCCTTTTCATTACCGCAAAAACAATTTGTATTAAAAGCGAAATGGTATTTTTGATTATGGGATAAGTGGAAATGCCAAACAGTTTGTTTTTTAAAGATGGGTTTTCATTTGAGCCAAGTTGTTTTACAGGCAGTGGACACTAATGGTAATTACTCAAAATAATTATTAGCATAAAACCTTACTTGGTGACGAGTAATGGGGATAGGTTGATGGTATAAAACATTGTGAGAAACGGCTCCCTCTAAAGTGCCATAGTTTTCGGAAAAAAAGTAACTTTGCACGAATTTGATTTTGAGACCTCAGACTTAGAACTTGAGGTCTCGAAATCAACCATCTAAACGCACACAACTTCGTGTGACAAGGGTGTTTTTTTCGTTCATTATTATCTCGCAACTTTGATGACCGATTGAGCTCAAATTTTCACAGGTTTGTTATTTTATGCATATGTTGAGATACACCAACTGTGAAGTTTAGTCTTTGACAATTACCAATAGTGTCCAGTGTCTTTAAGCCAAACTTGACGGAAGTTGCTTTCGTCCATTGCACTCAATATGAAGCAAATACACAATGGTCAGTGTTCGTCAAAGTGTTAGACAAAACTAAGTTAACAGAACTACTGGTGCCATTTAAAGTACAAAATTTCAAATTATCAATAATAAATAATATTTTTCCATCAATCACAAATACACTTACCATGTCTTTGTCCTTCTACTTCAGTGTAAGCCTCTTTAACAGTGACACACATCTATAATTCATTTTACAAAATCTAATCTGTTTAAATAAATTATCATATTAACGAATTAATCACAATTACAATGTACAGTGTATTACATTTGTCAAATTGCTTTAAAAAAATATTATGTCAGAAAATGTCGCAAATTTGCAAGATACATTTCCTCGCAAGAAAAGTACAGAGGGTAAAGACCACTCAATTATCTGCTTCACTAACAGGGTCACATTTCGTCACTCACTAACAGTATTGCACCTAAAGCTTAAAGGGAAGGTATACCTTTGTTTTTTTGGAACCGTTCAATAGGCAGATCCATTAAGCTCAGCCCTTTTGCAGATTGACCAATCACAACCCAATGCGCAACCAAAAGTCCGACAATATAAAGTCCGACATGCATGCGCGTATGCTTGGCACACACGGCACAGTTGTGCAGAATGGCATTGAAGAGGGTCACGTGTTCTTGCTCACACGTGTGCCATGTGGAGCCGTATAGATCGGTCTATTATTTTAATCCTATATATAAATACAGATATGAACAATAAAACTATCCTGTGAAAGTTTCATTTTGAAAGATGGATGCACTTCTGATATACATCGCCCACATTTTCTTCCATATCAACATTACTTTGAAGTAAAATGATTCTCAAAAACCCTTAATACTTTTGAACCATGCTGTACTTCTAACAAAGGAAGTTTTAATTGCCCTTAGTTTTAAAGGCAGTGGACACTATTGGTAATTACTCAAAATAATTATCAGCATAAAAACCTTACTTGGTAACGAGTAATGGGGAGCAGTTGGTAGTATAAAAGATTGTGAGAAACGGCTCCCTCTAAAGTGGAGTAGTTTTCTAGAAAGAAGTAGTTATCCACGAATTTGATTTAGAGACCTCAAGTTTAGAATTTGAGGTCCCGAAATCAAGCATCTGAAAGCACACAACTTCGTGTGACAAGGGTGTTTTTGTCTTTCATAGTTATCGCGCAACCTTGACGACCAATCAAGCTCAAATTTTCCCAGGTTTGTTATTTTATGCTAAAGTGAGAAGACTGGTCTTTGACAATTACAAATAGTGTCCACTGGCTGTAAGAGTGACTACAAAATGTATACCTTCCCTATAATACTTATGTGTATGTTGACTCTATTTAAAACAATCCTTAAAAATATACAGGTGACACCCGAAAGTCGTCATAAAATTTGCATCATTAACAACAAAGTAATTTTCCCTAAAATTGTCAAAAGTTACGAAAGTGTCTAGGTTGTACAAACAGTTAAATAGAACTTTTACATGAAAATATACACAGTTTATTTATATTTTAATACATGGCAGGGAAATATTGCATATTTTTCTAAATTTGTTCAAGATTTTTCCCCCCATTTCTAAAGTTAATACTCCCTGTGCCTGTGCAACAATACACTGGTTATCAAGACACTAACAATATTTATACAATCACATTATTAAACTTTCTTGAAAATAAATTCCTTTCAACTGCTCCTATAAAGTACAGGGTTAAGATATAGGCAGATCCAACCACATATTAAACCCTTACTACACGGACCCATAAAAATCCAACAGCATGTTTGGTTCTGTTGGACCAAAGGGGACGATACTAGTAAGCTGATCATGTTGTACATTGTACATGGGATCAGGCATACTAGCATAATCTGCAGCCAACAGTTTGGGTTTTTGAGTTTCCATGAATGGTTAAGTTAAGTTAAGTGTGTTGGAAGGATCCAAGTAAATTACTTGTGACAAAACTCAAAATCATCCATTTACTGTATAAATTATCATTGGTGTGATGTTCTGGTGCATAGATATTCGAGGGAGGAGCCCTTTTCTCCCCTAGAGTTCATAATCCACAAACATCCATGTGTGGCTTGAAGAAAACTCTCTCAGTTACACACTAGAGGGCGACATACTGCTTTCAGCCGTCACCTCATAATGTTCATTGCATCAGCTCCACAGAATATTTGTTGAAATCCTTCTCAAATCAACCACTCGATCTCTGTGCGCTCTTGTGCTCGAGCTGATTGGCTGGGTACTTGTATGTTAATCTCTCCAACTACAGATTTGTGACTTTCCAATTGAGGCATTCACCCAAGCTTCAAGGATGACAGGTGTACTAATTGATTGACTACCAGCCAACTGGGTATTAACAACTACCGTCATCAGATGTCACAACCGCACCCAAATCAAATGCCAAGTGTCAACAACAGCTTCGGAGAGTATCATAACAGGACCTGGCAAGGACATCTGTAGCTGCTCATAGTACAGAAGTGCAATCCCTTAGATCCTAGAAATCCTCACTGCTTTCCGATGGTAATGGCAGGCCTGGTTCTATATGGATGCCACATAGGCTAACAATTTTTTAGAACAGAAGTAACACAGGTTCTACAATCATCTATGACCCGACTAGCGCCGACATTCGTGGGTGGCCCAAATGAAAGAACCAGCTTTCCCATGCCTTGAATAACACGAAGGCCATGTCCGCGTTGCCCTAGTCGTAGCCTTGGTGTCTCTTCAAAGTTTAAAACTGTAAGATTTTCCAACGGAAGTGCATCTTAAAAAACTACAATGGCCTCCGAGATGAAATTCCAGGCCTGTTTATTGGGGAAGTGATTATCTCAGTTTGTCTTAGCATTGATGACCCAAGCTGCTGATGGATTGACTCTCAGTAAAGAAAGCATGTTAGTATCTGGGTCTAGACATCGCTCTCCTGAAAATTGGAAGAAGAAAAAAAAGGGAAAAAAATGATTAAAACTTTAGAATTTGAAAAAAACAAAAACACATTAGACGTTGCAAACTGCTTACCAACCTAAATGACCGGTGGTATTTAAACTACAACGGTTGTAATAGTGGTCTAACGTTTTTGTTCTAGTGATACAAGAACAGCGAAACAAGGTCTTTGCAAATGTTTTCTGCTTGGTGTTTATATGGTTTTTACTCTTGACTTCTTGTTCTTACTTTTTTTTACTTTTGCCAAAATGTTTGCGTATCGACACCCATTTTGCGCTTATCGGCATGGTGGTACGCTAGCTTGTGAAAAGGGAGAACTTTTATGTTCATGTGTGTACTAGTAGAAAAACAGCTATACGGTACATACAAGTTTACGGTACA
Source organism: Asterias rubens (assembly GCF_902459465.1). Lineage (NCBI taxonomy): Eukaryota > Metazoa > Echinodermata > Asteroidea > Forcipulatida > Asteriidae > Asterias > Asterias rubens. The sequence goes on from NC_047077.1 coordinate 13,600,375, forward strand.
TACAAGTTTTAGGTTTTTAACTTTTTAACGTTGGCTGAATGAATAATTCTAATAAATAATTCTAGAACAGCCAACATGACATACCTATGTTGCCTCCAACCTCATACAGGAAGTACCTCCTCCTATTTGGTGCAAGCTGGGCGACAAGACTCGACAGCTCACTGTTCCTGCAGGAATAAAGATAACATTCAACTTCTTGTTATGTTCAGTTGATATAAAGAAGTGTCAAACTTCAAATGGAGGCCAAAACAAAACTATCAAAGGAAAAAGCCTTGTTTTTGAGTGTAACCTACACCCATTTTATACAACCATTTTTTAATTTTTTTATTTTTTTTTAATGCAAGTCGCCAGACACACAAGGCCTGACTGCCTGAAGGCTGAAACAGGGTTACCCTTTTTACAGTCCATGCAAATAAAGGCATGGGTATGATCACTCTGAAGTCTGGCCGGTAGAGCAGAAAGCACTACCATCCCAATTTTACGTAGCAAGTGTCACAATCGGGATTCGAACCCACACTCTGCTGATTAAACACCAGAGCTTGAATCCGGTGCTCTTAACTGCTCGGTCATGACACGCCATACATGTACACTGGTCTGTCATGTCTGTAGTCGACCAGTTATGTGCAATTGAACTTGCTTCTGGCGCCACTGTTTACAAGAAGCCAGAAGTAATTAGATGTGTTGATCTAGTTTTCCTATGATATGTATGCAAGACAAATTAAATTATTGGGCTTTGCTTTTAGAAGGCAATTGTATCTCAACATTATATGCATAAAATACAAACCGAAGTTGAAGTTGCTAGAAAATAATGGAAGTAAAAACACCCTTGTTGTACAAGTTGTGTGCTTGCATTCAGATGCTTGAATTCAAGACCTCAGCTTAGAGAAATTACTTCTTTCTCACAAACTGAGCCGTTTCTCACAATGTTTTATACTATCATCAGCTCTCCATTGCTCGTTACCAAGTAAGTTTTTATGCTAAAAATTATTTTGAGTAATTACCAATAGTGTCCAGTGCCTTTAACAAACACTATTCAAAGACTACATGTAAGTACCTGTCAACATTCTTCCTTCTACTTCTTCTTCTAATGCTGGAACGTTTGAACGGCACCTCTGCGCTTGGTTGGACATGCTGCGTGAACTGCAAAACAATGTCTCCTGCGGTTGTCGAGTCACTTAACTGGACAGTGTTTGATACTTTCTCTGCTCCGGGCATCTGTACTCTGATAATGCCATCTTGGGCATCGCACTAGAAAGAAAGAAGAAAATGATTAAAAGTAGTTGCTAATCTAACTCTGTTGGATTAAGTTCAGGCTGATTGATTCGATGAGATCAGCTGAAAACAAAGTAAGGAGTGAGCATGGTTGCATCAGAACGGTCATTTTAAAGGGATGCTGCAGTGAATTCAAATAAAACAGTTAATTTTGCTGTCATTTATTTCTGATATACGTGTATGTATTGAACATCAATAACATGTGTTTTGTTTATTCCCGACATATCTGACTTGCGTAATTAGCGAATAAGTCATGCCCCCCCCCTTTTGTGAATTGTTACCGCCCCCCTACCATCGACGTCACGTCGGGAATTCAAACATATCTTCGGCAAAAAGAGTCTGGTCCCTAACTACACGCGCCTAGGTACCAGGCCACACAGTGCACACGTCTCTATATGCACACAGCCAGGGGGCCCGACAGCTCGGGTTACCGACATGACGTCACGTTTATGCAAATGAAGGCTCCCTTTTAGGGGCGGGGTGGGTTCCCCTAATCTCTTGAAAACCATTTTTCAAATACTTACGCATTTAATAAAAAAAATAAAAAAATATATCAGGTTTAAAAAGTCATGTTTAATCGTTTAAATGAATAAAAAAAACACTGCAGCCACCCTTTAAGTAAGTGAAGTTTAGGGTAATAACACAATGTAAAAATCTCTTTATGAGTAGTTGAGGCTCTGAAAAGAGCCGGTTTGTTCTGCACGACGGTTTACATCAGTGTGCTCTGACTGTCTTGTGGAGAATGCTGGACTCTGCTGTGTGTTTGTGAACTTAATGTCCACTTTGGTTGCCGGCCTAGACCCATTTTAAAAGGCGGGAGAATACTGCTGAGCGATTTATTAATAAAAATTTGGGGGGGCTAATCGTCCTTACTCGCAGCTAGAGCTAAATTGCGAAGGATGCAGCTACAACGTGTTTGAGAAGCAGGCAATGCAAGGGCGCATTCAGCTGCCAGCCACATCAACCCATTATGACCACGGAGCACAGCCAAGAACGAAAGTGTTTGATTTTTTTCCTGAGGGAGGAAAACTGGATAGTCTGGGAAAACCCTCGTGGCACAGCAGAGAACCAACGCACAACTCAACTCACGTATGGCCCCAACCAGGAATCGAACCGGGGTCACCTTGGTGAGAGGCGAGCGCTTTACGCACAGGCCAACCGTACCACATGTATGTTGTCATGATTTGAGAGATTAATCATCCTTTCTTGCAGCCAAGAAGCTGGATTGTGAAAGAGATGCTACAATGTGGACCAGGCACAGACGTGCAAGGACACCTTTGGAAGCAAGCCACATTGATCCAGGTGACCACTGAGCAACACAATCAGAGAGAGGAAGTGATTGATTTTTACATACGAAAATCAGTGGTGAGAGGGCCAGGAGAGAACCTTATAAACCAATGCACAACTCTACTCTCAAACATAACATACAGTACATGTATGTCCATCATGTCCATAGCCAGGAATCGAACCAGGGCTACAGCGGTGAGAGGCAAGCGCCTTTACATTTTACTCAAGCCACTAGACACCCAGAGTTGCTAAGTAATTAAGAAGAATTAATTTTCACTTTTGCTTACATCGGCGGCTGAGTTTTTCCTTTCTTTCTTTCTGAAGAGTGTCATGACCTGAGAAAAGAAAGCATAATACAAAATGAGACTATTTTTATTTTGGATCGGTTTTTAGGCTCGATTTCACAAAGCACCAAGATTCATTTTAGAGATGAGCTGTCAGTATTGCCATGGTAACTTGTACTATGACATCACACTTTGCTTGCAACATTTTTAACAGTTTGTGTACGCTTTTTGCTTTGAAACAGCACCAACTGTCCAAAGTCATTCAGAGAAAAACATAATATAACAATAATAAAACAAAATAATAATAATTCACATTCCAATATAAAAAAATGTTGACCAATGTAGCATAAAGCTTGCAATTATTTGCAACATGAAAACAAAAATCGAATGATATTGTTGTGTAAAATCATTAAAACTTAGGTAACTATAAAATAACTCACGGATTTAGAGTCTCGTGTCTTCTTGGATTCTAACTCACACATTCGTCTTACTTGTTCCACCATCCTGAACGGTACCTAAATACAGCCAAGAGATAGAAGCCAAAAGTTTAAAACAACACAAATCACAATTTCAGCAGGAATAGAATTGGAAATCATTTCACCCCTACCAATATAAGCCTTTTTTGAGGTATGGCAGACACAATACAATGACACTGTTAGGTTTGGGTAAATTTGTCTTTATACACCCAAACCAAACAGTGCACTCCTATCACATCCGCCATACCTCAAAAAGGCTATTGGGGGATCAAGCTCTGCATACAAATGTCATTGGGCGTAGTAGACACATGTAGATAAAGCGTTTACATTTTGACTAGTAATTGCGAATAAAGGAACAAATTTCCAAAACTTTGTACATTTTTTTTAGTATTCTATGGCTGATAGATATAATCAAGAAGAGGAGGTTTGCAGAAAAAGTTTATGCCTATGTGTTATTTCACCAGCATTAGAACCAAGCACATGACTTTTGTTCAATTTTCCCCGTAGTTTCCCATGGTTGATTGTAGTTACAAAAAAGAACAAAAAATAGGCTGAAAATTTCAAGCCCCAAAACTTACCACACATACATGTAGGCATGTTGTGGTATTTCACCAGCATTTTCACACAAGCACATAGTCTTTTATCACTTTTCCCCGCAGTTTTCCATGGAATTAAAGTTTTAAAAAAATAAAAAAAAATCACTGAAAAATGTCATGCCCCAAAACTTACCACCCATAGAATGTTGTGGTATTTCCCCAGCATTTTTTGCACCCAGCACATAAACTTTGTTCACTTTTCCCCGCAGTTTTCCCATGGAATTGTAGTTACAAAAAAAAAAAAAATTCGCTGACAAATTTCATGCCCAAACACTTACCACCCATAGGATGTTGTGATATTTCACCAGCATTCTCATCACATTACACGTTCCTGCAGCAAATTGTAGTTCGGAGTAGTCAGGGCACTTTTTTCTCGACGACTGGGCAGTGAAGAGGTTGGGGGCCATTATCATCGCAATGTTGTTCAGTGACATCTTATTTTTGGGTTCGTGTTCTACGACCTTCCCAAGGAATTTCAAGAGTAGCTGTAAAGTGGTAGACAAAGAGAATTTGTTTGTACATGTTGATTACAGTGGTTTACAGACACTGGACACTATTGGTCTTTGTCAAAGACTAGCCTTCACAGTTGGTGTGTCTCAACATACGTGTACGCATACAATAACAAACCTGTGAAAATTTGAGCTCAATCGGTCGTCGAAGTTGTGATATAATAATGAAAGAAAAAAACATACTTGTCACATGAAGTGGCGGCTTTCAGATGCTTGATTTCGAGACCTCCAATTCTACGGTAAATCCGAGGTCTTGAAATCAAATTTGTGGAAAATTACTTCTTTCTCTTAAACTACATTACTTCAGAGGGAGCCGTTTCTCACAATGTTTTATACTACCAACCTCTCCCCATTACTCATTACCAAGACAGGTTTAATGCAAATAATTATTTTGAGTAATTACCAATAGTGTCCACTGCCTTTAATGGCAAAGTTTACTTTTGGTTTTTGGTACTGTTCCTTTGTTTTACTCCTATTTAGAAGTACAGTATAAAATAAAACTTATCTGTGAAAATTTTATTTTAAAAGGTTGTCGCGTTTGAGAGATATCATTTGGAGTCAGTGTATAATTGTTTTCCATGCAGAAAGAAGAATCCGTACAGAACTAGACAATCTAAGAAACATTACTGACAGTGGCAGTGTCATGGCCGAGCGGTTAAGAGCACCAGGTTCAAGCACTGGTGTTTGATCAGCAGGGTGTGGGTTCGGATCCCGGTCGTGACACTTGCTACATAAAATTGGGGAGGTAGTGCTTTCTGCTCTACCGGCTAGGCTTTGAATTGAAGATACCCAAGCCTACATTCGTATGGACTGTGAAAGGGGTCAGCCCTAGGAGTAGGTGGCAATGGCCCCTGGAAAAAATAATTGTAGCCCACACCTTGAAGTGGCCTTCAGGCCTTGTGTAACAGGTGACTTGCATAAAAAAAGAAAAAAGAAAAAAAATTGTTTCTCAGATTCTCGGCTCTGTGCGATATACACTTCATGACCATTCCCTCATTTTTCTGTTGCTCTTACGAAAAATTGTTTTCTTCAACATGATAAAAAAACACTGTGTGAAACGCATAAAACCAAACCAATCATCGTTTCAATTACCTACATTGTGTGAACCACTTGTTCTCAAGTCCACTTTGTAAGTACATGTAGCACTTAAACACGAATAGCATAGAGAGCACTACAATGAAGAGCAGCTACTCAAAGTGCTTCAATGAGAGTGGTAAACTGGAGGAGCCATCAGCTGTGCTTAAGTGCATTGGACTTCGAGCCAATACTTGAGCATAATAGAACTCCATAATGAAGAAGAACTGAACCACATGTACAGCTATACATCCACACCCCAGCTCTAACACCTGGGCGCAATTTCATAGAGCTGCTTAAGCTAAAAAGAAGCTTAGCATAATAAAATTATGCTTACCGAAATAAGGTTACCAGCCAAAATACATGTCACATGTACAATTTGTGACTGGTATCCCGCTCATTTCTGCTTAGCAGACGACTTTTTAAGCACGGTTTTCTACTTAAGCAGCTCTATGAAAATGAGCCCAGACATGAACAAACTTTAACTTACAAAGCTCCATCTGGATTATTTCTGAACCATATACAAATGATATACGTCTAATGCCACAATCAGTAATTTATAGGTCAAAGAAAGACCCAAGCCAATTTGCAGAGACTCCTTAATTGAGACTAATGACTAATTACCGCCTACTTGTTTCTATTCCTAATGATCGAGCCCATCGTAACATGAATAAAGATGAGAAATGCTCAAGAATCAGTCATCAGGTTCATGTTTTAAATGAAGAAAGATGAAAGGAACGCCCAAAATTTGCAAGATGCGGCATAATGAATGTATCCTCACTTGTGAGAGACTGATAAGAATGAAAGCAGTGTGAAACCGACCGATGTGTAATCAACATTGACAGAGTTGTGGTTGATATAGCTGCTTTTCTTATCCCCTCCCCTCTCTCTTCCCCCCCCCCCCTCTCCATCCTCCCTCATGTTTGGAAAAGTTAAGAGCTAACGATGAAATGTCTTGGCCCCATCTGGCCGATCTATTAAACAGGCATGCAACTGCCTGTTGACAATTTTTCGAAGGCACAATGCAAGTGCGGAGCGTGGCAGCCGAAACGCCACGTGACATGAGACCCACATGGTACCCTAAAAATGTTGAGGTTTATTACGCTCTCAAGGAGCATTGTTAGCATGTACCAGGCTTATTTTACATTATTGTAGTTGTACATTGTTGTTGCCAGGCATGTACTAGGCTAAAAAAAATCAACAACAAAAATTGTTGGAAACGCGAAAGAGTTGCATGCCTGAAAAAAGGCTCAAATTTGTCGACAATGCATTGGGAGGGAGGAGGGGAGCTTTTTAAAATTGATTCTCACAAAACCTGCAAAAAATTTAATTTTCAGTTTTGGGTACTGCCTGGTTAATCATTTTCCAAACCTTGCAAAGTTTCAAAAATCCAACCTTTGTAGCACTTTTTATTGATGCAGGGGGCTAGAAGGTTTCAGCTGAAGTCTTTAATTATTTAAACGAGAAATTACCTCTTTCTCAAAAACTATTTTACTTCAGAGGGAGTCGTTTTTCACAATATTTGGTACTATCAACAGCTTTCAATTGCTTGTTATCAAGTAAGTTTTTATGCCAATAAATGTTTTGAGTGATTACTAATGGTGTCCAGTGCCTTTAATGACATGCATTTTTCTAAGGGCTGAAAAAAAAATCAGAAAAGAGACTAAGGTAGGAAGAAATATCACGGCTGTAAATGTGACCCCGACCTCAATCTAGTGACCTTTTGTCAACACTGACCTTTAGGGTTGCTCTGTGGATGTCTGGAAGAACGAGGATCAGCAGGTTTAGACACTGAAGCTGCTTCTTACGATCTTGGATTTCTGTCAGGAAGAAAAGACAAACAAAATTACTATGATGGAATCGGACAAAAATTAAATTCATCAATCTGTCTTTTGAAAATTAAAAATTGCTACATGTACCAGCATTTAGGGATGCCTTTTCATCCAAAATAGGCCTGGAATTTAATCTTTGCGAGAGAGGGGCCATTGTAATTTTGCAAAGACCATTACACTTGAAGTCTACAGGGGTCGATTTCACAAAGAGTTAGGACTTATCTCGAGTTAGGACAAGTAACTCGTCCTAACTTAGAATTTATCTTAAGGTCTGCATGCTACAGTGCAGGGTTGGGACTCGTCCTAAGTCCTAAGATTAGTCTTAAGTTAGGAAGAGTTTTGTGAAATCGACGGCAGGAAACTTTGGAAGGGACACCAACGCTAAACCTGCACACAGATGGCAATGGCTCTGCTATAGGGTCAAAACATAAGCATCTAAACAATCCAGTACAAGAAAGCGATTAACTCGACTTAGGGATGACATTTTGCCAAATTTCTTGCTGTCATGACCATGCAAAGAGTCTTCTTGTAACACATCCAACAAGACTGACAGATTTATGATTCATCAACGTCCCATGGTCTTTTCTCTTCATAATTTTTTCTTTCAAAACTAAAAAAAATACCCCAAAAAGAAGGTCAATGAAAATCAATCTTAACTTATGCTGACAGATAAGTAACCAAATCCCTTCCCAAAGAAAAGAAGAAAAAACCACAAGACTGGACATTTCCTTTGCTCCACTGCGACAAAGAGAACTAAATAAGAAAGGAGAGAGTCTAAGAGTTTCCGTAGCGAGGAAATTTCATGTCCTTCCCGAAAGATCCTAACCCCAGCTTCACATCACAAAAAGGTTTCCTGCCAATAACGAGGTCCGTAGAGTCACTGCTGGTTCAATTGTTGATAACAGGCCAAGTTGACAGGGTGCTTTAATTGCTTCAAGATGGCCGGCACGATGGATGGATGAGGGAATGGATGAAGAGTTATGGGAAGGTAGTCAGACTGATGACTTGGCTGTTGTGTTTCAAGCCAATTTTTGTCTCCCCTCTTTGTTTGATTTTTGATTTTAAGACGTAATATAAACCAGAGATTGGACAGTCTGACAATATTTTGGTAGGGCTGGGACTTAGGGGAGTTGGGAAGCTGTTGTGGTCTAGGTCCCCAAGGGCCAGATGGCCCTACTTTGAGGTACACCAGAGTTTTGTTGAAATTGAAAAGGTGTGAGGTTTAGACCCAAGAAAACAAGAGATGTGTGGTCAGTGTGAGAACAAAAAAACATGTGGTCAGTGTGAAAACAAGAGAAGTTTGGCCATCAGGGTGTGAAAACAAGAGGTGTACAGTCAGTGTGAAAACAAGAGAAGTTTGGCCATCGGGGTGAAAAAAAAGATGTGTGGTCAGTATGAAAACAAGATAAGTTTGGCCATCGGGGTGAAAACAAGAGATGTGTGGTCAGTGTTAAAACAAGATAAGTTTGGCCATCAGGGTGTGAAAACAAGAGGTGTACGGTCAGTGTGAAAACAAGAGGTGTACGGTCAGTGTGAAAACAAGAGGTGTACGGTCAGTGTGAAAACAAGAGAAGTTTGGCCATCAGGGTGTGAAAACAAGAGGTGTACGGTCAGTGTGAAAACAAGAGAAGTTTGGCCATCGGGGTGAAAAAAAAGATGTGTGGTCAGTATGAAAACAAGATAAGTTTGGCCATCAGGGTGAAAACAAGAGATTTGTGGTCAGTGTTAAAACAAGATAAGTTTGGCCATCAGGGTGAAAACAAGAGATGTACGGTCAGTGTGAAAACAAGATAAGTTTGGCCATCAGGGTGTGAAAACAAGAGGTGTACGGTCAGTGTGAAAACAAGATAAGTTTGGCCATCAGGGTGTGAAAACAAGAGGTGTACGGTCAGTGTGAAAACAAGAGAAGTTTGGCCATCAGGGTGATAACAAGAGATTTGTGGTCAGTGTGAAAACAAGATAAGTTTGGCCATCAGGGTGAAAACAAGAGATTTGTGGTCAGTGTTAAAACAAGATAAGTTTGGCCATCAGGGTGAAAACAAGAGATTTGTGGTCAGTGTTAAAACAAGATAAGTTTGGCCATCAGGGTGAAAACAAGAGATTTGTGGTCAGTATGAAAACAAGATAAGTTTGGCCATCAGGGTGAAAACAAGAGATGTGTGGTCAGTATGAAAACAAGATAAGTTTGGCCATCAGGGTGAAAACAAGAGATTTGTGGTCAGTGTTAAAACAAGATAAGTTTGGCCATCAGGGTGAAAACAAGAGATGTACGGTCAGTGTGAAAACAAGATAAGTTTGGCCATCAGGGTGTGAAAACAAGAGGTGTACGGTCAGTGTGAAAACAAGATAAGTTTGGCCATCAGGGTGTGAAAACAAGAGGTGTACGGTCAGTGTGAAAACAAGATAAGTTTGGCCATCAGGGTGAAAACAAGAGATGTACGGTCAGTGTGAAAACAAGATAAGTTTGGCCATCAGGGTGTGAAAACAAGAGGTGTACGGTCAGTGTGAAAACAAGATAAGTTTGGCCATCAGGGTGTGAAAACAAGAGGTGTACGGTCAGTGTGAAAACAAGAGAAGTTTGGCCATCAGGGTGATAACAAGAGATTTGTGGTCAGTGTGAAAACAAGATAAGTTTGGCCATCAGGGTGATAACAAGAGATTTGTGGTCAGTGTGAAAACAAGATAAGTTTGGCCATCAGGGTGAAAACAAGAGATGTGTGGTCAGTGTGAAAACAAGAGAAATTTGGCCATCAGGGTGAAAACAAGAGATTTGTGGTCAGTCTGAAAACAAGAGAGGCTGGCCATCATCAGGGTGAAATCAAGGGGTGTGTGGTCAGCATGCAAACAAGAGAAGTTTGGCCATCAGGGTGAAAACAAAAGGTGTTCTTGAGAAAGAAATAATTTCTCACTAAATTAATAAAAGACTTCTAGCTAGTCTTTTATTCTAATCTGAAAGCACACAAATTCGGCCAACAAGGGTGTTTTTTTCTTTCATCATTTTCTTGCAACTTCGCAACCAGTTGAGCCGAAATTTTCACAGGCTTGTTATTTTATGGTTATTATGGGATACACCAAGTGCGAAGACTGGTCTTTGACAATTACCAAACGTGTCCCTTTAGTATTTGAGTGAGAAAATTCAGACGGAGCTGTTTCTCACAATGTTTTATACTATCAACATCTCTTCAAGTACGTTTTTATGCTGACAATTATTTTGAGTAATTGCCAAAAGTGTCCAGTGCCTTTCAACGTGTGGCCACTTTTAAATAAGTTTGTAGAACTTACTTTCAACCATTGCGAACGCATTGATATAATCCAGAGTGAGTATTGGGGTTGGAAGATCACGTAGAAACTGCTTCAAGAGACCAACGACGTCATTGATTCGTAAATCCTCAAATTTGAACTTTCCGTCGTAAAATGCGCTTTCAATTTCTTCCCTGAGTTGCTGTGTAAAAAAAAGGTAAACAAAAACAAAAACAAAAATGTTAAAAGCTTTTGGACACAAATTTATTTTTATTTCAAAACCCGAAATATTGCTGAATGCAAGTAAATAAAAATAATGACAATAAAAATATTTCACCTTGTACATGTAAACTGTTACATATAGCGGTTGGTAAATACATGGGTCTTACTCAAACATATTCCAGCATACAAGTGCTCAAAAACATTAAGTATGAAGCGTTATGTTGTCATTGACCATGTTGACTATTGTATGCCAACGAAATGTTTTAAATCTGCGAGAAAAAAAAACTGTTTACAAATTTCTCTCTGGAAATTTAGAATAGCGTAAATCTGTCCAAATTATCAAATAAGACTCCAATTATTTCATTTTAAACACCCGACCCCAAATAAAAATTAAGAAATACATAAAATATAATTAATAATTAAAAAGTGTCAAAAAAAATAATTAAATGTTAAAAAAATAAAAATAAAATATGCTCTGAACCAAAAAACTACATATATTTTTTTTAACATGAACAATCTAAAGTATGCCTTACACTGTAACACGATACCATGTGTCACAGCAAAACACAGGTTTTGCTTATTTCAAGTCATACCAAGTCAACAAGTTAACAAAAAACCAAGGACAATATTTTGAAGTAGTTTTAGGGTAAATTAGCAATTAATAAAATCAGCTATGACAGACATTTGTCACTTCTCATAAAGAAAGAGAGAAATCAACCAGAATAAACAGCCCAAGAAAAAAGTGCAACGGAGTCAAGCTAATTTTGTAACGTGTTTCGCAAAGTCCTAAATTCGAAACATCCTGTCGGAGCAGAACGACCACAAGAAGAGCCAACGCATGTCACAAATCATTAATGATCTTCAAAACCGCAACTGCTGTGTTCTGCAACAAATAACTCCATAACAGGAACTTTCTTCATTAATTTTTAACACCCATACTAATGGTACAGCCATCAAAGAAGTTCTGCAAAAATCCAAGGCCAACTCGATTCGTTGTTTAAAGGCAGTGGACACTATTGGTGATTACTCAAAATATTTATTAGCATAAAACCTTACTTGGGAACAAGTAATTGGGAGAGGTTGGTAGTATAAAACATCGTGAGAAACGGCTCCCTCTGCAGTGGAAAAGTTTTCGAGAAAGAAGTAATTTTCCACGAATTTGATTTCGAGACCTCAGATTTAGAATTTGAGGTCTCGAAATCAAGCATCTGAAAGCACACAACTTGGTGTGACCATGGTGGTTTTTCTTTCATTAATATCTCGCAACTTCGACGACCAATTGAGCTCAAATTTTCACAGGATTGAATGTATTTTATGCATATGTTGAGATACACCAAGTGAGAAGACTGGTCTTTGACAATTACCAATAGTGTCCACTGTCTTTAAAGGTTTTGGCAATGTATTATTTTTATTATTATTATATGTTTCTGGTAATGAAACCAAGGATGCGCAATAAATAAGGGAATCAATGTGTGGTGAAGAGGTTTTCAACTAGTGGTTTAATCCCAACGAGGCCTGGTTCTTGATAATTTTACCGAGACGACGACACACGCATCGCACAGCGTGTGTTTGTGCGGCCATTTTGTTGGTTGACAAAACAGCATCGCGTAGCGTTCAATAAACACAAACTCCAACGTGAATTTCATTTTCAACGCGTGTACATAATGGCGCGCGTGTCTCCTTGTGGTCCCGTCGCGTTTGTGCAAGCAACATCACCAGTGCGCCCTCTATAGTTCTTATATACATGTATAACTCTTTGGCATAATCAGTTTACTTTAGTACAGTCCTCATCCCAGGTTCAAACAAAACTCGGGTTGGATTTAGATGAGTTTGGGTGGACAGGGTTGTTGAAGTTAAGCGGTTATTCTTTAATTGCTTACTGTTGTTAAGAGTAGAGTTTAAACTTAAAAAATAAAATATCTTTTATCTGGGATTCATCACCATTTGACATGTGTTTTGCAATAAAAATGATTTGTAAGTAATTCCAAGCATCCGCTTCTCTATTTCCTTATCAAAGGCCACTGTACTTTCTAAATCTGAGGCAAGTAGAAAAAATAAGCTGAGCAGACTTCCACCATACATTTTTTTCTGAGAAAGTTATAAAATAATTCCCTCAAGACGAACCTGAGAATTCATCACATCCTGGCTTAATATCCAAAAGATTAATTAAGATTACTTAAAGGCACTGTACACGTTTTTTTATTGTCAGAGACCAGTGTTCTCACTTGATGTATCCCATCATACGCATAAAATAACAAGCCTATGAAAATTTGGGCTCAATCGGTCATCGAAGTTGCGAGAAAATGATGAAAGAAAAAAACATACATTATATAGCAAGAGACTTCTAGCTAGACATCTCTTATTATTTTAATAGTGAGAAATTACATCTTTCTCAAAAACTATGTTACTTCAGAGGGAGTGGTTTCCCACAATGTTTCATACTATCAACAGCTGCCCATTATCAAGTTAGTTTTTAAGTTAATAAGTGTTTTGAGAAATTACCAAATGCGTACCCTGCCCTTTAAACTGCGCAGTTAAAGGGACTCGTTGCTACAACAACAATAAACAGTCTTAGCCTTGAAAGGGAATCAAATTTTGATGTCACAGGGCTATTTTCGCAGATAACTTTTTGCAGGAGTTAATTGAGCGGATTTTAAACTGTTGCGAATTATCCGTCGAGAATTTTGACGTTAAAAATTTGTATCGCATTTATATTAGCGGGGAGTATGAATCAGAAATTGAAATTGTCTGGTTGTCACAAATTCATAACGACTTATTCGCAACAGTTGAAATGTGCTCATGTCTCATTCTGTATTGTTTGCCCTTGTTAAAGGCAGTGGACACTATTGGCAGACATGCCAACCTCTGGGATCACAAAACTGTATTCTGAAACCCCAAAACCTGTATTTTGCATCAAAAACCTGTATTTTTTTTTAAAACACGCGTAAACGTAGTTAAGCCCCGAGACAGGCAAAATAGAGAAGGTGTGAAGGCCATTTAGTTATCAAACAGCCTAATTAAACCAGTTAATTAAAACTTGAAGAAAAATGAAGAAAAATGAAGAAAAATAAATAAAAATAAATAAAAATAAAAATAAAATAAAAAATAAAATAAAAAATTACAAAATTGGGCAGAGGTTTCCTACGGGTGGTTAACCCAATGGAACAGGTTTTGTATGGAAAAAAGATATTGATAAATCATATCTTAAAGACATTGACTAATCATATCCTATTTCATATAGAAACCCTTGTCAATTACAAAACGAAACCAATTTAATTTCAATGAAGAAAAAAAAAAATTCATCCCAAAAAGTTTCGTTTGTTGTATTTGGGGGCATAGTTCTTAAATTTATCTTATAAAAATCTCGCTTCAGGCGCTCTATATCTTTTGTGTCTTTATTTTGGCAAAAAATTCTTTTGCAAACTCGATTCGTCCGTTCACAAAACGACCGATACCATATAAGGGCATTTGACAACAGCGCCCTCTGTTGTTCAATGAATTGTGTTAGACTGGTTCCCTGTGAAATCGGGACGTCAGATAAACTGGAATCTCCGTTGCGCTCGCTAGATGTGTGGTGAAAGTTGAATAAGGAATACCCCCGTGGAATAATAGAGTTCACTGGATAATCATTATCGGCCGTAAGTAGTCGGCCGAAAACTTTGTGTCAATAAAAAAAATATTGAACTTGAGTTAAAAAAGGGCTCGACGGCCAACTGGGATAAAATTGTATTTTTTGCGGTGGCGATGCTCAAAACCGTATTTTTTTTGCAAAACCCGTATACCCGTATTTTTTACAAAAACCTGTACGAAATACGGGAAAAACGTACTAGTTGGCATGTCTGTATTGGTAATTTCTGAAAATAATTATTATCATAAAACCTTTCTTGATTACAAGTAATGGGGAGAGGTTGATAGTATACAAATATTGACTGCTTCGAGTGCTATGGTTAAAACTATGACTCCCGAGGTGATCCCCTGAGCGTTCTATTTTCCCCGAGGCGAAGCCGAGGGAAAATAGAACGCTACGGGGATCACCGAGGGAGTCATAGTTTTTAACCATTGCACGAGTAAAAGCAGTCAATATTTGTTTTATAACACCCCAAACATTTCTAAATACTGTACTATTATTATTAAGTTACAGACCTGAATGCTACAACCCACGGACGACGCGAATACAGATTGCAAACACTTTTACTGTGCTGCATGGAGTGTCGTGCAATCCGAAATGGTTACAGACTATTAACTTATCATCCTCGTACACGCAACGGACGTCTGGGTACTGCACGCAGTGTGCTAGTCTTCGGACTAGCGCATGGCAAACCGACGCACTATCACACGGCCGTCGTCTAGCAAAACTAAGACATGTCATGTGACGCGCTCTAAACCAATGAGCAGGCAGAATACTTGCAAGGGGTGTTATAATATAAAACATTGTGAGAAACGGCTCCCTCTGAAGTGCCATAGTTTTCGAGAAAGATGTAATTTTCCACGAATTTGATTTCGAACGAACTTGAGGTCTCGAAATCAACCATCTAAACGCACACAACTTCGTGTGAGAAGGGTTTGTTTTTCTTTCATTATTATCTCGCAACTTCGATGACCGATTGAGCTCAAATTTTCACAGGTTTGTTATTTTATGCTTATGTTGAGATACCCCAACTGTGAAGGCTAGCCTTTGACAATAACCAATAGTGTCCACTGCCTTTAAAAATAACCAGAATTAAGATCCTACCTTTATTCTTGCTGTTGAACCAGGCACTCGTAATACACCTTCTTCATCAAGGCCATTGTCTTCTAAGTACCCGATAATCTGGAGAAAATAAATAAATAAATCTCAAAATGATTCAATACTCATTTTTAAATTTCTTTAAATTCATGAATATGATACTTGGGTTAGGTTCCACTTGGGTTAGGTTCCAGGTCTTTTTTTTTCAGCTGGACCACACATCTGGAACTCTGCACGACTTTATCTAGATATTTTCTTTACTAAATGTAAATCTCTTATCAAGACTTATCTTACGTCACAGGTTTTCAAGGACTAATTGTTGTGTGTCCGTTTTCTATTGTTTTGTCTCTGTTTTTTTTTTACTGCGCCTTGAACACCCAGCAGGCATGGCAGGTTTTGTTTTTTTGTTGCTTTCATTATATTGATCAACTGAGTCAAAATTCCACAGATTTGTTATTTTATGCATGTTGGGATATAGCAAGTGAGAATACAGGGCCCAATTTTATGGGCTTGCAGAAGCAGGGAATTCTGTGCTTAAGTCAAGCGTATTTCACGGGTAAGAGGGGAATTTTGGCTTGTGCGCGCGCGTACTCCATGTTACTAGGCATTCTACGCTTACAAAACTATTGCATAAATTTGGCGCTTGCAAAATAAGCAGAGAATGGTGAGCAGAATTCAGCGTTAAGCAGAAGCCATGAAATTTGGCCCTGGTTTTTGTCATCATTACAAAAGGTGCCCATAGTGCCTTTAAATGAAAAGTCTACATGCTAGAGTTGTACATTCTCGTTAAGTTAACAGATAGCACTCTGACATCTCATATGGAAATAACAAATTAATGCTGCAATAGTTTCACATGAGATGTGTCAAGTCAGAATGAGAATAAGTGAAATGTTTTTTTCGACCATCGCATGCCAAAGGCAAGAACTGCGTACTTTTTATTCACAGAAGGTCCGTTTGACCTGAGTAATATTTCATAAATCTGTCATAAACCATCAAGATAATAGATCTGGAAGCAATATAGATTGCAGCTGACTGTCTTAAAAAGGAAAAGCACAGCTTTGCATTGGGAAGTAATTTTTAAAAATTCTAATCCTCTTAAAGGAACACGTTGCCTTGGATCGGACGGGTCGGTCGTTGAAAAGCATTTGAACCCGTTTGTTATGAAATGCATATGGTACGATAGATAATTCAAAAGTAGAATATAATGATCCGCACAAATTTGCCTCGAAATTGCATGGTTTTCCTTTTACATTGCGAAATAACACTGTCGGCCATATGGGAGTCAATTTGACTCCCATAAATGGCTGAACGTGTTTAGTCAACGAGGTAAAAGGAAAACCGCGCAATTTCAAGGCATATTTTGTGTAGATCATTGTGTTCTCCTTTTACAACATCTTGCTAACCAATCCCATATACATTTTTTATCAAACGATTACAAGCGCTTTTTATAGACCAACTCCTCCGATCCAAGGCAACGTGTTCCTTTAAATTTCAGGAAGACCCAGTTTTTTCCCAATTGGAGGAAATAGAGAGAAGGCAAAATGAAACACTGCCATAAATCATCAGCATTCAAATCTGAAATCAACATCTCACAAGATCATGATTGAAACCGATAGCTAAGATTTTGAAGGTTTACCATTTCTGGGCCCAATTTCATAGAGCTGCTAAGCACAAAAATTTGCTTAGCATGAAATTTCTTCCTTGATAAAAACAGGTTAACCAACCAAATTTCCATGTGATTTTCAGGATTAAGCAAACAAAAGCTGAATACCAGTAACAAGCACTATGCAACAAACGGAAATTTGGCTGGTTATCCTGTTTTTATCAGGGAAGAAATTTCATGCTTAACAAATTTTTGTGCTTAGCAGCTCCATGAAAGTGGGCCCTGCCCTCTCAGAGGATAAAATCTGCTTGATGAGATCAAACTTTCTTAAGAATTGCTTTTTGGCACAACATCTAAGGCTTTCATTATTTGAGTGAGAAATTACATCTTTCTTAAAAACTACGCTACTTCAGAGAGGGCCGTTTCTCACAATGTTTTATGCTATCAATAGCTCTCCATTGCTCATTACCAAGTCAGTTTTTATGCTAACAATTAGGAAATGAAGATCCATACCTTCTGTAATACAAGAGGTGTGTCTGTATCTGGCCTCCAGATTCTATCATTCTCAACCAGGGTTGTCAGCGGAACGCCAAAAATACCTGAATCTACAAAGAAAAGAAGGATGAATGATTTAGTATTAGTTGGGAAATTGAGATTGGTTGATTGTTGTTTTTACACACGTTTCTCAATTGGGAACTCTTAATAATAATAATAATAAAAAAATCTTATTTAGTGCAGTTTACAATAACCGTCTAAATGCGCTTTACATTAGTGCCGTGGTCATTGGGCCAATAATCCCTTTAATCATGTTAATCTTTCTCAGCTCAGTGAGCTCCCTGGGGGAGTACACAAACCTGTTATGGGCAACCGTAGCGCTCCAAAGGCTTTTTCATACACAATATACATGTATCAACCTCTACCCTCGCAGGTACCCATTTACATGTATATCACTGAACGAAGAGAAGCAGTTAGTACCTTGCTCAAGTGCCACGACCGGGATTCGAATATCAACATTTTATACAAGAGTCCACAAGTTAGTTTTATTGAAACGTAGTTCCACATACCTTGCAGGAAAATACTAAATGTTGAAGCGCCTTGAGCATCACTGAGTGACGGATATGCTTGCATGCTAACTGTATATATACATGGACATGTACAATGTAAGCCACTGTTGTTGTTATTATTATTATATAAAGAAGGATACACATGTACACACCTTTGGTTTTCCTTCGACTTGATTTGCGGACTGGCTGGAAGGTGAGACCAAGCCGGTCAAACATGGCGGTCAGCTCAATCAGAGCAATCTGACGGACCCTGTCAATATCTCTAGGGGACAGGAAGTGGACAGGGGTGATACCCAGCCTGTCTCGAGCGATGGTGATATTCTACAAAAAAGGAAAATAATAACACGTTTTTAAAACTACACTAATGACCTAGAGATATAATAAAATAATAACAATTTGGGAGGCTATCATAAGAGCTGAATTGCAAAAGACACGGCTACAACTGTTCGAGAAGCAGGCTTGCAAGGGCATGGAAAATTACTTCTTTCTCGAAAACTATGTTACTTCAGAGGGAGCTGTTTCTCACAATGTTTCTTACGATCAACAGCTCCCCATTACTCGTTACCAATTAAGGATTTATGCTAATAGTTATTTTGAGTAATTACTAATAGTGTCCACTGCCGAAAAGGGGGATGGAGAAAAACTATTAACTAATGTGTCCATTGGAACAGATTGTCCCTTGCCTCACAGTTTTGACATCTTGCTCAACTCTAATTTTCATTTATCCCTTGCTTGCTTTAAACACTAAAATCTAAACACCTGAACAAAATCTGAATTCAAATAAGTGTCTGCTGCGCCCATGTATCTTTCTTCCATCCATATTTATTATTAGGGAACTTTCTGTAGAATCAGGAAGGGTTGGCAACTCTTCATCAACTACCCCTCCCCCACGAAAAAAATAAAATGAAATAAAATAAACAAGAATAAAAAATATAAAAAAATCAAATTAAACTTAAAACCAAAGAACAATTTGACATTCTCTCTTTTAATTCTCCTCAGCTTGTTCAATCTCCCAATTCGTCACTCACTCCCCAATTGAACACATCCTCATTCCATCGTCTGATAAACTAGTTAGCGCCACACTGCTGTCGCAAACTCAATACCCTGCCATTCCCAAAGGAGATTGGTCACATCTCCAAACAGCAGAACATAAAAAAAACCACCCTCCTCGTCAGCGGGGAATAAAATGGAATGCGGCTGGGTTTTTTTTTTTCAGACCGAGCCCTAAACGTCTTGCGTCTTGCTTCCCTCTTTGTTTTGAATGCCTCCTCTCCTCACCCCCCCCACCCCACACTCAATCTTTCCAAATTGCAAACGGTAATTCATGAGTTCCGTCTTCCCGTTTTGGAGATGACTGTTGCCCATATTTGGTCGTTACTCGGTGTTGCAGGGGAAAGCATCTTGAGGTTCTTGTTTGAGTGGAGTGTAGCAAAGTCATTCAAAAACAAATCGACGTCACATTATAATTTCATGAGTTTATGGCCAGCTTCCAACATCTCCAGCAGTAATCAATGAAACACAATGGAAATAAGTCCTTGACTTTTTTTAGGTTATCCTCAGCAAAAAAACACATTATCTTGGTCTGTTTTGTAAAGACAGTATTTAGCTTTTGTAGCTTTTTAAATACATCAAATCAAATATTGTTGACACAATGGTTTCCAAATAGAAGTAGCACTATAGTGGTCATAGTCATACGCCCGTTAATTTTGGCATGCAAGCTCAAGCGAGTACCACAATCAGTATCGGTACTCATCAGTACATGTAAGTCTAGTGCGCAAACTGCCAAAGCGTCCTATACTTATCAAACACGACTCTCATGTTAAATTTTCGAGTGAGTGTTTGAACAGTACATGTACATGTACATGGCAAACTAAAGTTTGAAATGCATGTTCCACCCATCAAATGACAAGCATCTAGAAAGTGCGAAAGTTTTCTAACTTCTTCCAAAAAGAATATAAAAATATTGCATGACCATCTTGTTTTCATGCATCAATTATATTTATTGGATCATCAAAACAACAGTGTGAGGAGAAAGGTTTGTGTTAAGATGGCCGTTGTTGTTGTACCCCTCAGGGGAATCTTCAAATTGCCGATTCATGAAAATATCCACCTCCTGTCGTAAAAAGAAAACCCAAAACAAGATCTTCCCCCTACCCAACTGTTGAAAGGAACCTTACTGAATTGGTAAGAATAAAATTTGTCTAAAATCACAAATTTACTTAAAACTTACAGCGTCTTAATGATGATAGTAGAAAACATCCCTTGAAATAATGTTGTCGGAAATGTAATATTTGATGAGAAATAAGTTTCTAATTTCCCGTTTGGAGTTTTTTCACTCAGTGAGCGTTTTATGCATTTTTTTTTTCAAATCGAGGTCATGCAAAATGTGTTTTTTTCCACTATTTTCTTGTGACCCAGATGGCCGATTGATCTCAAACTTCTACAAGTTTGTCAGTTTATGTCAAGTGGATTACATAAATTGCTCACACTGCCAGCAACTGCCAGCAAGAGTTAATCCAACGGTTCTTTTCAGAACCACCCCAACTCATTTAGAGATAGTCATTACATGGTGTTACCGCAAACTTTTCTATATCTTACTTCCACCATGCAAAGTTTCAAATCCTACTTAGCAACTGTTTTGTTAGCAAAAACCAATATTCCACTTTATACCTGTTCATGTTTGTTGTGTTGTCATTTAGCTTTCGAGAAAGACTCTGCTGAGGTTGAAACATCAGGCCATTAACAATTTTTTGAAAAAAAAATTAAATTCTGTAATGTTCCTTTAAAGGATTTGGGTACTTTTTGTCCACAGATTTACATCAAACTTACACAGTTTGAAGATAATGATAGTAGAAAGCGTACCTTAAAATATCAGTTGCTGAGGTGCCGTGGTTTTTGAGAAATGAGTAAAGCAATGTCATGAACTTCATTTTCGTCTCAGTGATCATGAGACAAAAAATTATTTTAGCATGTAAAAACGTATTTTCATGACTCATTTCTCAAAAACTACACTACCTCAGCAACTAATATTTTAAGGTACGCTTTCTATTATTGTCTTCAAACTGTCAAAGTTTACTATAAATCTGTGGACGATGAGTGTAAAGTACAATCAGAGCACATAGGAACTTACCGGAAGGGCAGCAGACAAACTCCTAAGTAGGTCGTCTTGTTTCAGGAAATTATCCTCAGATGATTGTAAATCCTAAAGGTGCGAAAAATGGAAAAACAAAGCGTGACGAGAGGGCGACAATAACACCGAGGAGCTGTTGCCAAAACACAGTGTGAGATCTGAAACCCTACGTACGTAGCAAACGGCTGGTAAAGAAATTGACTTTCTTTTTTAATTGCCACTGTTTAAGGGCTTTGCTATGGGAAATTGTTTGTCATCTAAATATGAAATCGATTCAAAAATAGGAATCCTTTACAAAAAATCAAGAAAACTTTCAAAGAGGGCAATTCTAAAGTGCGGAAGAAAACAAATTGCGACAAACAAACAAACAAACAAACAAACAAACAAACAAACACCCCATCACCCTAAAAAAAAAATTACATGTCATGAATTTTAATAATAACGAATTTTAATTTTAATGAATAACTAAACTATAAAAAGTTGTTTCACCTTTCTTACAATCTGGATCAATACCCTCACTCCCCACACTCAAAGTTCTCACCCCCAACCCCCCCCCTCCCCCCCTCCCCCCTCTTGCATAAATGAGAAGCAAATGTTTGTCAGAGAGGAAGGCAGAATATTGCAACAAACCGATAACGCTGGAAGAATTCAATATCCTTTTTCTCGAACAATTTATCGAAACGTGAGTTAAAAAACCTCAACGACCTACCCCTCACCGCAACTTCCCCGTTAAAAAGAAAAAATTATGTTTGTGGTCGGCCGCATACCTCTGGAGAGCTGTATCGGTGCAGGCAAATGGCTTTGGAAATTACGCAGAATAATTAAATCTTGATGGATCGAGGGAGTTCAGAGGGGAAACTAATCTCATGAGTGATTGGTTAATTAGGGTTTTAGACAACCTTGTCGATCCTAGTCATTGAAGAGGGCAGCTTTCAAGAGAGGAGGCTGCACATTAGTAGGAATGGATTAAAGAATGTAACTTGACATGATCTCCAAATCAACAGTTTTTACTTGTTGTCTCAACAAGTGGATACCATATTCCTCTGAAACCCACAACCTTTGCATTGCTAGAGCGAGACCAAGCCAGCCAAGACATGCCAGATGGCTAGAGGCAGTTCAAACCCTTAGCAGATGTTCGGCAATGATTTAATGGTTAATGGTTTATTAAAATACTGAAATAGGCCTACAGTGGCTAAAAGCCAAAATTACAAAAAACACTCAGCACAAATATTACATATTATTACATGAAAAAAAAAATGAAATCTACAAATAGTTGTTAATAAAAACAATAACACTCACAACAAATTTATGAGAGTACAATATTCAAAAGCACAAAATAATTGAATGTAAATTTTGCATCAGAACAGCAACTTACCAATATTGAATCTCGCGTTTGAGTCCTCAAGAAGTTGTCGTAATTCCCTTTCTGACTCGGCACCTCGATTGGCATTGTGTTGGTGAGACTAAGAATCTTGACTCCTAATAAAACAAGAAGAAAAAAAGAGTAATTTTTTGATTAAATACAAAGAAAATTATTTTCAAAGCAATGAGGTTTGAGAAAGGCCCCAAGATAAGTAGAGCTGCTTGTAAGCAGAAAGTATTGCTTTACAATTGTCTGCTAAGCAGAAATGAGCTGCATACCTGTCACAAATTGCATATGTGACAAGCGCCCCCCCCCCCCTTTTTATTTTTTTATTTATTTATTTATTTTTTTCAGAGTGGGCTGGGTGGTTTTTAACTGTGGGGTGGGTTTCAGGGGACATTCTTTGTGGCAGGACGCCTTTGTAGAGGTACTGGTCACCTATTTCTCCTCGCCACTCACTGGCTTGGTATTTTTAAGCTATTTTTGATTTTTTGTTTCTTTATGTATCGACCTGTATATTTATATTTTATATGCCAGTGTAAAGTCTAATAAAACTAAACTAAACTAAACATGTGACATGGTAGTTTGGCTGATAACCAAGCTGGTAACTTTGTTGTGCTTGGCTAGTTTTTGAGCTCAAACAGCTCTATTAAACTGGGCCCCGTTAGTAATTCCATCTGATAGGATATGTCACACCTAGTTAAGCTTTAAATGACTCCAGCCTTGTTAAGATGGCCGGGGATTGGTCTCGTTAAGATGGCGCGGGAAGACATTGCTTGTAAGGAATCATCGGAATGTCCGACATAATTTGCGTAATAACCACAAGCTTCATTGGAGTTACACTCATCCGGTCCTTGTACACTTGAACCCTAAGCAATACAACTCATCGTCAGCAAGTAACTGTACTTTTTGTTTTCTTACTCTGTGGTCAAAGTTAAGATCGTCGTCACGGTGACTACTGTCAAGGTCTTGTTTCTTCCTGTCTTATAATAGGCCGTAATTCTTGAAGGATGTGAGAAAATTCTCTGGATGAAAAAAAATGTGACATTGAAACTCCCAAGCGCCTCCAGACATATGTGGCACTACTGTACACGTGTACATGTCAAAGTCAGTGTAACATGTACCTGCCAAAACTAAGACTGGATTTGTTTCATCATCAACAAAATGAGAAGGAGAGTTTGCAACCACTTTCTTGCATAAAAAATATTTGTAATAAATAATAAATAATAACAATAATAAATAGTTCTGATGTAGCACATTTAACAAATACTGTACCAATGCGCTTTTCATTAGGCTTTATACTTGTAGGCTGATACGATTCTAAAAATGTAGGATACAGTGTACTTTTACAACAATTTTGATATTGAGAATTTTTGTAATAACCCAAACCTTCAAACGGATACTGGCTGCCTATCCCTAACAGACTTTCACATGTGTTGTTCCTACATGTGTCTGCCATTTTAAAACATTTTCACACCTTCCACTACAGTATTACTACTTCTGTTCATCCATTTGGGCTTTGAACATTCCCTAGAAACCATCTCACCTCTGTCATGTCTGTTGGAGTATGCAGAACCGACCGAAAAGTTTGCGCACAAAATGGTAATCACATGATCTCTACCTTTAAAGCAAAAAAGGGTCTTGTACTCCATGTCACAGGATACAAAGTTAATTGAAAATGGGGTTGAGCTCCATCACCATTAACTTCATGACTTGGTTGGTAGATGGTGCTGGGGTGCCAATTGATCTTTATCTAGCGCCAACCGAAGCTGTTTGTGCACTGCTTCCTTCTCGCTTGCTCAACAAATTAACTACGCTGTCAGAACTTACAAAGTACATATAACATGTATAAGCCAGAAAGTGGTATTTCAGAGAAATAATTGTAGGAAATAACCAAAAGAGGACCCTACATGTACCATAAACAGAATCTTCTCCCAAAAACAAATACAAACTCCCAATACTACTATGCCTTTGTGTTGTGAAACGGAGACTCTAACTACAGTTTTGAAGCTTACTGGTCTACGATGCCACTCCATAGTTCTTAAGGCCTCAATATCAAAATGTTTTTAAAAGCACATTCTAGAACTAATAGTACTTTTAACGTTACTTCCAAAAACAGTCAGAAACAACAATCCCCCATCAGAATAAACGAAGCCCACCAATGAAAACAGTTTTGGCACTAGATGCTCAACTTTCAGAAGATAACTGGATAATACAGACAACTCGCCAAATGAAAGTTTTCATTTGGAAGAAAAAACCAAACATTTAATTTTAAACAATTTAGAAATTATAAGACAGATAAATTCAGAAATGTTTTTTTTAATTTTATTTGTTTTTTCTTTCTGAACAGCAGAGTGGAAATTGACGTTTCTGATTTGATGTTCGATTGAAATAATATGAGATCAGAGATTATTGCTGTGTTACAGGTAGGTTTGTGGAGTAATTAGATTAGGTGTGGTGACATGACTGAGGTCCAATTACAAACACATGGTATCACCATCGAAACATGCCAGAAATGGAAACCACTGTCAGTCACCTCATGGGGGCACGACAAAGTACAGCGCAATAACAATCAAACTTTACCTCTAAAATAACCTCATACAGTCAGTAAAACAGGAAGTCAGCCCATCCTAGACTAAACATTTTTGATATCAAACAAAAAGTAAACATAAAACTATCACACGTTTTTACCGTTTTCAAACTTCAAATTCCATCACTCTGTGTATACAATTTGTCAGTTTACAGACCTTCAGACTTCAGACATTATGTGAGCATAAGTTCACTAATCTGAGGATTGCACGTTCAAGCAAATACCCTCCTCAAATTCATTTAGTTACTTCCAAAACCAAGATCAAGGGAAAAAAAAAAAGACGGACCATCACGTCGAGTCCCTTGATTATTCGAAAAAATATTGTTTCCGTCCGTTAACTAAAAGCAAACTCGGCTCTGATGTTTTCTCAAAGCTTGTCCTATTTATCTCATGATTCACTTATTTTTGTATCCCTCTAGTTAATGACTCGGAACTGAAAAAAAAGAAGAAAAAAAGTACTGCGGCTCTGTGCCTAACGAAGGACTAATTTGTGTTTTCTGCGGTACTTAATTTCGCACAGGAATTTTTGTAGGTACATGTATAATTCACTAAGTTGTTTTTGCAACTTATTGTCGACCCAGGGGAGTGGACGGAAAGGAGTGGGGGTTAGGGTTGAAGAAGGGCAACTTTCAGAGTGAAGCTTTCAAATGTGTAAGCGGAGTCAGGGCTCAATTCCATAAAGCCTGTAAGCACAAACATTTGCTTAGCATGAAATTTCTTCCTTTAATAAAAACAGGATTACCAACCAAATTTCCACATGATTTTTAAGAAAAGCAAACAACAGCTGAATGCCAGTAACAAGCAATAATATGCAACAAATTAAAATTTTGGTTGGTAATCTTTCAAGCTAAGCAGATTTTTGTGCTTACAGGATTTATGAAATTGGGCCTAGGTTCCCTTGATGTACTAATGAACATTGTTTACTTGCTTTTGATAACTGGAACCCTGTGGAATGGAAGGAAAGGGTGTGGGGTTGGAGTTAAAGGACAACTTAAATCAGACTGATGCTTTCAATTTTGTAAAATTCCTGAATTGGGCAAAATTTACAAAGCCTAAAAAAAAGGTTGTTAAGAAAAAGATTGTATAAGTCTTGTGAGTGTAAGTACATTGGTGTATTACAAAAGTTTTTGAAATAATCTTTTCTTGAAATCAAAACACATTATTGACACAAACTTGGCAAACTTATGCATGTTCATTGTATAATTAAGAGTGTTGCAAGTTTTCCCTTTGGATTTCAGAGAAAAAATTCTGAGAAAACAGATAATTAAAAAGTGATCAATCTTCTTTAGAGTCCTTCATTTTGGTTTTCACAGAGACTCAGATGTTAGTCATTGATAGATTAGCAATCCAAGTTGACCTTGTGTATTAAGCTCTCTAAGATCAGGAAACCTGTAAACATATACAGGGATGTTTAAAGGAATATTCATAAATACCTCAGACAGTTTCGCTATTCCTTTTGGTGGAGAGCGCGTCACGTGGGTGTGTATAAACATTTGTTTATGACCAGTAAAAAGTGTTGAAACATGGGCGTGACACGCCTGCTTGCACCTGTGCTTATACGACAGTTTCTTCATTCCTATTGGTCGAGAGCAACAGCCGGGACAGTTGTGCCACATCCTGCGATAGCGCGACGCCCACAGCATTCCCTTATGTATAAGGAGTTGTTTACCCGAGGGCGGCGGAGGGCCTTACCATTTCATAGCTGAGGGGTGTTGTGTTGAAAGAAATCATTGAACAATTAAAATTTTTGCATTTATTTTACTTTTTGACCAAAAGTGTGGATGTTTTTTTACCAAAAAGGTATTTATGAATGGGAATCAAAGTGTGTTGAATCGGTTTTTAACTAGTGGTTTAAACCAAAATTATCAAGAACCAGGCCTCATTGGGATTAAACCACTAGTTGAAAACCTCTTCACAACACATTGATTCCTTTATTACAGAATTGGTTTTAGCTAACAAAACAGTTGCTGGCAGTGTAGTGTACGCACTTTATGTAATCCACCATTAAACATGTAAATTCAAAGCAACTTTGAGACTGATCTGCCATCTTGGTCACGAGAAAATAGTGACAAGCTGATCAAATTTGGCATGACATCAATTCAATGCAAACAAAAAAGGAATAAAACATTCACTGAGCGATTAACTCCAAAATGAAAAAAAATTTGTTTGTTAAATTTGACATTTCAGAGAGAAATACTTCAAGTGATGTTTTCTACTATCGTCATCATTAGACCTTTTATGTAACTCAGATGATTTGTTTTTCTAACCAATTATTATGTATCGTTCCTTTAAAGGGAAGGTACACATTTGGTAATTGTCAAAGACCAGTGTTCTCACTTAGTGTATCCCATCATAAGATTAAAGTAACAAGCCTGAGAACATTTGGGCCAACATCGGAGTGGCGAGAAAATGATGAAAGAAAAACACCCTTGTTGGATGAATTTGTGTGCTTTCATATAGAAATAAAAGACTTCTAGCTATTGTAGTAGCTAAGTCTTTTATTATTTTAGTGAGAAATTACCTCTTTCTCAAAAACTACGTTACTTCAGAGGGAGTAGTTTCCCTTAATGTTTTATATTATCAACAGATCTCTAATGCTCATTACCAAGTCAGTTTTTAAAATAACATTTGTTTTGAGTAATTACCAAACGTGAACCTTCCCTTTAAGTAGATATGCCTCAAACCCAACAGGACTATCTGGCATACGCTGTAACTTCCAGATTTCATGAATCACCAGTTAAAATGTCAGAGAATTTCCTGTTGCCTGTGGTACAAGGGCAATAAGTCATAAGCCATGGAGAGTAGAGGTCGAAAAACTCCATATATCTATCCGGAAATCAAGAATGTTGATTTTTGTTTCAACTCTACATGTAAAAGGGTTAAATGATTATCTTTTGTAGATCAAGTTTTTGGCCGTGACATGATTTCCTATCCTCACTGTGAAAGTGAATGAAATGTTTGTAATATACTTTACATTGATTTAGTCCTCAAGTTTTTGAGAAAAAAAAGAATGAACAAAAGAAGCAATTTTTCTTGGAGAGTCGCACATGTTTGACAACTGTGTACAGTATATGCTCAAATAATGTTTGTCTCACTGAGATAAAACATTGGTACTGTACATGTAGCTTTACCCTATTTTAAGTTACTTCCATTTTTACTGCAAACTTCTACATGTCCAATTTAATCAGAATTAACCCACGATTGTGAAATCATCACAACAGGGAATTTGATCAGGGGCCGATTTCACAAAGGTCTCAAATTGATCGTAACTTCAAATCAATCGTAGTTGCTAAGTAAAGTGTGATGTCACAATACAAATCTCTATGGTGATACTGAAAATTTGTCTTGCGATGAATTTTATTGCTTTGTGAAATCGGCCCCTGGTCCCTGAGACTCATCACAATTATGATTTCCTATTGAGTCCACATGGAATCTGACCACGGAAAAACTCTGGCCAAATTAAATAATATTTGCACCGTCACAACCAAATCAAATGAAAACAAATAGAATTCATGATGAGATTGAGAAAACACCCATAATTACTTGGCTATCGAAATAATTCCAAGGGAGCCCTGATTTATTTCAGTAATTTTATTAATTTGTCATCAGATTCTTTAACATGGTTAAAGACGCCCTGTTAGTAAAAGCTGGTGGTCAAATAGGCGCCAAAGATCAAGAGTCAAAATGCATCATCAAGGCCGACTCCTTTAATCAGCTGGGTTTCCTGAAAACCTTCACATCATCCAGGGAAGAGAGCAGGCCTGGGCCCAATTTCATAGAGCTGCTAAGCACAAAAAATTGCTAAGCATGAAATTTCTTCCTTGATAAAAACAGGATTACAAACCAATTTTCCATTTATTGCATATTGCTTGTTACTGGTATTCAGCTGTTGTTTGCTTATCCCGAAAATCACGTTGAAATATGGTTGGTAATCCTGTTTTTATCAAGCACATTTTTGTGCTTAGCAGCTCTATGAAATTGGGCCCAGATACTTCACGGAGGCAATGAAGGCGATTGCCTCAATGCACCTGGTCATTGCCTTGGTGCCCTTGAAATTCTACAGTAGACATGGTAGAATTATTTACAATTCCCTCATACACGTACATGTACATGTAGGGTGCCCTTTTACTAAGGAGAAAATGCCTTGGTGCCCCTGCCCTTTCGAAAACGAAGCTTACAGGCCAGTGAGAGTGTAAAAATGTCTAAAAAATGAAGAAAACAAACTTGAAAAACTTATCAAAGTTGTCCACATAGTGTGGAGCTGCAATCTTGAAAAAATATGGCATCCACGCGTACAATGTTGATGCCGCCCTGTACAAAATGCTTCCCCCAACCCCCTGAGTTCCGAATGAGGGAATAAAAGGGTAGTGACGAGTTATAAATTGGCTGTTTAAAACCGGCAGGGTCGTTGCCATTATCGCACTGCCACGACCCTGAAAGGTATTTAACAGACATTTAAGAACGAGTCACTACTCTTTTATTCCCATTCATGCCCTTTTGAAATTTTCAAAATATTTTCCGAAAATGTGTTGTGTGCATCGGGTGGTGTGATTACGTGCGCGTACACACACAATACACGATGTTACTAACAGCTCCTTGTATGAATTGCTTTCCACTAAGTTAAATTGATGTAAATAAGCTTGCCCGCCAAACAAGCAAAGCCAACCGGTTATGAACAGCTCCAGCTGGTCATTATCAACCGTTTTAACACCCCCACGTGACGTACTCTCCACCAATAGGAATAACGAAACTGTCTGGGGTATTTATGAATAGCTCTTTAATAATTTATGCAGTCAATTTCCCTTGTGGTTTATTTATTGATTTAGTTGTAGCTATTTTTCCTTACAGATCTGGATAGCATCAAGTCGCTATCCAACTAAGTTTTATTTTTAAAAAGTTTAATATCTACATGTTACATGTAGTCATGATGCATCAATCACTAAGTCACATATCCGGGGTTCTTTAGTCAAGGTCAAGTAGGATCCATTTGAAGACGTGATTAAAGGCAGTGGTAATTACTCAAAATAATTATCAGCATAAAACCTTACTTGGTTACGAGTAATGGGGAGAGGTTAATATTATAAACCATTGTTAGAAACGGCTCCCTCTGAAGTGGAGTAGTTTTCGAGAAACAAGTAAATTTCCACGAACTTGATTTTGAGACCTCAGATTTAGAGTTGGAAAAGCATCTGAAAGCACACAACTTCGTGTGAAAAGGGTATTTTTTCTTTGATTATTATCTCTCAACTTCAGCATTCGATTGAGCTCAAATTTATACAGGTTTGTTATTTTATGCATATGTTGAAGCGCTACAAAGGCTTTTTCATAAACAATATCAACCTACATAATGTACATGTACAGTAACCTGTGTACCCTCTCAGGCACCTACATTGTATTTAGTCCCCTAATAAAGAAGAGAAGCAATTGTAGTTAATCATCTTGCTCAAGGACACAAGTGTCATGACCAGGGGCCGATTTCACAAAGATCTAAGATTGATCGTAACTGCAAATCAATCGTAGTTGCTTAGTAAAACGTGATGTCACAATACAAATCACTATGGTGATACTGAAAATTTGTCTTGCGATGAATTTTATTGCTTTGTGAAATCGGCCCCAGGGCCCAATTTCATAGAGCTGCTTAGCACAAAAATTGGCTTAGCATGAAATTTCTTGATAAAAACAGGTTTACCAACCAAATTTCCATGTGATTTTCAGGATTAAGCAAACAAAAGCTGAATACCAGTAACAAGCACTATGTAACAAATGGAAATTTGGCTGGTAATCCTGTTTTTATCTGGGAAGAAATTTCTTGCTTTAGCAAATTTTTGTGCTTAGCAGCTCTATGAAATTGGGCCCAGGATTTGAACCAGCAATCCAATGACATAACCACAAGAACTTGAATATTCACTCTCTGAACAACTGGGTCATGATACCCTATGCAAGCCTGGAATTGAATGGGTAAGTCAATGGGAAACTTTTGAAGGGGCACAAAGGCCAAGACCAGGGGCAACATAGGACATGCCCTCCATGACATACGTGTAATTCCAGGCCTGCCTTTTTATGAAATTAAACTTCCATCCAGCTGACCTTTTGCAGAGTTAAGAGGGGGGGGGGGGGTCGAGTAGTGTGGCAGATCGCATCCTAAATATAGTGGCTGTAGGAACCAGTGAGTCAATGATTATGACACGCAATACAGCCTGGCACTGACAGATGATACGTAATTACAACTCAATCTACTTCCTAACCTGTACATCTAGACTCGCCGGCTACGCTCCTTACCGTCCAAACCAGAAACTTGAAGGACTTTGAGAAGGATTTGGGGTTCGATACCTGGGTATGAGTCTTTATACAAGGGTTAGGGTTAGTGTTGGGGGAAGCTGAGATGGGAAGCTGAAAGGTTGGGGTTCCGCAACGGCTTGCATTAGTTGATAAGGTAACACGTTCATTAAAACCTCCCAAAATAACATGACAATACAGATTCTGATGAAAAAAAGTGAAACATTACAGATAAAATTTAGAGATGTCCATAACTGGCCCCCTACTTTTTGTTGTGCCAATCCATTATGATCAATGTGCTGAAGTTTGGCTGATGTTTTATTCACAACATTGCTCTTTAAAAAAAGGGGGGGGGGGGACAAAAGGAAAAAACCAAGCAGATGAATAGTAAAAAGAAAGACTTTCTTAAAATATGAAGTCGGACTGTATTCCAAAGTCAGAGGGAAGTACACAAATTATTTCCAAATTGTGGACCAACTAGAATTCTAATCACAGGTCAAAATGTAATAAAATGTAAAAAGTAAGCAAGAACAAAGTTTAAACAGTGATTACATGATTTAGTTTAAATAAAGTGTACTTGCACTGATTGTACGTGTATGTGTACCGACTTCCCCATGAACTTTAATAAACTTACATGTAAGAATTTTCACAATATTTCAGCTTGGTAAATTTCTTTGCGAAGCCCCCCCCCCCCCCCCCTCCACACACCAAAGAAATTAAAATAAATAAATAATGAAACAGTGCAATATTATATCGATTATAACTTGTTTCTGCTTAGTAAGTTTTGGTGCTTTCAGGCTTCATGATATTGGGACCAAAAACAAGAGGAAAACAACAGAGTTCCGACTTTATGTGTAAGTAAAAAAGGACTCCAAATAATTGTGCTGTTTTTTTGGCGAGCTTTCCCACAAAGTTTCCATTTAATTTGACTAGCTAAGCTGAAAAGTTGGACCCAGCCCAAAAAGTGCAACCTCCAAAAAAAGGGCAGGCTTCTATTTTCGTCTCCCAATTTTCACTTAGTAATCAGAAGTGGAAGGATCGGCTTCATAAAAAAAACTGTGGAACGTGACGGCTGAGGAAGTGCATTATGGCCTGCAGCTTAATAAAGCCCTGCTGCCTTTAATGCCCTGCTAGGAAGTAAAACATTCTGATCTCTTTCAAAGGCACTGGACACTACATGTAGTTTTTGTTTTGTTTTGTTTTTTGTTTTGTTTTGTATATTATTATTATTATTATTATTATTATTATTATTTATTCGGCCAAGATTTCAACAAACAGTACAAGATACAATATTACCGTACTAAAGAAATATAACAGTATAAGAAACAACGAATGTAAACTTATGACATCTAGAACAATTGTAAACCAATGATTGAATGAGACAGAGCACTGGCAATCAAGCAAGACAACTATAAAAACAGACAGGACAAGCCCATTCTAAAGATGGCCAGGATTAATAAAAGTGAACCTAACCACTGTGACTCGAAAGCCTATCAAAATGTGAACAATAGCCCAACAGACATTGACATGGTCAATGGACAGAATGAAATTTGAATCAGACTGAAGGATCTTAAAGGAAGAACTCTGACGGGCTGATCAAATGGTTCACTGCAGCTCAGATTTACCAGAAAAGAATAACAGAAGAACAAAGATATATTGTATGGTACCAAGGACACACTGAATCATGTAAGAAGGAGGTGTCCAGGTTGTTACTCAACATATTTGCTAGCATAATAACTTTTTTGGTAACGAGCAATAGAGAGCAGTTGAAAGTACAAAACAGTGTGAGTATAACGGCTCCCTCCAATGTAACATTTTATTTTCAAGAAAAAGAATGTTTATCACTAAAATAGAGAAAGACTGCTGAAGCCCTTTTTAGCCATCTGAAAGCACACAAACTTGTGCAACAAGGGTGTTTTTTCTTTCAAAATTATTTTTATCACTAAAATAGAGAAAGACTGCTGAAGCCCTTTTTAGCCATCTGAAAGCACACAAACTTGTGCAACAAGGGTGTTTTTTCTTTCAAAATTATTTTTATCACTAAAATAGAGAAAGACTGCTGAAGCCTTTTTTTAGCCATCTGAAAGCACACAAACTTGTGCAACAAGGGTGTTTTTTCTTTCAAAAATTATTTTGTTCTTCTTCACAGAACTCAGGAAAGTAATTAGGCCTATAGAGTGATAACACACATTGTGTATACAGGTTAAACCTAAACAAATAAATATAACTTTTATACACATATTATGGTGTGAGCTGTACACAATTTCCCGTCTTATAAATCACAA
This sequence comes from Asterias rubens, assembly GCF_902459465.1. NCBI lineage: Eukaryota > Metazoa > Echinodermata > Asteroidea > Forcipulatida > Asteriidae > Asterias > Asterias rubens. The sequence continues at coordinate 13,634,204 of NC_047077.1, forward strand.
ATTTTGATACTTTTCCAAAGGCAAATAAAAAAACAAATTAGAAAACGGACGTGGAAAGAATATCAATGTAGAAAGAATATCCATATGGCTTAAGAGGTTTTAATAACACTAATAGTGTCTTCCATCAAAGTTGGCAGCTCAAGGCAGTAAACATAGAGGGGAGATGGTATTCTAAAGCCTCATGACTTGCAAAGTTGGACGTGAGCCTAATTTTAAACCATTACAAATTGACCGCAGAAAGTTGGCTACATAGCAACAAAGTTGACCGCTTGCTGAATAACTTTTAATTGACCAACTCCCATACATGTAAGTAATTTATGGTGCAATAAAAGAAATTACTTTGCATACTTTTATGGCTATAGGCTATATATCTTGGACTCAGGCATGGAACTAACTGATTAAAAAGCCAAGGCTGAATGCATTAAGGCCACAATACAACAAATATCAGTTGACCGTCCCTTCCCAGTCATCCTTTTTTAAAGCCACATCGTTTTTTTATTTTATTTGACATTAATTTTGTCTACAAGATTTTCTGTGTACTCATTAACATACCATTCTTTTAAGAAATTGTAAATCTACATACAGTAAGTGGTGACTTTAAACTGAAGAATTGGTGGCCAGGCCGAATTAAAAGGCTTGGCGGCAACCTTTGAAGATTTGAAAACTGAAAAAAACCTTCATCCTCCTCTTTTTGGAAAAACCCAGACGATCAACTGTTTTTATTTTTTACCTGGCCTAAAACTGCAGGAGTAGAAAAAGCAATCAGGATTCTAGGAGACACTTATTCCACTAATTGATTGCGGGTCTTCCATTGACTTGTACAGGTGGTATCATTACGTAATATAATTTTGTCTCTCTAACGAAGAGTTTGGTACAGCCGGTGATGAGAAATAAAATGTGTAATCCACGTCACTTGACACTCAGATTAGCTTAATCCCGCTTCTAAGCCAGTCTAACTATGTACATGAATTGTATTAGCTTAATCACAAAATAAAAAGTAAAATTGATCATGAATAAGCATTTTTTTCTTCTTTTTTTTTCTTTTTAATTTTTCAGAAATAGTTTGGCGCCACAATGTGAGTCAGTCAAATATTGTTATATTATGTACCTTAGCGCAAGGGTGTGGCAAGCACAAGGTGGTGATAAATGAAAGTGTTAATTTGTTTAAATAGGAGAAAAGGGTAGAGTGTTGGGAATTTACAGTGTGACATTTTAATCAAATTTGTTTCACACTTCAGGAAAGCTGCAGAGTAATTTTCCTTACAAAATAGTAAGAAAGACCATGGTAAGTTGTTTTTTTCTGGAAATGATGTTAAAAATGATGTTAAAAATACTTTGACCCTTAAAACAGCAGAATGATCTTCATTCGTGAGTTTAAAGGAACACGTTGCCTTGGATCGGTCGAGTTGGTCAATAAAAAACGTTAGTAACCGTTTGTTATAAAATGCATGTGGGTAGAAAGATGTTGTAAAAGTAGAATACAATGATTGACACAAACATGCCTCGAAATTGCACGGTTTTCCTTTTACCTCGTCGACTAACACAGTCGGCCGTTTATGGGAGTCAAATTTTTGACTCCAATAAATGGCCGACCGTGTTAGTTCGCACAGTAAAAGGAAAACCACACAATTTCGAGGCAAACTTGTGTGGATCATTGTATTCTACTTTTACAACATCTTTCCAACTATATGTATTTTATAACAAACGGTTTCAAACGCTTTTTATAGACCAACTCGACCGATCCAAGGCAACGTGTTCCTTTAATTAAAAGAGGGTGACATTTTCAGGGCGTGGGTGCCCAGCAAAAAGCCAATATCAGCTGACTGAAAATACATGTAGATACATTACAAAGTCATTGTGTGTACAACTCCTTGTACTTGTTTTCTCAAAATAATATCATTAACTTTTTGAATTATAATTACTTTTGATCGATAGTCTACTTCCAGCTGTAATCTTAACCTGTACTAAAAACGCAAACTCAGAAAATTAATCGGGATTTCATACATGTACTTCCCAATGCTTTCAATCAAACTTTATATCTTAACACCATACAACATATCAACATCTGACGTGGCCGCACCCAGTAACGCATCACTCCTCATCAGGCTTCGAGACTTGAAGATCACACAAAATCCCACTTTGACTGCTCCAATTAAAATACATTGACTTTGTATAGAATAATTTTCTTGTTTTCACCTCTGGTTCTTCTCAGAACCACCGCTTCTCACAGGAAGGTATTTTTACACGGAATGTCTACCATAAACTAATTAATTTCTTTTCTCGTTTCTACATACCGCGCAAAGCTTCAAATGTTACTTACAAGTTTTTCTTATGTTTTTTTTTATGAGAAGTTGCTTAACATCACGAGGCCACGGATGGCCACTTTAAGGTGAGGGCTACACGGATTTGGGCTACCGACCAAATCGCCTGCCACCAGACCAGGGGCACGTTGCCACCTACATGTACTCCTAGGGATCAAACAGGGTTACCCCCTTCACAGTCTGTAATGATGTTGGCATGTCAGTGTCATACACTGGGAGCCTAGCTGCAAAAACAAACTTTGACAAAAGACGCTTCAACAATTTAATTTATTCCTTTGTATTTGTCCGTATTGTTAAGAACCTTACCTGAGTTAACATCAGCAGAGTCAGCAACGCCCGACGAAGCATCTTTGTATTTTGACAACAGTTTTTCGCTGGTGAGTCCCTCTGGAAGTGTTCGACTCCTGCTCCTTCGACTGCCGCGCTTTGCCACACGAAGACCGTCTGTATGTGTCATGTTGGAGTGCTGAAAAGAAAAGAAGAAAAAAAAACACAATGAAAACCACACAAATATGTTTTCAACTTTCTATTTTGGAGTGCTGAAAGGAACAGGAAAAAAAACCAAGAAAATTAAAGTCACAAAAAAGTATAATAGATGACAGTCTTCAGTTTGCTTCGGGGATAAAGAATATTAATTCCATTTTACCCTAACATCGATGTGTGCTAGCACTGTACATGTACATGTACACACAGTTATTTCCCGAATCCTGTGAACAAAATCACAAGCAGACCTGATACTTCACGAAGGCATCAAAGGCGATTGCCTCCATGCCCCTGGTCATGCCTTGTGCCCTTGAAATGCTCCAATAGAAATTTTATTTACAATTTATTCATAGGGCGCCTTTACCTAGGAGAAAATTCCTTGGTCCCCTTGCCCTTTCAAAAAAGAAGCATACAGGCTTGTGTATGCACATGATGCATATTACTCGGATGGGATTTGGACCCACGACCTTTGTAATTCTAGAGCAGTGTCTTGCCAACCAGACCATCAACTAGAGGTAGTTGGAATCTATAAACAATTATTACGATCGTTCATTCTGGAGTGCTGAAAGGAATCAAATGAAAAACCAAGAAAATAAAAAAACCACAAAAATATTATTACAATCTTTTGAGCTTATTATTCGCTCCCAACTCAATGGATTTCATCAATCATTCTCCTTCACAACATTTCCCATTCATTTAGAGATGTTTGATTGGTAATATGTCTTGTGGTATGTTGGCAGCTAGCATGTTGGGACAGAGTGGAGCAATTTAACACCAAGTGTTATATCAGATCTGACGTTGAAGCAGACTATCATTTACCGGCAAAAATATCATAATAATAATAATAATAATAATAACAAATTCTTATATAGCGCATTTCACAATAAACCGTATCAATGTGCTTTACATTAGTCCCCTGGTCATTGGGCCAATAAACATCCCTTTAATCTTTCTCAGCTCCCAATAGGGAGTATACAGCCCCAAGCTGCCGTGGCGCTCCGAAAGCTTGTCATTCACAATATCAACCTCTACCCTCGCAGGTACCCATTTATACCCCTGGGTGAAGAGAAGCAATTATAGTAAAGTATCTTGCTCAAGGACACAAGTGTCACGACCGGGATTCGAACCCACACTCCGGTGAATTAGCACCAGAACTTGAATTTGATGCTCTTAACCACTTGGCCGTGACACTCTATGAAAGATTCCATCAAAGTAACCTGTGAACATGTTGAAAGTGTCAGCTGCATTACAGTGTGTACTTGCATTACAGTGTATTGAGATAACAGCCAAAAAAGGAAACACTTTTTTTGAACAAGAATGTTGCATTCTTTTTCAGTCAACTCTCAGTAATTTGAGAAACAATTCATACATCATTCGTTTGTAAAATAAAATTATTATAATTTTTTTTTTTTTGGGGGGGGGAGGGGAGGGAACTTTCAAAACTATAACACCTCGAAGGGAATCCTTTCTCAAAACAGTTTATAATTATAGAACAACTGTTGTGCTTCTTATAGCAAGTGAAATTTCACGGCCATTTTTTTTTTGAAGTACAATTCATCTACACATCTGTGACCCTACATTCGTGACATTCAAGGAGTGAAGGTGCCAACATATCATGGAACCAAGTAAGTTGTTAATAATGTTTTGAATGTCGGCTTCCCGATATATTTTGTATTTTGTATTTTCTTTTTAGAGTAATTTATTTATATATATATATATATATTTTTTAACACAGGACCATAATGTAAATGTCATGGCCGAGCGGTTAGGAGCACCGCATTCAAGCTCTGGTGTTTGATCAGCAGAGTGGGTTCGGATCCCAGTCGTGACACTTGCTACATGTACATAAAATTGGGGAGGTAGTGCTTGCTGCTCTACCGGCCAGGCTTCGAAATTGATAATACCCAAGCCTACATTCATATGGACTGTAAAAGGGGTAACCCTGTTTCAGCCCTAGGAGTAGATGGCAACGGCCTCTGGAAAAAATAATTGTAGCCCACACCTTGAAGTGGCCTTCAGGCCTTGTGTGTCAGGCGACTTGCATAAAAAAAAAAAGTAAAAAAAAATAGCTCTTGTGCTGATTTTTGTATCATGTATAAAGATCGTTAAATAAATAAATAAATAAAAATGCACATTTCATAGACTCTAAAACTTATTAATTTACAGTGAAGTGAAGCACTTCGAGGCTTGCATAAGTCACTCTACAAATCCTATTATTAACAGTCACTGTTTAACACTTTTGAAAACTACATGTACGCATATACCTGTACTCCAACATGTCCAAGCAGAGATTTTGAAATGTAACATGTGTTTGTCTCAAACTTCAACAAACCTTTAGCAATTGATCACACAATGTTTCTATTTTCAAGTGTCTATTTTGGATTTTTTTGACATCTGGCCAGACCAAGACTTCCCTCCCAGAAGGAATTCTTTGACACTTTTGTTAGTAAGTCTTTGATAGAGCCCTGACCTGACACCACTTTTGTTTTCCTTTTTCCCCCCTTCGATATTATTATCCTCGCGAGTCTGACCCCCTTACCAACTGAAGGTTCATGGGTTTCGGGGGGGGGGGGGGAAACCCTTTGATTAAGGCAGTGAGTAAGGCAAGAAATATTGAATCCGCGCTGAAAATACCATTTTAAATTTGTTTTAATGTTACTAATAACTAAAATACCAACAACATTGTTCTAAACATCATGACAGATTTGGGTTCATTGTCAAATCTACTTACTTCTGCTTGCGTACATTTTTTTCTGCCAAAGAAAGAAGAGCGTTTTTTAAAATGGGGGCTTTAGGCACAGAGGAAGGAAATATATAATTTGAATTCAAGGACCAGAAAGATGAAGGACTGAGTTGCTGAGAAAAGCTACAGGCATTCTCATGCAGGTGTTGCCTGAGGCTCAAACCTGCTTGACCATCTCCTCCACCAGGATGTCGGGACACGCTAATATTTTTGCTCCGTCAGTAAACAATGGCCCGGAGGTATCGGCTGTCACCGGTTGATGTTAGCCACTTCTGGCTCAAGTGCGTACAAGAAGTCCGTTTTCAAGCAAGCATGACCATCAGATTAATATTATAACACACCTGAGATTTAACCACCCTTTAGAGAATGAATGGACTGTTCCAAAGTTTTTCTTCTAAGAGGGGTCTTCAATTAGATAAATCCTCTCTTCATACAGAAATGAATCTTTTTTGTTTGATTCACAAATGAAACTTCAGTAAAGATGTTCATTTTACCAATTCCCTGGATGAAACAAATGGAAAACAAATCAAAAGCTTTTCAGTGACGTTTCTCCACTATAGTGGCTTCATCAGACTGGCAACTTATCAGATTAGTGAGTTTGTTCTCTTCATTTTTCCATCCATACATGTATACATGAAGACCAGAGTGAATAACCCCTTGGTTGCTATGAAAATCGCCATATTGTGGGGCAAACTGTATGCACGTCTAAACGTGTACATGGCCCTCGGCATGGTGCGGTTCGAGATGGCGCACCCATGTAGGCCAAGGACATGAGAAAAAAAAAATACTGAAAAAAAAAATTTGGACTCTGAAAAAAGTTTGGACTTTTTCAGAAAAGTTCCCCAGACTATGGAGTTCGGAGGCGAAATTCAGGCCATGACAGACAGATGAAACAAGCAGCCAAAGCTCTCCCGGTTTGATTTCTACGGCACATGCACACACGCTCACCCCCACGTGCCATGTTACAGGGCAGGTTTTGAATGGTAAATATCATATTCAACACCGTCTATATTGGAGTTGGTGAAATTAACATATTTTACTATAATTGACTTGCCTAATGAATCTATTCAAGAACTTACAAATGAATCCATCATTTTGAATCATAGAATTAAAAGTATATGTAGTACACACTTAAACCGTAAGTTAATGGTAATTATTTGACACGTTTTGTACCAACTGCAAGTCACTGCCAAAATTTGGGAGGATTTTTAAGACAATCGCTGCCTCAAAACAATCTCCCAGAACCCGACCTGTCTCAAAGTTTGGACTCTACCATTCAACTCCTAAGGGAGAAGATGCTCGCCGGAGGGGGAGCACTGTCTACCTGTGTTTTCCTCATTATTAAGGCCAATAATAAACTTTGCTCCTTGCCCAGAGGAAGCCCTCGCTAGTGGTGCGTTAAGGAGACGCAAATTACTTATAATAGCCGGAGATACGGACCAGGTGGCGGTGATTTAGGACGTACCTGCTGTCTCCCTCAAACATTGTTTGGGAAAAAAATGATTTATAGCTTCTTCTTTTTTTAGATGAAGGATCCGGTGGGATCATGACATGTTGACATCAGGTAACCTTCGATTTGTGTTGGTCACATTTTTCATGAGTTTTTAAAAAGCAGGACTTCCATAACACTGCCGCAACATTGTCTTATCACCAGTTCTCAATTTGTCTGACTGGCTACTAAAAACTGTCCTAGTACATGTACCTACTTGCTAAAAACGTTTTTTTTTTTAAAGAAAATCTGGGAGCAAGTAAAATGCTTACTAACCCAGTTGGCTACTTTACAAAAAGCTGAAGTGCAGTTGGTCCTGTATGTTGTGTTATGCACATAAAAGAACCAAGTGCACTTATCGTAAAGCGAAGGGGTTCGCCCCCGTGTTCTTGGTTTGATCGGCAGCATATTGTCCCAAAAACCTTATGAACCATTACAAGGCGCTATAATTGAGTAGGTCTCATACAGTACATCGAAACACAGCTCCACAAATTAATGAACACTTTGATATGCCCATTTAGTGTGATAAAGCGCTATAAACAAGAACCCAGTATTATTATTAATATTGAAATTCTTCCGGTGAAGGTCGCGCCATACAACTTTAAAGTATACTGACAATAAACGGAATCACATTTGACATTTATTAGAGGAAATCACCAGTAAGGATGGACCATCCAGTCAAAACAATTTTCTTAAAATACATTGAAAAAAATTAAACTGCTTCCGTAACAGCCGTTCTAGTTGGGTATAAAAACAAAACATACTACAAGACTAAGTATTTGTCTTTAAAGGCAGTGGACACTATTGGTAATTACTCAAAATAATTATTAGCATACAACCTTACTTGGTAACCTTAGTAATGGGGAGAGGTTGATAGTATAAAACATTGTGAGAAACGGCTCCCTCTGAAGTGACAAATTGGATTTTGAGACTTCAGATTTAGCATTTGAGGTCTCAAAATCAAGCATCTGAGTGCACAACTTCTTGTTACATACAAGGGTGTTTTTTCTTTCATTATTACCTAAAAACTTCGAACACCAATTGAGCTCAAATTTTCACAGGTGTTATTTTATCCTTATGTTGAGATACACCAAGTGAGACGACTGGTCTTTGACAATTACCAATAGTGTCCAGTGTATTTGAGGGTAGAGGTTGTAAGATAACGTACATGTATCTGTTCACAAATTTGTATGTCAGTTCTGCATACTCCAAAGGAGTTGAGATGGTTTCTATTGGGGAAATTTAATAAATTGAGAATAACAATGAGGTTTTTATTTGTCTCCAGACATCTGTAAGTGTTTCTTCCCCTCTAATTTGAATTATTTAGATAAATTGCCTGCAATAATGTACACGTGTATAGGCCTATACAACCGGGTTGAGGCTGTTTGAAAATGCAAAAATTAAAACAGTTTCCTACAAAGCCAATAATATCAAGTAAGAAATTCTGCATTTCATTGTTCTTCAATTACTGAATAAGTGCCGCATTTTTGCAGTACAATGTAGCTGTGTAAGCGAGGAACGCCTAGTACAAGGGTATACGCATGTGCATGAGCAAAACTTCTCTGCTAACGCAGAATATATGATTGGTGTTAAAATGGAATTCCTTGCTTCTGTACGTGCGGAAGCTTACAGAAGCAGGGTCTTGAAAATGGGCCCTGAATGAAAATTGTTACTGAATTATTTCACTCAGTCATGTTGAAAAATGTGGAATGGATCTTTCACGACTCTTTCAAAAAAGGAAAAAACAATGGTCATGAATTTTTTTTTTTTAATTCTGTGTACACTCACCACTCTTCTGATCTGTTTGTGGCCCTTGCAGTGGGGACAGGGACATGGCTGTCTCAACCCTGCAATACACCCTATGCAGCAAGCCCACATCCTTCCCTCGTTGGTGTACGTTAGTACCATTCGGACAATCGTATTGGCCCTTATTTACCCTAAACAAGACGCCTGGCCAATCAGGAAGTTCGTATCAACTAGTTGTTTCTCAGACAATTAATGTTGGACGTATTCTCCTGGTGTCAAACTTCAAGAGAGGAACGTTTCTTTGTCGACAACTTCCCGTGATAAAAAGTTCACAAAATCCGATAAGTGATTAAAAAGTAAAGTCTAAAACAAAATCAAGGAATTCAATAACAAGAAGGCAGCCCGGAGAAACTCATGTCTTGAAACTTTAATCCGAGGCAAACTGTCCACTGGAAGACTGCAATCCAAGTAACCTGTGGTGAAAAAGTCTCATAAACTCCTACAGATGTCCAATGTAATCATTACTAGTTGCAATAGATGTACACTTGTATCAAGTGCAATGTTTTCTTGTTGAGTGCGAACAGGTACAATGTAGATAGGTGGCATCCAACAAAGATTCTGGAATTCTCCTGGAATCTTATGACCAGCTTTTTCCTTCTGTCAAGCTTCTTGGTCATACAGTAATTGATCTGAATGCCTTCAGGCCTTGCCTAGGATAGGATGAGTCGGTTTGTCTTGAGGACCCAAGTGCCGAGAGAGACCTTGCAACGAGATGACTAGCTGTCGTTGTGTCAGATATTCCCACGGTCAAATATTTCGACGAATGAAGTAGCAGGTTACAACGAAGTGAGTGACTACGAGAAGTTTGCGGTAAGACTTCATGTGAATATCTCTTTTGAGTAGTGTTTCTGAAGAAAAAAAACGGTGATTATCGACTCAGTATGCTCTGATCGTCAAGATGTCTTACTCACAGTGCCTAAATATACAAAGATTTGACTATCCTCTGATTGATGGAGCTTCAGCAATGAGATCTTCCTCCAGCGAGTCTCAACACAAGATTGTAGAGAGAGAGACCTGATTGGGGAAAATGCTACTCTGTCTTCAGCCGAGGAAATGAGCCGTAGCTACGCCTTACTCAAAGTGCACTTGCTGTATCCACTTGAGTATTTCTTCCCTCACTTGTAGAAGATGATCACAAAGCTAAAAAGTTCTTTTATTGATAAAGAATGTGCAAACAAACACAAGTAATCCTCGGTGTTCAACAAGGGAGAGAAACCTCGCCCCTCCCTCGCGTAATAAATAAGTAGTGATGACTATTGTCGAAGTAAGTTATCTTCTTTTCAGTTAAAATACCGCAACGTCAGGATGGAACGGTTCAAAGAGTCAAGTTTTAAGTCCGACCGCATGGTGTTTATCTGGAAATTTTAAGACACTTTGTCTGTCACACTGCAACGCGAGAAGAAATGAGGGAGGCCAATTTGCAGACACCGTAAGGACGTGTCTCGTACGGGACACAGGATCGGTGTACAGTAAGTGTTGACTCGTCGAGTGAACCACGTGCTGTGAAGCACTGGATCTCTATGGACCCTTTTAGTTTTATTACTTTTAAAGCACATCCTGTACTGAAGGTTGTGGGGGAGCAGAGGGGGGGGGGTTGTCTGATCATGACGGTGTATTGCTTGGATGTCACAATGACTGTACTACCGGCTGTGCTTTATACATGTAGCCCCAGTTCTTCAATCCACTTCAATGCTTCTCCTCAATGAACCCAAGTCTTTGAATTCTTTGGGACAGGTCTTTTTTCTTCAGCTGCGCCACACGTGTGGAACTTTCTAGCCGCCACTTACTATAATCTGGGATCTTGTCTTTGTACCACAAAATTCAAATCTCTTCTCAAAACTAATACCTTAGATAACAAGGACGAATTTTGTTGTCTGTTTTCTTTCATTTTGTTTTTATGTTTTACTGCACCTTGAACAGCTAGCAGGGTGGATACATGTATGTGCACATTTCAAGTCTCTATTGTCAATATTATTAATATTAGTTAAACGAATCACATATCAATAAATGTCGAAGGCCTCGAGCCTGTAAACTCACCGGTGGTCTTGTGCTTTTTACGTGAATACGGGCTGCCTCAATGTATAACAACTTTGTGAACAAAGGTGATAATATCTTTCATTCTAGATAGTCTTTTAACTCTGGTAGTTTATGTAAAAGTTCATTGTGGATTTGACTGACAATCATTCTAATCTTGAAAAGAACCGTTGGTTTCAACTCGACGTTTCGATCAGTATGCTCTGATCGTCTTCTGGAGAAAGCCAACCCATTAGAGATAGTCATTACATGGTGGTACCCAAAGTTTCAAATCCTACTCATTCTAATCTTACCAATCGTCCATGCATCCTGTTGTGTAACTCCTCTTCTACCAACACTTGTCAATAGGCTTGTCAAATATAGTGCTTGACTCAAGTTACACTTGCTTTTACATTACCTTACACTTGAAACGTACAAGTTACATTTTGTACACATGAGAGTAAACATCTCTTTGTTCCTTTCCCTTCCAGTGTTATTTTAGTCCATCAGGTAATATTGTCAACCAAATGACGTACGTACACAAACAAGTAACAACAACCTTCCTGCGCACACATGTCACGTATGTGCACTACATGTATTGTATTTTGATGTAGGAAAAGAGCACCCTGTTCTAGATCGTGCGTTTTCCTGCAGCTATTTCCTGTACACAGTATACTTCCTGCTGTATAACCAGTCACTTTCACGATCAAACTTTAACCAAAACAACAGAGGCATAAGTTCATGAAGTTTGTATTTGAAGTGTTGAACTGTGTAATCAGCATGGCTTGTTGCCCTGCCTTTCACTTCTATGGACCATGGTTCGATTCCCACCTTGGACTGAGCCTTACATGATGTAAAAGTATGGTTATAAGAGCCCAGCCGGATATTTATGATTCATAGACACCCTCGTATCAAGGACTCCGGTATTAATGGCTTTCTATAAAAGAGACATTATTTTCAAAAGGTGGTGTGTCAATGCCTTGGTGCCCTTGCCCTTTTAAAAAGCGAAGTCTGCCATGGTACTAGAAATAACAGAACAACTTCGTTTGCCCAATCATACAACATGAATTTCATTAATAAAGTATTTTTTTGCATTTATACCGCTGGTCCATTTGGTTTGTATAAGTTGTTTCCAAAAAGCTAATTCTATTTTCTCAATAATGAACAGTTACCTTCTTATTCCATGCAATCTTTATAGACGTAACGGCAGTTACTGCACTCTGCAACAATGTGTTCATCATCATGTTATCATCACACACTTATTTCACACGCAAGTGTTTAGTCCTCAACTTTCAGAGAGTTCAAAGATTGCTAATATGTGCTGAAACAAACATGTGGTGCAAAAGAGATGTCATTGTCCTGTCGGTGCTAACCAAAGATGTGTTGTGTGGACCAAATCGGAGAAGCGGATCAGGATACTAATGAACTGAAAGCAGCACTTGAAAGACAGGTAGCGGTGGGAGCGGTATCAGTGATTCCAACAAGGTATTATCCGAGGAGGAGAACTCAGGCAAATGCCTAAAATGTCAACTAGAGTTGAATTGATAGTTAACGTGTGAAATGTTGAGATCCAAGAATGGTTTGGTTGTGATACCACTGAACTCAGATCAGCAGCACTGGAAAGACAAGCTGTGGTGGAAGTGGTACCATACATATACATGAAGCTAATGCCTTATGTCTAATAATAATATTAATAATGATCTGTCAAAGATTGGAGGGGGAATTTTTATCCATGCCAATAAGTGATTCATCATGTGGTTTTACGAGTGAAAATAACAAGCAAGAATTGTGCAACCACGAATGCAGACATTCCGATTTAGGTATGACTTCATATGATACCTACGTTTAACAATAATAATAATAATTTGTCAAAGGTTGTAGAGGGAGAATAGTCCAAGCCAGTAAGTGATTCATCGTGTGGTTTCACAACAAGTGAAAACAACAAGCCAGGAGGCGTTTTGCAATCATGACTACGTAATGCATACATTTAGATTTAGAAACAACTTCATGTTCTTAAACACTAAAAGAAAAAGCAGCTCGATGATGTCATTGACAAAACAAGCTCTGTATAAGGTCAAGTTGCAATCAATGTCGATTGTGGCCGAGTGGATAAGAACACCGAACTCAAGCTCTGGTGCTTCTGTTCAGCAGAGTGTGGGTTCGAATCCCGGTCGTGACACTTGTGTCTCTGAGCAAGACACTTAACTATAATTGCTTCTCTCCACCCATGGGTGGTAAATGGGTACCTCTGAGGGCAGAGATGGTTCTTGTGATTGATTTAGTCGAGTAGCGCATATTAATGTTGCACAGGCTGCATACTCCCCACCAGGGAGCTGAGATGGTTTAAGGAGTGAATTAAGGCACAGTGACCAGGGGTAATAATGTGAAGCGCTTTGGGACGCCCTCGGGGTGTGAAAGCGCTATATAAAAACTGGCTATTTTTATTATTTATTACTAATACTATCATCAGCCTGAGTTTTCTCAGGATGCTTACCACCATTATCATTATTTTATATTACAAATAAGACTTATTTTCAGATAAACAAAATTCAACAATTTTGTTTTCCGGGTCATTACCAAAGTATGACCCTTAGAATAACTTATGAGAAAAAAAGGGGAAAAAAAACAAGAGCTTTCGTTGCAACAACTACACGTTTGTACCTACATGTAATGTACGTGTACGTCGTCAGATGTGTGAACATTCAAGTATGTCAAAGACATTGATTCTCAAAATCACCTCAAAGCAAGTTTTGGAGATTCAAATATCCATGGTGTCCATAATTTGTGAATGCAGTGGGCCAAGATTGGGTCGGTGCAATGTACATTACCTACGTCCCTAAATGTGGATTGGTTCGTTGTTCTTCATGTTCTTGGTGAACATAGTATGCACATCATGTACCAGTTTTTGCGAAAAAAAAAAAATCTTCAACAGTTTTACAGATTTTAAGCAATAATGGGATACACCAAGTAATAATTCCCAGGTCTTGGACAATTACCATGTCCAGTGTCTTTAAGAACTGTCTAAATGTTTATTTTCACTACACCATGAAGTCACGTACTGTGCTTCATATAAAGATTTTATCCTCTTCCCTTCCCTACCTGCAGCTGAGTCAGAAACCAGTCCCCTTCCTCCTACTCACAGGAAATGGAACAAGCCTTGCATTGATTTAACTTTAAGGAGGAAAACTTTTGGACTGATCCATTTACAAAAGGGGTGGTGGATAACAGTCAGATAGAGGACACTATGAAGAGTCAAGTCTAATTAATGTAGTTTTAAAAAGGTCTTCTGTCTAAGATGCAAACGACAACAGGTGCAATCAATTAGAGATGATGTGACTAACGACACAAAGTTTCATAAAAGTGTTCAATACTGTCTACATGTTGCCATAACATCCAGTGCAGATATGTAGGCCTATTGAAGTGAAAACACCACCACCCTAATTCCAATTGTGTTTTGGTCCTTGGATAGAAAAAAACCTCTGCTTTAAAGACACCGGACACTATGTGTTATTGTCAAAGACCAGTCTTCTCACTTGATGTATCTCAACATATGTATAAAATAACAAACCTGTGCAAATTTGAACTCAATTGGTCATCGAAGTTGTGAGATAATAATGAAAGAAAAAACACCCTTGTCACACGAAGTTGTGTGCTTTCAGATGCTTGATTTAGAGACTTCAAAATCTAATTCTGAGGTCTCAAAATCAAATTCGTGGAAAATTACTTCTTTCTCGAAAACTACGTTACTTCAGAGGGAGCCGTTTCTCACAATGTTTTGTACCACATGTATCAACAGCTCCCTGTTACTCGTTACCAAGTAAGGTTATGCTAATATTTGAGTAAACCAATAATTACCAGTGTCCACTGCCTTTAAAGGCAGGGTATACTTTTGGTTAATAAATTGTGAAAGACCAGTATCCCTAAATTGGTGTATGCAAACGCTGTGGAATATAAGTCCAGGTGGGCATGCACCACAAAAGAATGACATCTAGAGCCTCTAGCCACGGTAACTTGTCATATGGCATGTATGGCAGCAGAAGAAATAGTTCAATGCGATGGGAACGCTACTGTGTTTCACTGCAGCTTCGCTGTGTGTACAGGTGTAAAATGTGTGTCATCAACAAAAATGTGACAACCACATGGAGGAAAGTTCAATGCTAAGAAATGAATCAGTTGCTTGTAATACACAAGTAGTCACACGCCTCCCAGTACATGTACGTGACACGTACGCCCTGTATGCTCTGTAGGGTGTCGTGGCCGAGTGGATAAGAACACCGAACTCAAGCTCTGGTGCTTCTGTTCAGCAGAGTGTGGGTTTGAATCCCGGTCGTGAAACTTGTGTCCCTGAGCAAGACACGTAACTATAATTGCTTCTCTTCCAGGGGTAAATGGGTACATGCGAGGGCAGAGATGGTTCTTGTGATTGATTTAGCCGAGTAGCGCATATTAATGTTGCACAAGGCTGTATACTCCCCACCAGGGAGCTGAGATGGTTTAAGGAGTGATTTAAGGCCCAGTGACCAGGGGTAATAATGTGAAGCGCTTTGGGATGCCCTCCGGGTGTGAAAAGCGCTATAAAAACGGGTTATTATTATTATTACATGTACATGTTAAGGTTACTTATGCAGCAGAGTAAACATCTGTAACAGGGGCAATACATGTAGATTGGAGGCAATTACCGCCATTCCCCTCGTCTCGGTGCCCCTTGGAATGTTCCAAGTGCAAATTAAATTGTTCCTTGTCCATAAAGTGCCCATTGCAAAGTACACTGCCTTGACCGTTTAAACCAACGACGAAATATGAGGCCTGTGTAACACGTACACATGTACGCTTAATTTAAACTAAATGCATGACATGTGTATGACACATGGTTTACTACACAGCACCAAGGTTAAGTTAACATCAAAGTTGCAGAAAAAAAATAACAAACCTATAATCACACCACGACCACTGTGCGTTATTCCTATTACAATGTTAATAAAATAATGACGTATGGCTGTGTCACAGAAGGGAGTTTTTACGTAGGCACCTTGGAGGCAACCACCTCCAACGTCAGTCAAAATGAATACGTTTTTGTTTTTGCAGTTTCTTACAGTTTCTTCCAATTTATTTGTTTTGTTTAATGAGACTGTTCTTTTGTCTTTGACAATGCGTGGAACTGGAAGCTTTTCTCAGGCATCTTAAAACACAAACTTCCAAGCAACAAGGGTGTTTTTCCTTTCATTATTTTCTGCAACTTCGATGACCAAGGTTTATTATTATGCATATGTTGGTCCACGCCACTAAATGAAGATACTGGTCTTTGACAATTACCAAACGTTTACCCTGCCGTAAAGCGAAAGGTCTTATGATAGACTGCATACACATTAATGTATTTCTCAACATCACCATTCATGGTCTTCGTCAAACGTCTTCGTCAAACTTAAAACACTGAAAACATTAAACCGCCCCTCCCGCTTCCACCACTAATGTTCCAATAGATAAAGCGTAAAAAACACAACCTTGTAAAAACAGAGTGTTAACAATGTGTTTGTATAAACTTTCTCAACATCACCCTTCACTGGAAGTGTAATGGTCTCCATCGAACAGTGGCCATTATTGAAAACATTGAACCGCCCCTCCCACTTCCACCATCAATGTTCCAATTAAAAATTAAGTGCAAAACCACAACGTTGTAAAAACATCACAGAGAGTTAAACGATTGAACGAAAAGCCTGTGTGAGCACAGATGTTTTTACTAAACATTACCTTCCATGGGACCCCCCTTCCCGGTAGGGAGAGAGAGGGGATTGGGGGGGGGGGGGGGGAGTCCCGTGATATAACCACAGGTCTAGTACGTTGTGCAATCCTATAATGGAATTACTGCATTCTGCCCCTAATGAATAATTTCCATGTGTCTTGCCATCTGCAGGTCACTGCTGACAGATAAGTTAATGTGCGCTAATATTAGCCAATAAGTAAGGGGGGCATGGGGACCAGCCAGCCAGGGGGGTCTCACAGGTTAATGTACGTACATTTTATACAAATGATGTAAAGATACCTTACATGTGTACAGTACGTGTACATGTACCACTTGGTGCTTGATACACTGCATTCCCCCCACCCCCCCCTCCCCCTCCCATCATGCGTTCTTGGAATCTCAGGTACCACTTTCAGAGAATTTTCAAGAAGTAGGCTTACCCCTGTACTACTACCCCTGTACTACTACCCCTGTACTACTACCCCTGTACAAGAGGGATAGAGTGTGTAGAAAAGGAACTTTTGAGGGTGTTTTGTTTTTGGGGGGGGGGGCTGCCAGGACGGACCCCCTACAGACAAATATTGGGTAAGGTATTTCACATCATCATAGCTTTTTAATCTTGTACTGCTATGTATAGAATCTTCTTCTATCAGAGTCTTATACATACCATGTATATTATGTTGTATAATTATAGTGCACGTACAAGTGTATCTACCAAACAAGGTACTCAAGGCGCTGAGTATACAAACTCTCAGAAAGATAGGTTATATTGCAGGGGATGTGAGGACTATTTTTGTTTTGAGTACAATGACAAAGTTAAATGAAAGAGGTTGCGAAATACTTTCGAGCAGCCACGGTAACTTATCAGGGCCGCTAATAAAATGTCCAATGAGAACAGCTCCGCGACCACTCTGTGCAAACGTCTCAGAATTTAAGCCCAGGGCCCAGTTTCATAGAGCTACTTAGCACAAAAATTTGCTTAGCGTGAAATTTCTTCCTTTTCCAAAAACAAGATTACCAACCAACGTTCCACATGATTTTCAGAATAAGCAAACAGCTGTACCAGTAACAAGCAATATGCAACAAATTGAAAT
Organism: Asterias rubens; assembly: GCF_902459465.1. NCBI lineage: Eukaryota > Metazoa > Echinodermata > Asteroidea > Forcipulatida > Asteriidae > Asterias > Asterias rubens. Next base: position 13,651,893 of record NC_047077.1, read on the forward strand.
TTGGTTGTTAACCCTGTTTTTTATCAAGAAGGAAATTTCATGCTAAGCAAACTTTTGTGATTAGCAGCTCTATGAAATTGGGCCCAGGTGGGAATGCACGGTCAAATTACACACCAAAGCAAGTCACGCCTACTTTCTGCGTAGCAGCGGAGGGGAAAGTCCAATGGGAACACTGCTTTAGAGTCAGTAAAAGTCCACAAACATTTATATAGACCTTATGCATATGACGTCATTTCAGTAGGGCGCCCTCACCTAGAGGTGAAAAGGAGGTTGTTTATTGGCCAGTACTGTGCGCAGCGCGTACAAATCTGTGCGTCTCGATTGTTTCGTCACCCTTTTTCCTCTAAGATGGCGGCTGGATGGCATCAATGCATAAGGTCTATTAGGTCTAAACAATTTTGAAAGGTGTCCTTGAATTATGAGGCATTTGCTGTGGACATCCGCCGAGGCGTACGAGGTTTATTTTTAAGGGGGAAGGGGGAGGTATGAGCTCATCAATTTATTACCTGTTTGCGACTCTTTCGTGGTAAACCAAATTGAGCATAGAGTGCCTCTGAGTTGGCTAAGGGAGTTGTGGTCAGGTATGGCCCAGAACAATAGCCCTTTATCATCCTAGTCTGGTATCCTTTGTTCGATAGCAATTATGAAACTATGGTCTTGGATAAACACAATGGGGTCTGACTACATATACATGTCACCTTCTTTCTTCAATTTGGTAATAATAATAATGTTGAACATTTCTAGTGCGCCATGTCTGTCAATGATGACACTCCTGACACAAGTAAACAAGAACTCTGCTAAATACACAATGACACAAGCCAACCAAAAGTTTGAAGGCTATTGTTTTCGAAATAGATATGTTTTGAGATGAGTTTTTAATTTTGAACAAGTATCTCCTTTTCTGAGTTGAAGTGGGACGCTGTTCCAAAGAGATGTACTGAACTAAACGGGCACACAACAAAAAGGTTTGAAATACTATAGGCCTAATAAAATCTTCGAATGAGATATTTCCTTCACTATATCTTTTAAAAGAAAACAACTTGGATCCATTCCAAGCCTTTAAATGGAAGCTTCATTGTAAAGCATGATCAGCTTAATAGTGCAGTACCACCCAATCTGTTGGAACCTGGGCCCAATTTCATAAAGCCTGTAAGCACAAAAATTTGCTTAGCATGAAATTTCTTAATTCATAAAAACATGATTACCAACCAATTTTTAGTTTGTTGCATACTGGCATTCAGCTGTTGTTTGCATCCTGAAAATCATGTGGAAATTTTGTTGGTACTCCTGTTTTTATTAAGGAAGAAGTTTCATGCTAAGCAAATTTTTGTGCTTTTTACAGGCTTTATGAAATTGTGCCCTGATTTTGAGGGCTGATGAGTTCAAAATCAGCCTCAATCCTTTCAGCAATGACTAAAGATTTACAACACTAGAGTACAAATTTGCCCTATTAACCTGTTGAATGAAGAATATGGGCGCTGAATATACAAACTTGGCCTTAATCCTGTCGGCAGTGAGTAGAGATTTTGAGCAGTGAGCAGTATATAGGAGAGTTTGCGGTAACACCATGTAATAACAATCTCTAAATGAGTTGGGGTGGTTCTGAAAAGTGAGCAGTAGAAAATTGCCCTAAATCTTATTGAATGGAGATCTTGAGCCCTGAGTAAATTGAACGACACAGCACAGTAAACCCATAACAACATAATTCCACCATGATCCCTTTGCAACACTATGTCGGATATCTACCTGTACCATAATTGTGATGGACAGTATTGCGTGTTAAGCCACTGCCATTTTAAATTAGACGAAGAGGAAAATCAGAAAGATAGGTTACTTACATTAAAGGCACTGGCAGATTGGTAATTACACGTACTTCAGAATAATTGTTAGCATAAAAACTTACTTGTTAATTAACAATGTAGAACTGTGGATAGTATAAAACATTGTGAGAAACGGCCCCCTCTAAAGTAACGTAGTTTTTGAGAAAGAGCTAATTTCTTATTCAAAAGGCTTTAGGCCTGGTGTTTTTTTAGTCGTCTGAAAGCACACTATTTTGTACAACAAGGGTGTTTTTCTTTCATGATTTCCTTGCAACTTCAATGACCAATTGAGTCCAAATTTTCACAGATTTGTTATTTTATGCATTATGTTAGGATGCACAAAGTGAGAGTACTTTGAAAGTAACCAAACGTGTCCAGCCGTCGATTTCACCAAACTCTTCATAACTTAGTTTTAATTTTAGGACTTTAGGCATACATTAGGACGAGTATTCGCCTCCTTACTGGGAAAGGATTAATCCTAGCGTTTCGTGAAGTTGGCTGCAGTGCCTTAAAAGGGAAGGTACACATTTGGTTATTGTCAAAGACCAGTCTTCTCACTTGGTGTATCCCATAATAACCATAAAATAACAAGCCTGTGAAAATTTGGGCTCGACTGGTCATCAAAGTTACGAGAAAATTATGAAAGAAAAAACACCCATGTTGGACAAGTTTGTGTGCTTTAATTCAGATAAGAATAAAAGACTTGTAGCTAGAAGTCTTTTATTATTTTAGTGAGAAATTACCTCTTTCTCAAAAACTACGTTCCTTCAGAGGGAGTCGTTTCCCATAATGTTTTATACTATCAACTTCTCCCCATTACTTGTTACCAAGTCAGTTTTTAAGTTAATATTCGTTTTGAGTAATTACCAAACGTGTACCTTCCCTTTAAATGAGAGATGGACTTCTCCAATGTTCCTCCCAATATAAACGGAGTCAATTTTGTTCTTCCTGGGGGAAGAAGAACCGGTGATCTTGGGAGTAGAGAAAGGTCCTCCTCAGATATTCCTGACATTTCCTTCTGTTGAAACAAATATGGCTCAACTGTTGACAGACATGCTCTCGTTAAGTCATTAAAATTACTTAAGAAGGGATCATGTGCAAAACATTGGAATTCTCAGTAAGGGTAAAGTTGCCTGCAGACAATCTTATAGGTATAAGAGTAAATGAACGTTTTTGATTCCTAATCAACGCTGGAACTTAAATGTAAGTAGAGTTTAAATATTCTCGCAAGATGCTTACATTCACCATTGACACTACCATCTTTTTAAATTGATGTTGTACTGGTAAGACCACTTTTTTTATTACTAGAATTTAAGTTTTTCGTGAGAATGAAGCATTTTACTTTGTAGATCAATCTCAAAATAAAGTACACTGTAGATTTACCTGTTTTAAGGCAATTTGTAGACCAGTATCCACTTTACCATATGTAGGCCTAAACCAACATTTAACAAAACTGTGAAAGTTTAAGTTCAAAATGCACAAAAAAGAAAAACATTCCAATCACTGTTTTCAAACAATGGACTTTGGAGTCTCAAATCAAAACTAAATATTTTACTCGTTTCCTAAATAGCATTTCCAGCATATATAGTTCAAGTGAAGTTTTCAGCCGTGAACTTTTCACACCATATTTTAGTACAAAATGAATAGCATGGATATTTTCAACTTCATCAATTTTGTGCACACCCTCTACAGGTAGGCTGTATACTCCCCAGGGAGCTGGATTTACATAACAAGTTCCGAGAGGAAGAGGAACATTCATCTTGTAATGAGCACCAAGTCCTTCCTTAAGGAGCACTCTCTTTAAAGACAATGGACACTATTGGTAATTGTCAAAGACCAGTCTTCTCACTCGGTATATCTCAACATTAATGCATGCAATAACAAACCTGTAAAAATTTGAGCTCAATTGGTCATCGAAGTTGCGAGATAATAAATGAAAGAAAAAAACACCCTTGTCAGATGAAGTTGTGTGCTTTTAGATGCTTGATTTCGGGACCTCAAAATCTACATAGCTGTACAGGTATGACTACAAACTATGTATGTTGGTAAGACGTCTGCCATAGATTGGCAAAGGTCATGGGTTCAAAACCAACCAGAGTAATAATAGGCCAATGATTTTGTTTACAGAACTTGGGAAAGTACTGACTTTTCGTTCGGTGCTTACACACATGTACTGGTAAAACCAGATAATATCCTTTATCCCGATGTAAATTTAACATCTATTATACCAATATAGCAAACATTAACCTGTCTCCTGCCAGACACGCCCATTTCCGCGTTTAAGCCCGCTCGAAAAACATTTAAAACACCCTAAACAGGAATCCCCGGCTCAGTAAATTGAATCCTTCCACGTTTATTTATAAATGTTATGTTTTTTTTTTGGAAAACTTCCGCTTTTCTCAGGCTACTTTGCTTGTTCATGATTTTGTGGTAAGTTAAAGCTGAGCTCAATAGCCCCCTCTGTTGGTTAAAAACTGCCAATGAGAGGGAACTTTTTAAAGTGGGTTTGGAGTGCACCCTCTTGTGGCAGTGTTGTGCAGCTGAAGTTGTCTAAATGGTGGCCTGAACGTCTGGCGGCACACTTCAAGGCTCGTGAATTACACCGGAGGGCAAGCCTAAGGCAATCCTAGGTTAAGCCCTAGGTCAAGCCTAGGTAAAACCCCGTCCAAAATCTTCTTCTTTCACCTACATTCATTTAATACATGTAGAAAGTGCAGCTGCCAAACCGATACATCACGTCGGACCAATAAATAACACAGATGAAAAACTTACATGTACGCCACCGCACGTTTAACCAATGAAATCAGTGTATCTATGAAATCTCTAGTTTTAAAAACCAAGTGCTGGCGGGGATCAGTCTTTCTACGATGGTAGCAAGTATGCTTCTGAAGATGACCGTGCAGATGACTATATTTGTAACTTTGTATATTGCTAAAGGCATGGCAATGCCATTCGCCTTGACATAACACTCTACATACAAAAGAGACCGTCAACATAGGGCTATGGATACATGTAGCTCAGTTGTAGAGCGCTGGCAGTAATTTGACTTTGTTCAACCTAAATTATTGAAACATATCCAGCGAGTTTTTTTTTGTGGTTTTAACTGACAATAACAATTGTATGACACCTTACCTCTTGACCCGATGGAAAGATATCCCTGACATCTGGTATCCTGGATTCTTCTTCCTTTTTGTGACGTAACGTGGCATTAACTTTCTCTACCCTCTTCTTGACCGCTTCAGCCTGGGTGCGTGTCAGTGTCGATGTGGCCGTATCGATTATTATATCATCCAATATCTTCCCATCTGCAAAACAACAATTCCAAACAAAAGATGAATAGCCTAAATGAAATAACAGTAAATAGTTTGCCTTCAAGAATGACTGTACTACTGACTAAGGGCCGAAACGTCAGGCACTAAATATATTTTGCTACCCTATTTTTGACTGCTTCAGCCTTGGTGTGTGTCAGTGCGATGTTGCTGTAGCAATTATTACATCATCCAATATCTTCCCGACCTGGAAAGCAATATTTCACCCCCAAAAACCTAAACAAACAAACAAACAAACAAACAAAAAGACAACCAGGGGAAAACCTTGTACCCCAACATGATATTTACTGACAAAGAACAATTTAACCTACCTTCTATTGTTTGATCATTTTTAATTTTGCTGGATATGACATTTTGAAAAAAGGATGTATTTTATTTGTGAATTTGAGGCAATCTTTAATTTAAAACCAATAAACAATAACCATAATTAAACAATATTCACCCTATGTGCTTGGTTGGCATGATTTTGAACGGTTGGTTTAAGAAAATATTTTCTTTTTAAAAGCCTTTTTGGGGGAAGTGTTGACTTATCACAATTCTTATGATTATCAACCACAATTCTAATGATTATCATTTTTCTTAGGTTGGTACCAATCGCATTCAAAAGATATTTATTGAAGTTAAAATACTGTAATCAGTAGTTTCACAATCCCACTTTTCACAATTCTACTTTTTTTAAATTCCAAATATAAATGTAGGCCTTATAAACAATCTTTTTAATTTAATGTTGAAGCCATTGGACACTTTCGGTAAAAAGTATTGTCCAAGGCCAACACTTCGTGTTTCACAACTTGTATGTAAAATAACGAACCTGTGAAAATTTAGGCTCAATCGGTCATCGGAGTCGGGAGAAAAAAACGGGAAAATCCACCCTTGTTTCCCCACGTTTCGCCGTGTCATGACAAGTGTTTAAAATAAATCCATAATTCGCGATATCGAGAATTGATATTGTTTTTAATGTTTTCTCAAAAAGTATTTAGCATTTCATGGAATAATATTTCAAGAGAAGTCTTTCACCCGTACCTTCTGTAAACCCTGTAAGTTATTTGTAAATCTGTGAACTTTTTTTTTCTGTTCTGAAAGTGTATAAATGGCTTTAAATTCCAAATATAAATGTAGGCCCTATAAACAATCCCTTTAATTTAATGTTAATGTCATCGGATCCAATCATAGAGTGACAAACCTTTCAGGGTATCAGCGATGTTCGACAGCCCAGCATCCTTCAACCATCGCAGTTCCGGCTCACCTGGAAGTTACACAAAACAAACGAATAAAGAAAAAAAAAGGAAACAGAAGTTGATTGAAAATTTACTCATATAAAGTTCATTATATATTGAAGCAGAGGATTATCGGAAATGCATTCAAAGTGCCATTTTTGACTCAAGGATACACTGATTAGTACTTTTTTACCAAAATTGAAAATAAATTCATTGTAAAGTTCATTACCTTGAAGCAAATGACTATTGGAAATGCATCAAAGTGTTATTTTTCATTTTGATTCAAGGATACACATACATTTGTTCAAATAATTTGTACTTTTTACAAGATATATAAAAAAAAAAAAAAAAAAAAAAAAAAAAAAACTTACAGACAGGCTTTTTATTCAAATTAGTTGTGAAGAAAACACAATTTGAAAGAAATTACAGACTGGTTAGCAAAAAAAAAAAATCCTGTACACCAAATCTTGGCCAACTAATGAAATTTCACTCTAATGTGAGTTTTTCTTCACTGTTCATCCATTGGAATTAGAACAATTAACACTGAAGTTTTTTGATAACTACAAATGACAAATGACAAAAACTAAATAATTACCCATTACTTTTGAAACAAATTATATATCCGAACGTCTTAAACAACATACATGTATGCTTCACTTTCAAAAGGCAAGGGCACCAAGGCATTTTCTCCTAGGTAAAGGGCACCCTATGAGGAAATTGTAAACTTCTACTGGATCTTTTCAAGATCACCAAGGCAATGACCAGGGCCCAATTTCATAGAGCTGCTTCAGCCAAAAAAAAAAAAATCATTGCTTAGTAAAATCAGATTACCAGCCAAAACTCCACTCAATTGTAATGCTAGTAAACAACAGCTAAATACCTGCAGTGATACAAATGTATATGGCATGAAATTTAAGCCAGTAACATGTGTAACACATGTATAAGCATGCTATTTTCGTGCTAAAGCAAATTTTTTGCTTTTAAAAGCAGCTCTATGAAATTGGCCCCAGGGGGCACGAAGGTTATCGCCTTCATTGCCTCCGTGAAGTATCAGGGCTACCAACAATTTGAGTAAATAGAACTGTACACACAATCCAGACCCTGTACACTCAACACAAATCCCCATGTACTCATTCCGATAAACTACACCGTCTCTACCAACCAAACAATTCAAACGATAGAGCACATTGTGATCCTAAGTTAATGATCAATATTGTGGAGCCCTTTCAGGTTGAGCTCTTGTAATCTGTCAAATATCTGAAGTCTTATCTCTTGTTACTAACTCTAATAAACTGTACCTTCACCTTATCACCAAAACAATAATGAATTTCTGGTACATGTAATATGAAACCAATGATGCCTCGTTAGTGTACTAAAACACTCAACTAAGTGTAGCTCGCAACTCGCAAGCCTGAGGAAACCTGTACATGAGGGCGCTTGTTACCGGGTTAATATCTGAAGTGAGTGTTGCAATTACGCTAACAAACTGAACCTTGGAAGAAATACTTGTAATCAATTAAAATTCTGCTTGTTAAAGACACTGGACACTATCGGTAATTGTCAAAGACCAGCATAAAATAACAAACCTGTCATTATTTGAGCTAAATTGGACGGCGATGTTGGGAGATAATAGTGAAAGAAAATACACCACGAAATTGTGTGCTTTTCAGATGGTTGATTTTAAGACCTCAAAATCTAATTCTGAGGTCTCAAAATCGAATTCCTCGAAAATTAATTCTTTCTCGAAAACTATGTTACTTCAGAGGGAGCTGTTTCTCACAACGTTTAATACTATCAACCTCTCCCAATAACTTGTTACCAATTAAGGTTTTATGCTAATAATTATTTTTAGTAATTACCAATAGTGTCCACTGCCTTTATAGGGAAGGTACACTATTGGTAATTGTCAAAGACCAGTGAAAATTTTAGCTCAATTGGTCATCAAAGGTGGGAGAAAATGATGAAAGAAAATACACCATTGTCGGACGAAATTGTGTGCTTTCAGATAGAAATAAAAGACTTCTAGCTAGAAGTCTTTTATTATTTTAATGAGAAATTACCTCTATTTCAAAATCTATGCTACTTTAGAGCGAGCCGTTTCTCACAATGTTTTATACATTCATTGGCTCTCCAATGCTCGTTACCTAGTCAGTTTCTAAGTTAATATCTGTTTTGAGTAATTACCAAATGTGTACCTTCCCTTTAAACCAAGGATGCCTCGTAAGTAAACATAATCGCTATACACACCTAGCTCGCAAGCCTGAGGAAACCTGTACACAGGGGGGGGGTTGCTATGTAAACTAGAAATGCTGGGGTAACAGCTCTCCCACAATGAGTATGCTGGGTTCTTTTTTAGGTGCATTACCAATCCTAGTACAGGGTTTAAAGGTAAGGTACCAATTGGTAATTACTCAAAACAAAAATTAACTTAAAAACTGACTTGGTAACGAGCATTGGAGAGCTGTTGATAGTACAACACATTGTGAGAAACAGCATAGATTTTGAGAAAGAGGTAATTTCTCACTAAAATAATAAAAGACTTTTAGCTAGAAGTCTTTTATTCCTATCAGACAGCCACAAAAATCGTCCAACAAGGGTGTTTTTTAATTCATCATTTTCTCCCATCTCCGATGACCAATTGAGCATAATCTATGCAAATAATCTATGCATATGTTGAGATACACTAAGTGAGAACACTGGTCTTTGACAATTACCAATAGTGTACCTTCCCTTTAAATGTCCAATCTGAAGGTGGTTAAGTTTCTTGCTCAAGTGTCACAATCGGGACGAGAACCAACACTCTGATGATCAGAAACACCAGGGGCCCAATTTCATAGAGCTGCTAAATATAAAACAAAACAAGTCTTTCTATTTTTGAGCGATTTATGACAGATCATGCTGTACATGTATTGTACAATCAGGATTTAGGTATGACAGATGACAGCCTAACCTAATTAGCTCTCTTCAAAGCCACTAGCAGTTATTCCTAACATGTATTGACACCTGGTATCTTCAATTCAAGAAACGGGACAGTGATTTGGTTTTTTAATTTAGTTTGGTGTGCATGTACGATGTTCCTGATTTGTTTCCTTCCTTTGCGAGAAATTAATACAGGCCTCATATCTCAAGGAGGCAACAAAGGCGATGCCATGCCAAGGAGAAAATGCCTAGGTGCCCCCTTTCAAAACAGAGTACACAAAAAGCACAGCCATTGAACATGTTGAAGGCTGTTTTTTGTTTGTTTTTGTTTTACAGGGGCAGCAATAAAAAGATAGAGCTGTGATTTATAATCCCTGTATAGACAAAAGCACGTGAGGTCATTCCAGTAGGGCGCCCTCACCTAGAGGTCAAAAGGAGGTTGTTCATTGGCCAATCCTTTACACCGCGTGTACAAATCTGTGCAGTTCGGTTGTTTCGTAACCGTTTACCCTCTAAGATGGCGGCTGGATGACGTCAATGCATTTAGGTCCAATATGAAAGAATTTGTATCCTGCTCACCTTCAGGAGTCTTACACATAGCATCCTCATCTTCCCCGTCCGTGCAGGAGTTAGATCCGTTGCTTTCAGACAACTTACTCGCCTGCTGGATCTCCTCAAGCTCAGAGAAATACGCCTCAAAGTCGGCCGTGTTCTTTCCTGTTCGATCCCGTGGGCGGTGCATCATGACAGAGGGTTCCCCTTCCCCCCTTCCTTCTCTTGCCCTCCCTTCTTCGATTACAAGTAGAAAGTCACAGAAACCGTTGCTATGGTGAGGAGAGCAAGTTGCTATGGCAACGTGGAGAGAACCAAAGATGAGGTGATGTGATTTCGTCGAGTGCCACACAGAAATTACACAGACATCTGCGGAAAACGAACACAATTCATGCAGAAGAATTAATTTTTGAACAACAATCCAATATTGTAACCCGAAGTCTCAAGGCAAGATTATCTTCCCTCCATGTACATTACAGGACTGCTGGATTCAGAATTTAAGTTAATTTATTTGTTCTCATACATGTACTACACACTGCCATGGCTCACTTAGCATCGCCATTGCTGGGGCGCTAGAAGTGCAATGTTTTGAACACGAAGATATGGAAAGTTTTAATTTAAAAGCAAATTAAATGTCTTCCTCGTTTAAGAATATATTCAGTTTGGTTTTACTTGTACCCTTTAATGTGGTACTCAATACTCTCCTGGATTCTGTGACAAAACTCACTGGCATCAAATGGGATACATTTTTTTTTTGAATAGTTGAAACTATACTCAGAGTGAATTCAAACCCACACTCTGGTGACTTAACCACCAGAACTTGAATTTGATGCTCCTTAAACCAATCGGCCACACTCTATCTCACTCCAATATGTAAACTTGTGCTGTTTTCAGGACTAAGTTGCTGTTAAGTTGTAAATAATATGTATGGTCAGTATTCGACCATGTATCCGTGGAGGAAGGATCTATCCTTCATCCATGATGTATCGTTATGCATGATGTCCACTATCAGGGAAAATGTGCTCATAGATTGGTCTATAAAAACAAACAATGGCCCTACCTTTAAATTGCTAGCCATTTGGTAGACAATGAAGCAATAAATCAACTTTGTGGTCACTGGTCTGTGAATTACACTACTACAAGAGACCCTTTTTCTATTGTTGTGATAGACTACACCATTGTACACTTGTAGGGATAGGCCCAGAACTACATGTACAATTACCTACTGTGATTTTAGAAACTGTCAATTGCTCATGCTTGACTGAATCGAATCCTGAATGTTTACCTACAGGAGGTTAATGACGCCTCTGTGTTTAGTGACCATTTGTAAATAGATTCTTATTATGTGTGGGTACTGCTACTCGCTGCACCTTTCTGCTATTTAAATTCTGGCACAACGGTAGAATGACATGAACATGGAACGGGCTTAGCAAAATATTGACAAGTGGTATTGAATGGGTAGCAATCACCAAACGGCCTTGTACATCATGTACGATTCTGTACATGGAAATTGAAAATAATAATAATAATAATAATAATAATAATAATAATAAAAATATTAATATCTATAAGTCTTATATAGCGCACGTATCTACCAAACAAGGTACTCAATGTCAGTGGTCTCTGGCCATAGAAAACGAATTGAGATTGTTTGCTAGCGGGGGATATGCATTTGAACGGTAGACACAACTACATGTAGACACAAACTGAAAAAGGGGAATAAAATGCCTTTTTTTTTAGACAATTTCGCGTAGGATATTTTTGGTTGAGAACATTGAGAGAGCCGTAATTATTCAACTGATTGTTTGCCAAAATCATTGAATCTTCGGTATTCTTAGCTAAAATCATCCCTGCCGTATGCCGTTGGTTGAGAAGGATGCTTGAACGCAATGCAATCTATGTAATTTTCTGTGGTTTAACCACAGACATATAATACCTAGTTCTTTATACTTCGCTCGTTAGGAACTGCGCCCGCAGATGGATTTATATTTTTAAAATCCAATAATTGGGTTATATATACACAGGACTCAAGGAAAGCTTGCAGTACAAATAAAGCGAAGAAAAAAAACCCTGTAAATAACAGATGACTCATAGGCCCGTATCAATAATAAATCATGGATCTATTCATCACAAACTCAATCAAGTGGAACCGTTTGAATGGAAAGTGTTAAGCGAGATTATAAAACATGTAATAAGCAGCTCAATAGTGATGTAGAAGTTGCTCAAGCATGACCAGGATTTATACTACAGCTGTTGCCTGGATTAATAGGGTGATGGCAGGAACACCATAAAAAAATTACCATTATTTATACGAGCCGATGAAAATTTCAATCTGGTAAATCGTTGCAGTACCCGCTGCTAAAATATGGGTTTTAAACTGCCTCTAGCTACTGGGCGATCTTGGTTGTCTAGTTGGTAATAAGACCCTCCATGGTAAGACAGGATCTAGAAATGCAAAGGTCGTGGGTTCTTTCTCACCCGAGTAATAAGTCATTGACTTTTTTTCACAGAGCTCCGGAGGGTGCAGTGTGTAAACACATCGGTGTATCGGTAAAAATCAAAATTATTTGCTTTACCCCAATGCAAATTTCCAACTATTAAATCATCTACACACAAAATATGGGTAAACAAAATTCTTTATCCCTGATGCAAATTTCCATTTGTTATAAATACCAGCCGTGTTATCTACAATGTATAGATACACATGTTTTTTTTAACAAAAGCAGTCTGTATTTCAATTATGAAACGCCTTATTTTTATGTAGCCATTGTTCGAGAGAGCCTTAATTTATGTATGCATCATTGCATACTACATGTACATGGTTGAATATTTTTGTTTAGTTTTTGGTCCTCTCAATGGCACAGGCTGTTTTCAGCTGATTCACAAGTCTAAAAATAATTGATGTTTCCAAGAATACGAGAAAATGCCATGGTTACCAATTAAAGCTAAGTGGTTCACTGGCAGAGGACAACAGAAAAGGGGAGGGGGGTGTGAACAAAACACAGGTCTTGGGTCAAACAATGCATTGTGCCCACGCAAACACATTCCGTCTGTAATTCAAAAACCATTCACTGACAGTGACTAGTATGAATCAAAATATGTTAAAGACACTGGACACTATTGGTAATTGTCAAAGACTAGCCTTCACAGTCACAGTTGGTGTATCTCAACATATGCATAAAATAACAAACCTGTGAAAATTTGAGCTCAATCAGTCATCGAACTTGCGAGATAATAATGAAAGAAAAAAACACCCTTGTCACACGAAGTTGTGTACGTTTAGATGGTTGATTTCGAGACCTCAAGTTCTAAACCTGAGGTCTCGAAATCAAATTCGTGGAAAATTACTTCTTTCTCGAAGACTATGGCACTTCAGAGGGAGCCGTTTCTCACAGTGTTTTATTCTCAACCTCTCCCCATTACTCGTCACCAAGAAAGGTTTTATGCTAATAAATATTTTGAGTAATTACCAATATTGTCCACTGCCTTTAAAGAAAGGTTTTTTCTTTTTTTTTTAAATGGATGGATGGATTCATGAACATTATGACATCTACATTGTACTGTGTCCATGAACATACATGAAGTAGGCTTCTTTTTCTTCAATCTTTTTTGTTTCAAATTTCTGCTATATTAGGTGTACAGCGGCGCGCACATTCATATCATGTGAGACATCAATCTAACTAAAGGCATTTGATAACAGTCTTCTCCTCAAATTATACACACTGCAGGAATCATGACTGGCCTCGGCTCTATTTAATTTCTGCTTACCGCCGAACTCTCTGCTTACGATCACAATTCCCTACTTACGTGCAAGCGCCAAATTTCTGCGCTAGCCTTCAAGCGTAGAAGAGAAACGTGGAGTATGCACGCCCAGAAGCCGAAAATTTGCCGCTAACCCGTGAAATACACTAGTCGAAAGCACAGAATTTCCTGCATCCGTAAGCGCCGACTCTGTGCTTACGGCAAGCAGACAGGCATAGCCATGAAATTTGGCCCTGCTGCAGCCTGGCTTTCCAGTGCTGCTGCTTTCAGTAAGCACTGACTATTCCCGAATGTTCAAACTGTGGAATCATATATATAACATACAGATTACGAAAACAAATTTACAGAAATGACAGTGCCCACTGTTCCTTAAAGCGATAGCAGTTTAGACAGCTATGTAGTTCTGTAATTTGTGGAAATTTGTGGAAATTATTGTGTTTGTGGAAATAAATAAATTGAAGTGCATTGAATTGACAACTGTGACTAGAGTGTAAATACAGCAGTTTTGTGACTGGTGTCAACACAACCATGGACACCATGAAAACTGGAGGGGTCTAATTGGATTGAAGACAATCGATCGCCACCCACCCAGTTCAGTTTCAATAAAATTTTCTAAAAAATAACCGATGAAACTTTATGCAACATACCTATCAAGTCCAACAAACAGCAAGCCTCATGATATAACATTGGAGCAATGGTTCAGATGTGCAGTTTAGTACTGATCCATTTTCAAAGTTTCCACAAACACTAATTGTTGTAATTTTAAAGTAACTGCAACCAGACAAGACTTTAATCCACGTCAAGACAAAACTACATGTATTCTTCATAACCACAGGAAATCCTTTGTGGCCTTGTGTACATATTCCGGTACCGGTAAAAGCTACAGATATTCAAAAAGTAACCACACTTCAAATTAATATTTCTCAGCAGACAGGATACTAGACTAGGCTGGAAAATTAGGTTGATGGAAACGATTAATTATGACTCTAGTCTATTACTCGGTGATTACTCGTTAACAATAGCGCAGCGGGTAACGAAGTTCCTATTATTAAAGATCCCTGACCTGCCCGGCGATGACCTCTGTAGCCGGATTTTAAGAACCACCACAGCTTTCTCAGGTCTGGAATTGAAGGCACTGGACACCTTTCGGAGTTTGTCAGGGTCCAATACTCAATTACTGTATGATCTCGGTCCCTAAAAGAAAGTCATGCATGTAGTCTCACTGCTCATTTGTAGCATAAACCCAGATAGCATCCCAAATGAACCACCCAATAATCCGTAAAAAAATAAATAAAAACAAAATCATTCCTACTCCGTACTCATCATTTTTAGCATGAACCAAGATACTATACGTGTATTTAAGCGTCCCCAATGACCCAGGGAGGGTCTAATACTCAATTACACGTTGATTGCCCCCAAAAGAGTGTCACTATCTCCTATCATGGACCAAAATCATCAAAAATCGACTGACACTGTTAGGACCTATTCTTGGCACAGTCGTTTGGCCCCAAAAAGAATGCCATTATCCATACATTAGGAGTCATCATTTTTAGCATGAACCCATCAAAAATGGACCAGATGGTGTATACTCCATTCGATATTGGCCCCAACAGAAAGTCATCATCCCCTACTCATCATTAGAACCTAGATCGCACCCCAAAGGCATGACACTGTTGGGGTCCAATATTCTCTTGCAAAGTCATGTTGGCCCCCATATGACACAGGAATGACAAGTTTATATTCAGTCATCTTGAAGCTATCCTAGATCCATCATCGACTGTTCATCTTCAGTAAGACCTCCCAGGCGCCCAATCCCCAAGATGGCATCCCGACTTAGTCTTGGCGCAAAACGTTCTTGTCAGGTTGGTAAAACCTCTATGATAATAATATGTAATATACATGTACCCCACAGAGAAGTGTAGCTGGGGAATCACGATAGTTGAGTGATAGTGATTAAAGACAGTGGACACTATTGGTAATTATCAAAGACTTAAGTCTTCACAGTTGGTGTATCTCAACATATGCATAAAATAACAAACCTGTGAAAATTTGAGCTCAATCGGTCGTCGAAGTTGCGAGATAATAATGAAAGAAAAAACACCCTTTTCATATGAAGTTGTGTGCTTTCAGATGCTTGATTTCGAGACCTCAAATTCTAAACTTGAGGTCTCAAAGTCAAATTCATGGAAAATTACTTCTGTCTCAAAAACTACGTCACTTCAGAGGGAGCTATTTTTCACAATGTTTTATACTATCAACCTCTCCCATTACTCTTAAATCAAGAAAGGTTTTACGATGACAATTATTTTGAGTAATTACCAATAGTGTCCTCTGCCTTTAACAACGTCTTGCACCAAGACTAATCCCAACTAAACTGGCAGTCTCCGGCATGTCAAACAGATGTTCTCATTTCACACAGACTCTTTCTGTTGATCATTTCTCTTAGTTCAGCTGTCTCACTCATTTTAAAAAGATTTAAATAAACATTTTAATCTAAGAATTGGAATGTTGTTTCTTAAAGATGTGTTGTGTAAGTGGGAAGACTATGAGAAAAATAATGTCTTAAACAATAAAACCAAAACCTGACAATTTTGCATTTGCTAAGAATATCGGTGAAAATCCCGATGAATCTGTCCACCCACGCAGGAAGAATAATCCAATACACTACACAACCTAAGGAGCGTTACAGTAATTTTGGGGGCATAAAAAATTGATATCTCTTTCATAATAACCACATTACTTCAAAGTGAAATTTTTCTCAAAAACTATCGAAAGCTGAGCTGTATAACCAATAGTTTATATTTACCACTGTTTTAAATGTGGTTACCAAACCTATCCGTGCCTTTAAAATAACCCTTTTGAACTCATGGGTAAATAATCTGCCGCTTGATTTAGATTGATAGAGCAGCAGGCACCAAAACTGCAGACGTTTATTTAGCAAAACTACAAAAGTAGAAACAACCGACAAATAAAAAGTAGTCATTTTATTTCCAGTCAGTCAAACTGTATTTACTTTGCTCATTCAAATGTAAATATATATCTGTTTAACCTTTTCTATATAAAGTACATTGGGTTCATGTACTTTTACTGAATTCAGTTATAAATAATTATTTATTTCTTTAGTTGTAAAAGTACAGTAAAGAATTACTGCTGTAATGAATCACTGGCATTTATTTCTGTATGCAGAAGTCAGGGGAAACTGCTTGCCAAATGTCTGACAACTTTAAAGGCAGTGGATTGGTAATTACTCAAAATA
The DNA here is from genome assembly GCF_902459465.1 of Asterias rubens. NCBI lineage: Eukaryota > Metazoa > Echinodermata > Asteroidea > Forcipulatida > Asteriidae > Asterias > Asterias rubens. Next base: position 13,668,748 of record NC_047077.1, read on the forward strand.
ATTATTAGCATAAAACATTTCTTGGTGACGAGTAATGGGGAAAGATTGATGGTATAAAACATTCTGAGAAACGGCTCCCTCTGAAGTGCCATAGTTTTCGAGAAATAGGTGATTTTCCATGAATTTGATTTTGAGACCTCAGATTTAGAACTTTTATGCATATGTTGAGATACACCGACTGTGAAGGCTAGTCTTTGACAATTACCATTAGTGTCCACTGCCTTTAAAAAACATTTAAATTCAAATTGTGCTTTCTTCAAAATCTACAAACAGTGTACGTACATTACATCATTAGCATTAGTTGAAGAATGACAAAAACAGACCCAATGGCCTTTTCCAAACTTAGACTTTAGAGCTTGCAATGCGCTGCAGATCCTTTCAAGTAAATCTTCTACTTTTTATTCTTTCAAGTAAATCTTCTACTTTTTATTTTAGCTTTCCTTTAGCTTTGTATTTAGCAGAAGAAAAAATAGTATATCAATCTAAAGCCTATTTTACAAGGAAGCAAGAAAATTTGGTGCATTCTGGGTTCCCCATTGATTTCAAACTTTTAAAGCAGCTCAATGAAACTGGGCTGTGAACATGGTCACGGTTAGTTTTTAGCATGTCTTCTCTGTGCTTTCCAGTGCTATGGTGAACTGCTAATCATTATGCCTAAAAGTTTTTAATGACAAAATAACAAGAGGCCCAACCGGCTCTTTTCAGAGCCAACACTCACCCTAAGGGTGGTTGTACCCGCAAGTTTACATTTCTTTATAGTTTCTTCTTATGTCTCAACACCATGCAAAGCTTCAAACAATACTTACAAAATAACAAGTTTTTCACACTTAGTAAACACGTATACATACGTATATATTTTGAACGCCTATAGCTTTATACTAACAAGTATGAAGTTCTACAGAGTTCTACGACCAATATGGAGGATGCAGTGTCTGATTCTTTACTGCCTTTTAAAATGAAGAAAGTGAGTACACATCTCCAAACTTGTTGGGCTGTTATTTCTTGAAACTCTTGAATTTCTGGGGAAATTTTTAACAAAGTGTAAAACCTCCCGTGTGACCAGTCGACCATTTTGTGTACACCAAAAGTTTCATGGTCTACTGCAAAAATCAAAGTTGTTTTTTTGAGGTTTCATTGTTCATTAAAAATGTCAAACAGTCATTAAAAACCATAGCTTGCTTCACCACGATCCCAGCAGAGTAAGTGGTCCTTTCTCTATTTCTCTTTTCCAAGTATACATGATGTAAATAGACTGCCTATGATAGACACTCTTACCTAGGGGGGTGGTCCCTAACAAGATCCTCACAGCATGTGTGACAGGTGACCACCAAACCTCATTACTATCCCAAATCCCCCAGGGCAGCTATGGCAATATCACTAGACATTATTAAAAAAGGACATGAAGGATACCGATGTTATTAGCAAAGCGTGCGGCACAGCTGGAAGGAGTCTAGGGGACAAAATGAGAGTTTGCGATTACGCTTCTCGGTCTTCAGGATATCATCTGCTGGCTGGAAACTTTTCCAACTGCTCTGAAACCATGCTGCTAAAGCCTAGTTCTTAGGCTCACAAATATAATGACAGTGTCACCCCTGTCCTTAAAGACAGGGGACACTATTAGGAATTGTCAAAATCCAGTCTTCTCACTTGGTGTATCTCAACATATGCATTAAATAAAAAACCTGTGAAAATTTGAGCTCGATTGGTCATCAGAGCTGCGAGATAACTACGTACATGTATGAAAGAAAAAACACCCTTGTCACACGAAGTTGTGTGCTTTCAGATGCTTGATTTTGAGACCTCAAATTCTAAAAATGAGGTCTCACAATCAAATTCGTGGAAAATAACTTCTTTCTCGAGAACTACGTCACTTCAGAGGGAGCCGTTTCTCACAATGTTTTATACGATCGACCTCTCCCCATTACTATGCTAATAATTATTTTGAGTAATTACCAATATTGTCCACTGCCTTTAATGAATCATTTGCCGACAGTCTCCAACTCTAAAATGTTATCGGGTTTTCAAATGCTTGACTCTGGAAATTATAAAAAATGGCTTGACTTTCTGCCGATGCCTATCATATTTGTACAGATGAAATAAAAGGACTGCGAGCTGTTCTGGCAGAATCATATGAATTCTGTAATCAAATCAACTGAACTTGCTATTTAATTGTGACAGCGGTTTCACGATCAGAATTCATACAAATATTTTTGTATCCAGTTGTGTCTCGTTACAACAAGATCACTTAACGACTGGCCAAATTACCTCTTTATACATGTACACAAGTATTGCTATAACAGGAACATGCTTGTGGAAATAAATGTTTCTGAGATGAAATGAAATTTAAAAAAGGACAGCAAAACATAAAAAGCAGAAATGAGATTTGGGACTTCTTATTTAAAGCGCATTGAGTATCTTTGTAGGCAGATTTTGTCGCAATAAAATTACTGTTCATTATTGTTAATTCAGGCCTGATTCTTCACGGAGGCAACGAAGGCGATTGCCTCCGTGCCCCCTGGTCATTGCCTTGGTGCCCTTGAAATGTTAATGTAGAAATTCACAATTTCCTCATAGAGTGCCCTTTACCAAAGAGAAAATGCCTTGGTGCCCTTGCCTTTTAAAAAACGAAGCACACAGGCCTGTTAATTGATCTTTATAACGAGGATTGACCGTACATTGATAGTTGAGAACTTTCATAATAATTGTATCTCATGAGGGTTGTCAAATGGGGCGAGAAAGAGTCCTTTGAAGTATTGCTCCATGTTTGAAGGAAGTGAAAACCTTTTAAGCCTTGTATAGCTCCTCATTATACAGTTAGATGACTCCCGATGATTGCTTGTATGATTTACAAAGGTGTTCATTAGCAAGTCAAATGCAATTGATTGGATTCAAAACACCTGGTCTCATGTTTAGAAACTATAATTGCCCACCAGTCATACATTACATGTACATATATCTAAATCTATGATAATACTTTTTCAGCATCTACATCTAGACAAGGTGAGAAGACAATGAAGAATTTTCAGTTTTAGAAGTGGGAGGAAAACCCCAGAGAATTGTTCCAAGGAAAACCCACGAAGTCAAGTCGGGACTGAAAAACCCAGTCCACATAGTGCCCTCGGTAGGATTCGAACCGGGGTCCCAGAGGTGGAAGGTGAGGCAAGACACCACTGCGCAAACCTGACTTATAGACGATGTGACCTCTGACGTCACTCGAAAACCATAACATGGTGTTTTGGCAGCCAGCTAGAAAGTGTATGCAATCTTACCATGACTACGCGTCTTTCCCGGCGAAAAATGATATATATATACAGTGTTTTGTCAACAGAGGGCGGTTTGAATGTAAACATGGGTCACATCGTCTACATAGTCAATTTAGTGAAATAACTCAGTGGATTTACAGGAGGTACATTCACACTGATATCAAGCATCAAAACTTCACCTTGGATTTCATAATGAGGTACTGGCCCTGTGTCAACAATCAGGGAGAGTAAGAAAACAAAATTTTATTTTTTTTTTAGTGGACTCTGTTCGCATTGGACTTAATTTGGGTAAACTGCTCAGTACTTTCCTGACTTTTGTGGAAAAAATCCAGTCAAAATACTCAAATGGGGTTTGAACCTCTAACCTTTGCATTGTTAGAGGCAGATGTTGAGTGGTCTAGAGGAGTTTTGAGTCCTGAGTATCAGTATCAAGGATGTTTGTTGTGGGTGCATTATCCTGTATGTAAATGTCACTGCAGTTAAGGGTAGCTGTAGTGTGTTATAAAGGTGTGCTTACATTTGTTCATAGCTGGCGTTAATCTTTGTCAATATTGATTCTTTTTCTTCCAACCATTTCGTTCAATTACCAGCCCTACTGCAGAAAGGTGCCACGGTTTATTTTAAATAAATTTATTCGCTTTGCAACACAACAAAAATAATTTTAAAAATCTGAAATTTGACAAAAAGTCTGCAATAAAAAAAATTACCAGAAAAAGGTATAGCATGCACTAACAAATAGGCTGCATTGTGAGGAAAGCCTATATTAAAGTTTCAGAAGCATTTTAAACCATGCAAGGACTTGACATGTCTAATCCCACTGATTGAATTTACACCTGTCTTGACAATTTGTACAAGCCCAACTTAATCACTAAGGCCAAGAGATCAACTCTTGTTGAAACCATCTAAAAGCAAATGAAACCCCAGCAAGGCTTGCCATGTTGAAATCAACACTGACCATTTTAGCCGATTGTGATGACCCTGCTCTTCATGGGTCACAAACCCCTGAAGAGATTGCCATACTGCTGGTTCAAACCCAAGAATTACCTGGTGCAAGTGTTTTGACTCCAAGCACGTGAATGTACATTGCACAATGTACAATATAATATGCTTACAAAATGCTTACCAACCAGGCCTTCAAGAAAGACTCTGCAAGGGTTGAAACATCAGGCCAAATAACTACATTTTTGCACGCTATAAATACTGCACATTTTGTACCCAAACTAAATGTTGTCTGGGCTTCCTTGTTTAAATAGACTTGCCGACACCAAAACTGCCCGCATATGTAGGCTTGTACAGTAGTGCGTCGAGTAAACATTACTTCTAAACTTGTAGGCTACTTAAAACTGCTTTTAAAACCTACTCGTTTACTTGTTTATAATGTTCATATTTCTTTACTCGTTTACTTGTTTATATTCTTCAAATGTGTTTCTTTTCCAATGTGAATAACCAAAATTGTATTGAGAGAGTGAGTGCATGTGAAATATCATTTGACCACAACTGGTTGTGATCGCTTACACACCAGAAAGGTTTTTGATATTGCATACAGAGTTAACTAGCCTACATGTAGTAGTCTATTTTTTTAAGCGTTAATTTACGTGGAACTGCCACGCTTTATGCTTTAAATTCTTCAAAATGAAAGGCATGCATGTACACAACTCGTTTTTTTTTTTACGATTGATCGGCAGGTTTTTGAATGGTTGATTGGGTTACAGGAAACAAAACCATTTGTCTTTTGGTGTTTATTACATGGCCCATGTAGTTTTTCTTACTCTTTTCTTACAAGTATATGCATGAGCATGTTTAACTGTTTAACGGGAAAATGCATTGGATATAGGCTACCTTTGGATTGTTTAATTTGTTTTAAAAGCAGAAATAACATTTCATTTCAAAAGGCAGTCATGTTTTTTGAGATAAGCTGAAAATCCAACACGACTAAGGAAGAATAATATTATAACAGAGAAATTTTTGTTCTCCAAATTACAGTGCAAAATAGTGTTTCAAGAAAGCTGAGCATGAAAGTTTGATAAGTTTTCTGCCATTCATAACTAAGATTAAATTCTGCAAATGATTGGGAAAACATGTCCTGGGGGTAATTCTAGCAAAGAAAATGCAAAAGTATTTGCCAATTTTCATTTGATTGTCATTTTGATTGCTTATCTGACATTGCTCTGTTACTAGGAACAAGGTACTCTGTACCTTTCAGACACATCATGTACATGTGTAGCTGATCTAATTGAACATTTTAATGAATACACACACTGCCATTTGAAAACAGTTCCTCAAGGATTTAAAACTGAAAAACAAACCACTCCTCGTTTGCATAGCTTTATTTTGTACACCAGAAGGAAATGAGCAAAGATCCTTTGGTGACCATGGCTATATAATGCAGAGACGGAATTTGAAACGGCTGGATCAATAAGAAGACTAATGAGATTTCCAGAATGACAGAAATTAGTCTTGAAGATGCACAATGATGTTTTGTACATGGACTACAGATAACCCCAAGCTAACCAGGGGCCAATTTCATAGAGCTGCTTGAGCAACAAATTTGCTTAAGCACGAAAATAGCTCGCTTATTTTACACACAGTACCGGCCAAGATTTCATGCCATATACATTGCTTGTGACTGTAGCTGTTGTTTACTTAGCATAACAATTGAGTGGAGTCTTGACCGGTTATCTGATTTTACTAAGCAAGGATTTTTTTGCTTAAGCAAAATTTTGTGCTTAAGCAGCTTTATGAAATTGGGCCCTGGGGCATGTAAAAGGCAATGTGCAACTTATGCAAAGTGTTGGTTTTTGGATGAGAAGTAAATTCCTGTTTTCTTCCTCTTGTTTTAAGTAAATCAAGGCACAATCGCCTTGTCACAAAATGACGTGACAAAATTAGCCTCATACATTTAAGAAGGTCAGTGTTGAAATGATGGCATTTTACCCTTTTTGGTAGCCCCTGGATTTATAGAATTCAAAGAGTTTTTCGGAACAGCATCCTCAGCACTTGAGAATAGATCAATGAGCAAAAGTTATGACACCTGAACAAAATAACTGCTACTTAGGGTGTTGTGGCCTAGCGGATAAGACCACCGAACTCAAGCTCTGGTGCTTCTGTTCAGCAGAGTGTGGGTTCGAATCCCGGTCGTGACACTTGTGTCCCTGAGCAAGACACTTAACTACGTATAATTGCTTCTCTCCACCCAGGGGTAAATGGGTACCTATGAGGGCAGAGATGGTTCTCGTGATGGATTTTGCCGAGTAGCGCATATTAATGTTGCACAAGGCTGTATACTCCCCAGCAGGGAGTTTAGATGGTTTAAGGTGTGAATTAAGGCCCAGTGACCAGGAGTAATAATGTGAAGCGCTTTGGGACGCCCTCCGGGTGTGAAAGCGCTATATAAAAACACGTTATTATTATTATTATTATTATTATTATTATTATTATTATTATTATTATTATTATTAAAGTAATTTCTACACGGCCAGCTTGTCAATGTCATTTGTTTAGCGCCATTGAAAGAAATCACTACAGACTATGACAGGGGTGAGAGTCATTGCTGACAAAAATGTCTTAAACACAGATCAAAATTTCCAGGCATACGTATACATGTGCTTTGTTTTTGAAAGGGCAAGGGCACCAAGGCATTTTATCCTTGGAAAAGGACACCCTTAAAGAAATTGTAATTTTCTACTGTCGGAGCATTTCAAATGCACCATGGCAATGACCAGGGGGCATGGAGGGCAGAAACCTCTGTTGCCTCCGTCCTTGTGAATTTCTCCTGAAGCATTTTTAATTTCAAAGGCACAAAGGCAATGACCAGGGGCAAGGAAGGCAGAAACCTCTGTTGCCTCCGTGAAGTACATGAATGCCTTGTGAATTTCTACCGAAGCATTTCAAATTTCAAAGGCACCAAGGCAACCAGGGGGCATGGAGGGCAGAAATCTCTGAACATTGCGTCCATGAAGTATATACAATGTACATGCCTTGCGAAATTTTTACAAAGCATTTCAAATTTCAAAGGCACCAAGGCAATGACCAGGGGGCATAGAGGCAATCGCCTTTGTTGCCTTAAGTTCTCACCCACAACCCAGGTGACATCTGGCAACAACATCCCAATACAAGGAAAGCTTGTCATTTGTTTAGCACCATAAAAAAAAACCAGTATTACCAAAATATCCTCATAACAACTAAACAATGCTATTTTTACCAGAGAACAATGCGCTACTGTAGACAAATAAAGACAGTGCCAGTGGTGTTAACAAGACACTTATTTCCTGTTTTGTCCACAGCAGAAGCCGTCTACCAATCAGACCAATCCGGAAAGATGACAAATATATTTTAATTAATTCAATAAACCGTTGTCATGCCTCTGGGTTCAGGGACTTCTAACACTGCCTGAGAACAAACAAAGTGACGACGGAGTGAGGAGTGGGTCCAGAATGATGACACTGGATGACAGTAAAAACCACCCAAAGAAAAACTGTTGACTCAGAACTGTATTGGTTTTATGAAACTGGTTTGGCATATTTTGGAGCTCCCTAATAGAGTTTAATGATCAACTGGTCACCATAAGTAATAAGCCATTTGCTGGTTAGATTTGAATATTGGCTGTACAATGACGTGCATTATCACAAGTTACCACTTAAATTTGAATTAAACAGATTATCGAGACAGTTGCTATGTCACATGATTTCGGGGCAAGCTTTTGCATAGTTGTGTACATTGTAAGAGACGATGAACACCCATACGCATTCTGAATTGATGTGTATGGGTATCAGGGGTCCATTTCACAAAGAATTAGGACTAGTCCTAACCTAGGACTAGTCCTAGGAGATATACAAATTGCATGGATAGTCCCAAGTTAGGACGAGTAAACTCAGGTCCTAACCCGAGATAAGACTAGTCCTAACTCTTTGTGAAATCCACCCCAGGGTTTGCTCATCTGGAGGTTGCTATGCAAAGGCTTGCCCAAACAGTTGACAATGTTAGCAACTGCCTTCATAGTCAAATGTAAGCCGGTGACTGAGCAAGTCATTGTATCAGACATCATTCACATCATGTAACTCGCAAATGATGAAACATTATTTGTATTATCACTAAGACTTAAAGCCATTATACACTTTCGGTTAACAGTATTGTCCAAAGGCCTACACTTCGTGTATCACAACAAACCTGTGAAAATTTAGGCTCAATCGGTCATCGGAGTCGGGAGAAAATGACGGGAAAACCCACTCTTGTTTCCGCGCGTTTCGCCGTGGCATGACATGTGTTTAAAATAAATCTGTAATTCTTGCTAACGAGAATTTATATTGCTTTACCGTTTTCTCAAAAAGTAAAGCATTTCAAGAGAAGTCTTTCACCATTACCTTCTGTAAACCCTGTAAATTATTTGTAAATCTGTGAACTTTTTTTCTGTACCGAAACGGTCCAATGGCTTTAAACAAAAATTTCTGTCAATGTTTAAAAATAACAATATTAACATGCTTGTGATATTTTTTCACAGGACTCGGGAAAAGTACTGAGTATACAGTGCTAACACACATCGGTGCATGGGTAAAAATCAAAATTAATATAACATTGTTATTGTTATTTTGTTTTGAATTTGAAAGCAGTTGATAATTTTTGTTTCACCTCATTGTTCACATGACTGGTTTGAGGCATATGGATGGTTCACTTATGCACAGTCCAATACACAGAGATTGTGCCCTTGACTGTTTGGTGATGCAAAGTACACATCACAACAGACATGTACCTCAGGGGAGTTTCACGGCCATCACAACAAAGGAGTGATTGTACCATACTGTCACAATTATCAAGGGTGAACAAAAATTCACCCATTACATCACTGGTATCCATCAACTCTGACCTTGACCATGATGGCAAGAAGATCATAATGTCATACATACATGTGTACATGCACAAGTTGTACTACTATTCAAATAGAAATGGCTATAGAATTTAGTGATGCTTTTAGCCGACGCTCTTAGGGCCTTGCTTTTAGCCGATGCTCTTAGGGCATAGAACTGCACAAGATTGCACTTGATGTACACTTTGAAAGGGAAGGTACACGTTTGGTAAATACTCAACACAAATATTAACTTAAAAACTGACTTGGTAATGAGCATTGGAGAGCTGTTGATAATGTAAAACATTGTGTGAAATGACTCCCTCTGAAGTAATGTAGTTTTTGAGAAAGAGGTAAATTCTCACTAAAAAAAATAAAAGCCTTCTAGCTAGAACTTAGAAGTATTTTATTCTTATCTGAAAGCACACAAATTCATCCAAACAAGGGTGTTTTTTCTTTCATCATTTTCTCACAACTTCGATGACCCATTGAGCCCAAATTTTCACAGGCTTGTTAAATGGGATACACCAAGTGAGAAGACTGGTCTTTGACAATTACCAAACGCGTAGCCTCCCTTTGAACAACATACAGGTGCACTCGTAGTACACACATACGTACCGAACACTGTCAACACTGTACGTGATAGCAGTCTGATCCACCTTTGTAAAGTCACATTGACCTTCGGTAAACTGTCCTCCCTCACTCAGTCATATCATATCATTGGTTAGGACCATTAGGCATGTTAGGCCTACAGACATTGATCATGGAGATGGTCCATTGAATACACTGTCATTGTGTACTTCCAAGGGCAGCCACTGCCTCAAAAACAATAAATATTGACAGTGAGCAACCACTGTGATCAAAGCAAACATGAAATGTTTTTTCTGAATTGATGGATGGTTTTTTCCCCTCATTTTTGTCATATTTAAATGTGCCTGTATGGGGCTCTCAAGATTAAGGATCGTAATTAGTCATTTGGTCGCTAATGTGACTAGTTAATTAGCATACTAAGTTTTAATCTCGTTGGCCTAACATCTAGGGCCTACCCATTGATCCTTGAATACATTATGAATAGAACGTTTCCATTGGTTCGACTGTCGAGTTTGTATTTTTCATTTCAGAGTGATTTGTTCTATAGGCCCTACACATTTTTCGAAGAAAATATGACTAATTCAATTGATTCATTTATGTTATTTTTTATCACAACACTTAAAACATAAAACTTCTCATCCTCTGTGTCATTCATTGTACCATCATTGGCAGATTGAGGGTGGGAAGACAACGCCCACTACTCTACTGGTACCCACAAGCTCACTCATGTAATTAATTGAATAGTTGGTCAGGCATGATATTTGGTCCTTACTATGGTGTATTAAAAAACACCCTTTGTTTTTTAAAGGGCAAGGGTACCACAGATAGGCATTTTCTTGATCGGCTTTGTTGCCTCTGGGAATACTAAGGCCAAATAAATAAAAATACCAGTTGATCGCCCCGCCCGCATGCTTTTTTGGGGCCGCATCCTTTTTATTTTACTATTTCCTATTTTTTTTTTTTTTTTTTTTTTTTTTAATCCATCTTTTCAAAAGGACTTGCCTAGGAGCTTTTCCCAAATCTAACGTGATGCTCTCGAACACTTGTAACCGTCTGTTTCATAATACAATATTAGTGAATGCGTATACCAGCAAATCTTTTTAGTGTTATTCGACCCTGTTAGTGTTAGTGTAATTAGTGTTAACACAGGCAGGTCCTCATGCAACATAGGTATAAATAAGTTTGCGGTTGATTCAAACTGAGAATTGGTGGCCTGTTTGACCTAACATACAGTTGTAGGTCTACCGATTTTGTAATAAAAACGCTGGCAGAGTTTCCTCCTGCTGCCCATGTTTCTACCAAGTGACCCCTGAGTGTTGATTGACACTTAAAGTGTATGGTCTACTAGCTTTACATGATATGAGCTGACCAGTGTCACGTATGGTGTGGTAAAAGACAATGGCAATTATTAAAACGCTATCACGCGCTGACAACGACCATCACTGCAAGAGTTTGTCAAAAAACAACTCCCAAATGGGAGTAGTTTTTTAAAACGTGGTGTCAATCATCCACTCTCCTAGACCAGGCTGGTTTGTTCAAAGGCCCTGAACTTCACTTTTGGAGGTGCCCAGCAATTCTTCCTATGGTGTGATGCGTGGGGCAAGTCTACACCAGGAAAATATTCATTTCCGTTTGAAATTTTGCACCACAAAAAAAAAGCAGGGCACAGCAGCAATTGTTGTGGTGGGTGGTAAGGGTCAATTTGAGGCCTGTCCAAGTGGTCTGCATTGACATCAGTAACAATCTGGCTCTGACTGGATCCTTGCATACTGGGATGCAGGCTTGCACAGAGGCAAAGAAGGTGATTGCCTCCGTGCCCCCTGGGTCATTGACATGGTGCCCCTGAAATGATCCAGTAGAAATTCACAATTTTCTAATAATAGGGCATGTAGGGTGCCCTTAACCAAAGAGAAAAAAAAATGCCTTGGTGCGCTTGTCCTAAAACAAAGCTACAAAGGGGCCTTGGGTTGGGTTTTCAGTGCCTACAATTGTGTGGGCTTCCCCCATTTGGGGTTTTTCGCCCACACGTCTAAAACTATGCATTTTTTCATCTTTTTCCGTTTATTAATTAATGGTGATTGTGCTTGAATTTTAAAAATTAAAATAATATGTATTCATCCTGTAGTCCCCTCTGAACACATCACAATTGACTGACGAATACAGATATTTGCATATCTCTCATTACAAATCAATAAATGCACAACATATCGATTGTCCTCGTCTGCGGTATCTTACAAATCTATGTGTACATTGTATGTATGGGTGAGTGCTCTAATCGAACACACCTCTGTTCCGTTCCAACAACCCTACATATGAATGCAAATAATGTTCTGAAAACCTCCTTGTGATTTACACCCTACGGTTATGGTTGGGTAAGGGTTAGGATTAGGATTAGGATTAAAGGAATCACACTAGGGGTGTCAGAACATCTAGGCTGTGATAGGGGTTTCGGAACATACAGTACAATGGGGGGGGGGCGAAAAAAAATCATCTGTGCTTTCTTTCATTCTATGAGTATGGGCGACTGCTATATTCTGACAGTCGCAGGTCTGTTCCGACAATTCTATGTTCAGAAAAAAACTTGTGATTTAAGCACTACACAATTGGTTTGGTTTGGGGAACATACGTAGGCTCGAAAGGGGTGTCCGACAGTGCATGTACGGGTGTCGGATAGTGCCCTTCCTCTAGTGGATATGTCACCTTAGTGCCATGGCAGGGAAAATCCACCATGTAAGGCCCCTACAGTGTACAATTTACTCATCATTTTACTAGAAGACTTCTACTTCATTTTACTAGAAGACTTCTACTCTACCATGTAATGTAGTTGGCTATGACTGTGGCTGTGGTGAAACCAGGCTTTCTGCCTGTTTCACACACATATTATTGTAGGTTTTTTTAGAAAGAGCCCATCCCTGAGCAGCTCTTTATTCCACGTAGCCTACTACAAGTGTACAAATGACACCAGCAGTCAATTTCACCAAACTCTTTCTAACTTAGAATTCATCTTAGGACTTAGGACGGGTTCAGTTCCGTATCCAAATACAGATGTAGGACGAATTGAACCCATCCTAACTCCAAATCGGCTGCTGCATCTCTTTGGAACCTCCATTTCTAGTGCATATTTTCCTCACAGTAGGCTGTATTAAGAAGAAAATTCCTACAGTACCTTCAGCTCCCTTGAGTTTATCGTAAAATATATTGTTCTTATTCCCTTTACCAAGAATGTTTTTTAGCCTTGGTTGGCTTGAACTTTTATTTATGAGAAAATATTTTTAAAAGAATTCTAGCTAGAAGTCTTTTATTCCTGAAGAAAGCACACAAATTCATCCAACAAGGGTGTTTTTTCTTTCATCATTTTCGATGACCAATTGAGCCCAAATTTTCACAGGCTTGTTATTTTATGCTTATAAAATGATGAGATACACCAAACTTTAAAAACACAGGTCTTTGACAATTACCAAATGTGTACAGTGCCTTTAAATCCAATTCAGTCAATAGTCAAAGCCATAAAAATGGCCTACAGCTGTACACGTCATTACATGTGTAAATGACAAGGGCAATGTTATCTGTGCCAACAATACAAACAAACAGTTTGAATTTATTTTTCTTCTTTTATCAAATTTTATCTTTGGCTTTAAATAGTCTGTACCAAGCATGCCAAGTGCACCATTAAGAGACCTGAACTTTAGATCCATCATATCTGAATTGCTGTCAAAATCTACAATTGATGTTATCCAGCTAGGCTGTGTTGATACATTACACGTACGTGTGGTCTCTCTCTCTTTCTCTAGTCTATGATACAATATCAGGCCTGATACTTCACGGAGGCAACAAAGGCGATAGCCTCTGTGTCCCCTTGTCAATGCCTTGATGCCCTTGAAATGCTCCAGTACAAACTTGCAATTTAATCTTAGGGTGCCCTTTACCAAGAAGAAAATGCCTAGGTGCCCTTGCCCTTTCAAAAACAAAGCACACAGCCCTGCAATTATGTACAATCTTAAATTCTATTTGATAGCATTTTTAAAAGTTAAACAGTCAGTTTACAGTACCGATACAGTACGTGTAAAGCGCACAGTTCGAAATAAAACATAATATCTATCTGTGTACAGGAATGGAACCTTCCCATGAAATATGCTAATCAGATTCACGCATGCGTACAGACCCTGTTGGTTGGCAAACGCCATACAGTTGTGCACTAAGCAGACGCGCAATCGCGTCAGCGTCACGCACCCATTAGCCGTGTACAAAACAGCGCGATGTTCCCTCATTTTGCCAACCAAAACGTTAGTGCGCACGCGCTATGTGCAATTTACATATTTCATGGGAAGGGTCTATTGTATTTGAGACCTAGATTTTCACAGTATACATTGTGTGCATTAGTGACGTACATAAAAGGTACAAAATACCACAAAGGACACCCTTAGAGGATAATCAATGTGCTTGGACATTTAAAAGGCACCAAGGCAATGACCAGGGGCCACGGAGGCAATCGCCTTTTGTCGCCTCTGTAAAGTACCAGGTGAGACTGAGACTGTCAGACTCAAAGTCCACAAAAATGAACAAATGCACCACAGGAGACTAGTGTCAAAACCAAGTCCACAATACACAAGGCATGGCCCGTTTCTTAAAGGCGCCGTACACTATTGGTAGTTGTCAAAGACCAGTGTTCTCACTTGGTGTATCCCATCATGCATAAAGTAACAAACCTGTGAAAATTTTGGCTCAGTTGGTCATCGAAGTTGCGAAAAAATGATGAAAGAAAAAACACCCTTGTTGGACTTTGTGTGCTTTCACATAAGAATAAAAGACTTCTAGCTAGAAGTCTTTTATTATTTTAGTTAGAAATTACCTCTTTCTAAAAAACTACGCTACTTCAAAGGGAGTCGTTGTTCCCACATTGTTTTATACTATCAACAGCTCTCCAATGCTCGTTACCAACTCAGTTTTTAGGTTAATATTTGTTTTGAGTATTTACCAAACGTATACCTTCCCTTTAACACAACACAGAAGAAACCCATCATGCACCCAATGCAAGCCTGGATGATTGTGGCAGTCTATTACGTACAGTGTCAGTGCCAGTAATTGAAAGCCTCTTAGTCGTCTAAATATAGGACAGTAGGGAAGTTTTGGCCAAGGTACAATGGGAGCTTTAAAAAAAGAGTATGCAAGAAGTTGGAGGTGATCATAACAACCGTGCGCCAACAAAATGTAAAATTTAACGCCTGCTAACACTGTGTAAATTGTTATTTAATAAAGCCATTGGACACTTGGAAACAGTATTGTCCAAGGCCCACACTTCGTGTATCACAACTTGTATATAAAATAACAAACCTGTGAAAATTTAGGCTCAAGCGGTTATCGGAGTCGGGAGAAAATAACGGGAAAACCCACCCCTGTTTCCGCATGTTTCGCCGTGTCATGACATGTGTTTCCTATAATCTGTAATTCTTGTTATCGAGAATTTATAATTGTTTTTATGTTTTCTCAAAAAGTAAAGCATTTCATGGAATAATATTTAAAAAAAATTCTGTACCGAAAGTGTCCAATGGCTTTAAGCAACAATTGCATGAACTCACAGAAGAGTTACTAAAAGGTAGACTGATGTTGCATCTGAGATGTCTACAATAACATGTATGTAATCCACGTTTTATATTCCTCACAGGCAAATCACTCAGCTCATAGCTGCTCAGATCCACCTCAATTTTGTTTGCATAGCTACTCACTGGACCGAACAGGCATTCGTCACTTGTCTCAACCTCACTTTGCAAGAACACAATGCAGATGTCAGGCGCTCAATTTACAAACATGCCTGTTGGTAAGATCAACCACATGTAGGCTATGTAGGCCCTGTTTGGCAAAAACTGTGGAATCCGCACTTTTAAAGACATTGGACACTATTGGTTATTTCCAAAGATCAGTCTTCTCACGGACATGCATAAAACAACAAACCTGTGAAAATTTGAGCTCAATTGGCCGTCGAAGTTGCGAGATATTAATGACAGAAAAACACTACAAAAAAGCAAAATGTCTGTGTACTTTGTGTATTAGTTGTGAACTGTCAGTATCACTTTCACTTTCTCCCAATTCAACATTTTGTGCTGTATTTTTAAACTCATTATTTTATTTCCCTTAATAAACATATATTATGCATTTAAAATTTGTTCTGGGTGTGAAGGCAAGCAGACAACATTTGAAGGCCCTGTTTGGCAAAAACTGTGGAATCCGCACTTTTAAAGACATTGGACACTAGTGGTTATTGCCAAAGATCAGTCTTCTCACTTAATGCATCTCAACAGATGCATAAAATAACAAACCTGTGAAAATTTGAGCTCAATTGGCCGTCGAGCTGCGAGATATTAATGACAGAAAAAACACCCTTGTCACACGAAGTTGTGTGCTTTCAGATGCTTGATTTCGAGACCTCAAATTCTAAATCTGACGTCTCGAAATCAAATTCGTGGAAAATTACTTCTTTCTCGAAAACTACGTCACTTCAGAGGGAGCTGTTTCTCACAATGTTTTGTACTATCAACCACTCCCCATTACTCGTATCAAGAAAGGTTTTATGCTAATAGTTATTTTGAGTAATTACCATTAGTGTCCACTGCCTTTAAAGGGAAGATCTACATGTTTGGTAATTACTCAAAACAAATATTAACTTAAAAACTGAATTGGTAATGAGCATTGGAGAGCTGTCGACAGTATAAAACATTGTGAGAATTGTTGTGCTTTTGGAAGCAGTGTAATCGGGCCAGTTGTGTACAAGCAAAGTTCAATTTTATTTACGGCGCTACAGTCAGCACAAAATCATTCTAGTAAAGCTGTGACAGTTACGACTTGCAAAGAGTCTCTAACCCTAAATATTAATTCTCTCACACACAACTTAATTTAAAATACACCATATAAAAACGATCCCTTTTTCGTGGGTTAGAATGTAAAATCTCCTCATTATGGTCAACTGAGATCTAACGATGGTACAAAGATGGTCAAAATAGTATGAATTGGGTGTTTGCAAAGCTAATGAGACAGATCAATAGAGTCTACAGCCTCAGGGACTTAACAGCCAATTGCTATGTGTACCTGTAAACTCAAGTAGGTAGGGGCCTATATTGATTGATTGTTTTATATCAACATCAAGGCACAAAACATTCATGGTTAAAACCCTAACATGCCGTAACAGACTTTAGGCCAGTTCAAAGCTAACTAAAGACTTAACGCATGCAGTGCAGCCAATGTAGACTACATGTACACTCATGAACAATGTAGGGTACAATGTATGTCAGTTTTTCAGAGAGTAAAATTTCAATACTTCAAAACAGTGCCTATGTAGCCAAAACAATAATTTTTTAAAAAGTAGGGGCTCAATTTTTTTTGTTTTTAGAATAAAGCTTGTTTTTACAATCTTAATTTACACGGCAGGAACAAGATTTTAGTCTGATGGAGGCATTCTGAGGCTGCTATACTAGTCCTACATACATTATTGTTTTTTAGTTAATGGCAAATATTTACAGGGATGTTTATAGCAATTCAGAACCGCAATGCATTCTGGGTAGGCAGATGGGGCATTTGCTAACCATGTACGTATGTTGTCATGCACGACGTGCGCACGCATGGCCTACACCTTTGTGCGGGTATAACAGGGCCCTCTCTTGATGTTTTGCTATTCGCAATAAACCGCAAGTGGGAATATTCAAAACACAATGAGCACGAAGTCGGTCATTGATTTGGTGTCAGTGGGAACGTTGACTGCAACTTATACTTTAGACACCATCGGCCTACATGAAATGATAATATTACGCTGTTGCACTACATGCAAATGTACTTAATATTAGAGTTTGAAAGTCAGTATGAAGAAAGTAGCACTATCTTCCTGCTTTCATAGCGTTTGTTGTTTTCTGGACAGGAAGAACGTTTCCTTCCTCTGAACCTACCAGTTGCGATACTACAGATTTAGTTACAATGTGTACACTGTACAATGAAACTTACATTGCAATTTAAATCAATCTTAGGCAAAATTTGCACAAAGGGGTGGGCAAAGCATTGCACTGTATGATTGTATCATGGAGCTGTAGTCTCATTTAAGAAGTGCTTGCTAGTTAAGTCACCATTAGCCCTATTAGTGGTCCCTCAGTAAACATTCAAAGTTTTGTGCAAAGATTTAGTGCCTACTGCTTTTATGGACCAGCAGTTTGAGGCTTTAAAAAAAAAGGAAAAAGGGCACATTTTTTTTGCAAAACTTGAAACTTTATAAACTTATAAAAAAAAATTGGAAAACTCTCTGGCTCCTGCTGTAAGATACAGAAAGGAGGTTAACACAATACAAGAATAAAAACTAACTCACAAAACAAATCTGAGCAAAAGAATTTGTTTTCATGCGAGTTTCTTTCTGAAAGCTTTATAAAGAAAAGACAGTTTGCACTACTATCTATCTACATGTAGGCCTAATGGCCTCACACAAGAACAATTTAGCAATGGGTCCCAAGCTTGTAGCATGGCTGTAAAATTTTACAAATTGTGCCTTGTGTGAATGGACAACATTTTGTGTTCTACAGTCCCAAGTTTTTTTTATAAAATTGTTAAATTGCTGTCGTGTGAATCGCACTTTTAGCCTATAAAATTTCACAACCAAACCAAGACCAACTAATTTTACTATTTTAACAGAAATACTGACTGTGCCCCACCAATTCAATCAAGGACCATGACAGACGAGGCATAGATGCCCTAGCCCTGGTAGGACGTCAGTCAGTGCCACTGCCTTGCCTGCAACGGAGGAGTCCAACCTGGCCTATAGATAGCCCAATCCTTCCAAACCTTCCAAACCTCATACCACAATGTTATGGATTTCATAATGGAATGCCTGACATAACAATTGGCCCAGAGTGCATATGGTCCTGTCGAGTGCTTCACTTTGGAATTTAGGATTGAAGAATTTTATGAACTTGTACTAGTTCAAGGTTTTCATAGTTGATGATTCCCAAAACAGTGCACCTGTTTGAAACATGTATGGGCCCACTTAAAAAAATAACATTGAAATAGCCCGATTGGGGTGTGCCTAGATTACCCTAATAAATCCAGGCCTGACAAAATGTGATGTGGTGATCTGGAATTTGTTATTACTAGATTAAAAATCCCAGTTTATACTTTGTGTAATAACAGATTTGACATCATGTCTGTTTTGGATGGGGATATTTTGGGCGCTCAACTTTGTTCCTTGCAAATTTGTGACGTCAAAATTTGCATCGCAATCTTTATTCCCTTTAATTTTGACTCAATTGGTCATCGAAGTTGCAGAAAAATGTGCTAGAGAAAAGACACAATTGTTGCACAAATTTGTGGTTCAGGCCTGAAGTCTTTTAATATTTGAGCGAGAAATAACATCTTTCTCACAAACTACAGTACTTCAGCAGAAAGGGAGCCGTTTCTCACACATTAATAGTATCAACAGCTCTCTAATTTAAATAATTAGTTTTTTTCAGATATTGTGGACACTACAAAGGAGGTGCACTGTTTGGTTCATGGGACTATTTTACCCAAACCTAGTGATGAGTATGTCTACCGTTGTTATAATGTACCTCAAAGCGGCTTAAAATTTGCTTGTTTCTTTTACCGATGAAGTTTAAAGACAGTGGACACTATTGGTGATTGTCAAAGACAGTCTTCTCACTTGGTGTATCTAAACATTATTGCATAAAATAGCAAACCTGTGAACATTTTAGATCAATTGGTTGTCAAAGTTGCGAGATATGAATGAAATAAAAAAAACACCCTTGTCATGACGCAGTTGTGTGCTTTCAGATGCTTGATTTTGAGACCTCAAATTCTAAAACTTGAGGTCTCGAAATCAAATTCGTGGAAAATTAATTTCTTTCTCGAAAACTACGTCACTTCAGAGGGAGCCGTTCTCACAATGTTTTATACTAACTATCAACCTCTCCCCATTATTCGTTACCAAGTGAGGTTTTATGGCTTTTATGCTGCTAATTATTTTGAGTAATTACTAACTATAATATAGTGTCCACTGCCTTTAAAACAATTTGCTGAGTAAAACCACTACCGGTTTACTAGCCCCATAAATCGGTCCAATCCACTCCGAAAGCGAAAGGTTTTGATATCAGACGCGCTGGGGCCAAGGATACGGAGTGGATTGGACCAATTTATGGGGACCGTACCAGTATGCCAGATAGTGTTCATTCCCAATTGGAAAAGTTTCCGTGTATGTGCCACCAGTTTTTCATTAGATATTAAATAATATAGTATCTAATTTACCTCAATGAGATATCCCTTTTTGTACAAATGAGTGAAAAAGTGGTGGCGCCATACGGAAAGTAATCCTCCCAATTCCTAGTCCGAGTAATATTCCACTCAACAGAACGGAACAAAACATAAACCGGATTCACAGACCTTATTGTTTGGTTTATCCTTGCACCAATGTGATTACAATAGCATGCAATTCACTCTACCGTTAACCATTCAGCAAGAATTGGCAGTTCCGCCTACCGGGCCCAACGCGACCAGCCTCCCCGAGTCCCCGGCCGTATCAACCCAACCCAGCCGGCCACGGCAACGGACGAGAGTGGGTGTGCACACACACACGTGAACTACCAACAACCAGAACAACAATTTGTAAACAGCAAAACAAAAATCAGGATAAACACACGGAAAACAACAAACTCACCACTGAAAACCACGAGAACGAGGAAGTTCCCTCTTCTTTTCTCAAGTCAACGAGAAGATGGTCAATCTGCAATGTATTGTGACTCAGCAGCGGCGACGAAAATCATGGGAGATGATAACAGAATCACAAAATCTGCAGAAATATTTCTACAACAAGTAGTAACAGACATTTAGCTGCATGCATGCAGCAGACGTCGAGTGTGTTTCCATGTTTACACCAGATTTCAGTAGATGGCGCTATACCAGCTCGAGCTCTGATCAGTAGACAGAAGTTGTTTGTACTGTGAATTCTATTTTAAAAAATCGTTCTTGCTTTGCCAACATGAATAGAACCATTTTTAAACATCTTTGCATCTTTAAACAACTTATGAGTAATTTTTATTTTCAAAATTATTTTGAAAACTTTCTCAACTGAAAATTTTCACCAATAAGATCCCCAAAAAGTAATTATTTTGTGTAGGATAAACAAAAATTTTGAGTAATACCAAAAGCGTACAGTGCCTTTAAAGGCAGTGGACACTATTGGTAATTACTCAAAATAATTATAAGCATAAAACCTTTCCTGGTGACGTGTATTGGGGAAAGGTTGATGGTATAAAACATTGTGAGAAACGGCTCCCTCTGAAGTGCCATAGTTTTGGAGAAAGGAGTAATAATTGTCCACGAATTTGATTTCGAGACCTCAGATTTAGAACTTGAGGTCTCGAAATCAACCATCTAAACGCACACAACTTCGTGTGACAAGGGTGTTTTCTTCTTTCATTATTATCTCGCAAGTTTGATGACCGATTGAGCTCAAATTTTCACAGGTTTGTTATTTTATACATATGTTGAGATACACTAACTGTGAAGGCTAGTCTTTGATAATTACCAATAGTGTCCACTGCCTTTAAATTGAACGAGTATTTGTTTTAAAGCGAATGACACATCATTACATCTTTAACTAATCACTAAACGAAATCGAATGACCATTTTCAGTAGCATATTGATTTCGCGCGAAATAGAATAGTTTGGTGGTTAAATTAGCTGCTGATTGCCGAAATTGACTGAGAAAACCAACACTAAACCCTATGCGTTTTTTTATAGGTTTTCTCGGTCAATTTCGGAAAATGAGCAGCCAATTAAAAATTATTGGGTAACATAACATTTAGAAGGCGCACAGTTATCTGGAATGGTACCATTCAAAGGCGCTGGATGCTAGAGCAGACAATTTGAACAGATGAGTTTTGAGGTTGTGTTTGAAAGTAGATAGATCAGGTGTGTCCCTCATCAGCTCGTCTGGCAAGGAATTCCAGAGACGCGGTGCGCAGCTAGCTGGAAAAGGCACGGACTACTTAACTTGCCAGACGAGTTTTGGGAACATTTCCTTAAAGGCAGTGGACACCATTGGTAATTACTCAAAATAATTATTAGCATACATCCTTACTTGGTAACGAGTAATAGGGAGAGGGTGATAGTACAACACAGTGTGAGAAACGGCTCCCTCTGAAGTAACGTAGTTTTTGAGAAAGAAGTAATTTTCTACGAATTTGATTTCGAGACCTCAAAATCAAGCTCCAGAAAGCACCCAACTTCGTGTGACTGTAAGGTATTTTTTAAATCATTATTATCTCGCAACTTCGACGACCAACTGAGCTCCATTTTTCACAGGTTTGTTGTTTCCAAGTGAGAAGACTGGTCTTTGACAATTACCAATAGTGTCCAGAGTCTTACAAGAAAGAAAATTACAAACAAATGGCACGCATCGTAAAACCATGGCCTGCTAATCTTTACCTAATCTAAACTATACTATTTGATTTACCTCCACTGTCTGAGATATTTCCCTAGTTGATGCCCATTATGGGTCTTACTCGCAAACTTCGTTCAATTGATATGCCTTCTTTTAAATCTGATATTTGTAACTCTTCTTTGATGACGGATCCTGCCATCGATTTAGATGAACTTGTTTTGCAATACCATTCTGTTCTTAAGGATATTCTAGATAATCATGCTCCCGAAGTTCTAAAAACTGTAATACTACGCCCTCATGCTCCATGGTATAGCGATACTTTACGTGCAGCCAAGCAAGTGAAACGTCGTCGTGAGCGAAAGTGGATAAAATCTGGCCTTGCTGTGCATCATGATTTGTATAAAGAACAGTGTATTATATACAGAGACCTTGTAAACAATAGTAAATCTAATTATCATCGCCATCAAATATCCGAGTGCAACCAACGAAGTCTGTTCCGTGTTATTGGCAAGCTTTCTTCTCCGAAGTGTTTGAAAAAGCTTCCAAGTTTTGATAATCCTGTTGATCTTGCTAACAATTTCGCTAGTTTCTTCGAAGACAACATTAAGAAACTGTATGGCAGATTTGATAATAATCATCCTTCACCCATCTCCGTTGACATTCATGATCATTGTACTTCGTCATTCGCCACTTTTCGTGTAGTCACTTCTGATGAAGTGATGAAGATGATCAAATCTTGTTCGATTACCTCCTGCAAGCTGGACCCTCTGCCATTATCTGTTTTTAAGGAGTGTTATTCTGAATTGCTGCCAGTCTTCACAGAGATTATTAATAGATCTTTGTCTTTTGGTCATTTCCCTGATCATCTTAAGGAGGCTTGCATCCTGCCACTTCTGAAAAAGCAACATTTGGACCCAGAGTGTTTGTCAAATTATCGTCCTATCTCTAACTTGAGATTCATCTCCAAATTGATTGAGCATGCTGTTGTTAGTCAACTTCATGACTATCTCCATGAAAATAACCTCCATGCTAAAATGCAGTCTGCTTATCGTCCTTTCCACAGTACTGAGACTGCTCTTGTTCGTGTGCAGGACGAAATATTACGTGCACTGGACAACCATAAGGAAGCAATCCTCGTGCTGTTAGATTTTTCAGCTGCATTTGACACTATCAACCATGAGCATCTCATCCAACGTTTATCTTCACGCTATGGAATTACTGGAACTGCCCTTAACTGGTTCTCTTCTTATCTGAACAACAGAACCCAGCATGTTCTCATCAACAATGTTAAATCAGATCGCCATCATCTCTGGTGTGGTGTTCCACAAGGTTCTGTAGCTGGGCCACTTGAATTTATATTGTTCAGTGCACCCTTGCAAGACCTCATTGCTGCCCATGGTATTTCTAGTGTTGCTTACGCTGAAGACACCCAGCTATTGATCCAGCCGATCGCGCTTCTGCCATTGCAAAAGTTGAAGTGTGCATTCAAGATGTCAAATCTTGGGCGTTGTCAAATAAACTTGCTTTGAATGACTCAAAAACTGAGATTTTATTTTTGAGATCTCGTTTCGCAAAAAAGATTTCGCCGCCAACAATACAACTTGCCCAGTCTGTCATTGAACCATCTGAATTTGCCCGTAACCTCGGTGTTATTATGGATTCATCATTGTGCATGAGTAGACATTGTGATAATGTTTGCAAAGGAGCTCTCATGGCTATTAGGAAAATATCACAAATTCGCCGCTACCTGGATGAAGCAACTACTCTTCGTCTTGTTCATGCCTTCGTCACTACTACACTTGATTCCTGCAATTCACTTCTGTATGGACTCCCCGAAAAAGATCTTGCTAAAGTTCAACGTGTACAGAACACTGCTGCTCGCCTCGTTTCTTGTCTCTGCCTCGTTCTCACCATATTACACCTGTACTAATGCAATTGCATTGGCTCCCAGTTAAGTTTCGAACAGTTTACAAAATTCTTCTGTTAACTTTAAAGCTCAAACAAGTCAATCTCCTGCTTATTTATCTGAACTTGTTCATCATTATTCCCCTACTCGGACTTTACGTTCATCTCAACAGTCATTGCTTTCTGCTACTAGAGCTTCTTCCATTTTTTTTTATGGCCACAGATCTTTTTCTTACGCCGCACCGTTTCTTTGGAATAGTCTTCCTGTGCATAATCGCCAAGCTAATACTTTACAATGTTTTAAGTCCTTGTTGAAAACTCATTTGTTTAAAGCTTCTATTTTGTAATTTGCCTATTTGTATCTTGTATCTTTCTCTAATTGTTTATTTTATTGTTTCTTTAATGCGCTTAGAGGCTTTTGCATTAGGCGCTTTACAAATGTCTTATTATTATTATTATTATTATTTCAATAAATTAAGCAAAAAACTTGCTTAAGCACGAAAATAGCTCGCTTGTTTTACGCATGTTACTGGCCAAAATGTCATGCCATATACATTGCTTGTGACTGGTATTTAGCTGTTGTTTACTTGGCATAAAAATTGAGTGGAGTCTTGGCCGGTAATCTGATTTTACTAAGCAAGGATTTGTTTGTTTAAGCAAAATTTTGTGCTTAAGCAGCTCTGTGAAATTGGGCCCTGGTAAAGCCAACAGTGACATAGCCTTTCGTCATGGCTTTCGTGGCTTGTAGCCGCAAAAAGTGACTGGAACCGTAGATTGGTCCCCTGAAGACTTTATGAAATTGGTCATAGGTTCAGATTCAATGACCTCGAGAGGCATTAACCCTCTAGTCCCTGCACCGCCCGAGTTTGCTGAAAACTAATACTTCAAGATTCTTGCAGTTAATTACTGGAATCGTAGTTCAAATTTTAAAAGATAGCCACAGCTTAATTTTTATGCACAATTTGAACCTTGATATTTCTATAAAAGTACAAGTTCGCATGAGAACAATACATGTCTCTCGTTATAGGGCTACGGTAATTTTTATGGCGAATCGTTCTTTGTAAGGATAAAATGGACACAATAGCTTTTCAAGGCTTTTATCTGACTCAATGATTATACTATTTAAATGCGAAGGCGTGAGTTTTCGACAATATAATCATGAATGATGAATAAATTCAGTTTCCTTTGTGTTTACTAATGAGCGTCTTGTTGGGGTAAGAGCTAAATTATTTCACCATCATTAGCTTCATTAGCTTAATAATGACTATCGAGGATTCTTTTGGTGTTCCTTTTTTTCTACAAACACAAGCTAGCAAGGTTTCCTCCTACCACTACAGTATATCGATAGGCGGCTGGGCGGTCCAGTGGCTAAATGGTTAAGCCATAAACGTTTTTGACACCTTTTCAACATGAACGCGCTGCCCATAACCGAACTTCGCCCACACTTGCTTGGTGTACATGTAGACTTGATTTCAAGTCTGATATCGCATTGTTTGTTTATTTGCATTAACCACGCAATTCACTGCATAATGGGAGACTTTCTGAGACTTTCAGTATTAGGCATAATTTGATTAGAGAAGCAAGTTATACAAAGTCGAAAACCTTCGTCGATACGTAAGTGTAAACAAAGAATGAAGACGCCATTTTTTTCTAGAGTTTACCCGGTAATGAGCGCCCTATCTCGGTGACTTAGGGAGAATGGAAAGTCTCCCATTGGCTAGCAAATGCTCCAAATCCACAAGAGGGAGCAACTTCGAGCAATATTATTGGACTTTGACCTTTTCTGGCGACACATTGCCAAAGCGCCAACTGTTGAATGGGGTGCATGGTGATCTAGCTCTAGCTAGGCAAGCATGCACCCCATCGCCTGACGTGCGCATACCGAGTATTTGCGATATTATGGTCGATTAGATTGAGAAGAAAAACATAGACACAAAGTTATTGAGACACGGGTACCTGGTAATAAGTTTAAACCATCAAATAATTTAGTTAAAGGCACTATATGGACACTATTGGTAATTATTCAAAATAATGTTTAGCATCAACACTTTTTTGGTAAAGAGAAATGGAGAGCCGTTTATAAAATAAAACATTGTGAGAAACGGCTTCCTCTGAGAGAGAGGTTATTTCTCACCTAAATATTCAGCTGAAGCTTTATTCATCTAAAAGCACACAAAGCTAAAGCTGTACAATACGGCACGGGTTTTTCTTTAAATTATTATATTGCATTTTCGGTGACCAATTGGGTCAACATTTTCACAGGTTTGTTATTTTATGCGTTTAGGTTGGGATACACCAAACGCAAATACCGGTCTTTGACACTTTACCAAAGGTGTCTATTGGTAATTGTCAAAGACCAGTCTTCTCACTTGGTGTATCTCAACATATGCATGAAATAACAAACCTGTGAAAATTTGAGCTCAATTGGTCGTCGAAGTTGCGAGATAATAATGAAAGAAAAAACACCCTTGTCACACGAAGTTGTGTGCGTTTAGATGGTTGATTTCGAGACCTCAAGTTCATTCGTGGAAAATTACTTCTTTCTCGAAAACTACTCCACTTCAGAGGGAGCCATTTCTCACAATGTTTTATACTACCAACCTCTCCCCATTACCAAGTAAGGTTTCGTGCTAATAATTATTTTGAGTAATAACCAATAGTGTCCAATGCCTTTAAAGACACCAAACAAAACATTTCAAGTCTATTCTTTTTTGGTGGGTAATCTCACTATGGTTCGAAAGTCTGGTAACAAGGCGTCATAGTCAAGAGCCTCGTAGTGATATGACGTTTGATGTTCTGACTATACACTTCAACCCCTCCCATAAAACTATGTTTCCATAACTTACTTAAACCTATATGTGTGATTTTTTTGCGGTTTTAATTAGATTCGAGATTAGTGCTCATTTCGTTCTGCAAATGTTTTTATGACTTTTTATATTTTTATTTTTTTTTATTTTATAGTTTGACCTATTGGTTCACTGTATTTTTTATTTTTTTTTTATTGTTCAAACGCTATAAGAAGATTAAAGGAACATTACAGAATTGGTAAGAAAACACTCGTCTAAGACCACAGACTTACATGAAACTGTTATATTTGATGAGAACTAAATAAAAAATAACTTCCCGTTTGGTGACATTGTCTCAGTGTACTTTTTTATTTATTTTGTTTTTGAAAACATGTCACGCAAATTGATTGGGTAATCTGTTTTTCACTTATTAATCGTGACCCAGATGGCTGATCGATCTCGAACTTCTACAGGTTTGTCAGTTTACGATAATGGTGGATTACACAAAGTGCTTACACTGCCAACAACTATTTTGTTATCAACAACCAAAATTTCCTTTAAATTGTTATTATAATCAGTTTGAATGACGCCACGCGCACTCACACGGCAGTTTTAAACAAAACAGAAACCATAGCAGGATTCAGGGGGGCTGTCATATTCGACTCAGTCAATTCTACCGTCGCAGCGGTGGACAGGCGCTAATTTCATGTCAGATTGAGCTTATCATGAAGTCAGCTTAAATCACAAGGATATATTCTTTGAGTTTGCTGTTGTTGTTTGAAACTTCTTCAGTCAATAATGATTGCGAATACTCTGCTGCAAGTGGCATTGGTGATTGGCATAATTGCAGCATGTCAGCGTGGTGTCAGTGGTGATGATTGTAGGGAAGAAGACGTTCCAAGTTGTGCCTTGAACGTAAGTAAACTGATTACAGTGTTGTAGGTTTCGAGACCGATCTCCCCCTAGATACGCTTGTCTTGGTATTTATCTTGATCTTGGTCTTGGTATCGTCTTGCGTGGTCCTGGTATTGGTCTTGGGCATGCCAGAGTCTTGGGCTCGGGTATACCGGTCTCGACTACAACACTGCAGATTATACTATCGGGAAACATTTCAAAAGGCACAATTTAAATTATTGGGCAATTTAAAGGTATTTGCTATAATTATATTTTGTTGTTTTAGTGATGATTGATCACTAAAAGTGATCCGTGATTGTTTCAGCTCAGTGTCTGCTTGTTGAGAAAACAGCAGCAAAACTCTTGAGATGTTTTCCTCAAGAACGTCAAACCCGTCCACCCTTTCACGAGGTGACAGCGGACGCCAGGTGCCCGCAACATTCGCGAACAGACACAAATCCTCAGAAATCTGATTCATGCATATAGGATAGCCCTATATACATAGGATTCTTCCACTGTACACGGATACAATACGAAAGTGTAAGACCACCAGGGCTAGCATATAGGCCTACTAACGAAGAAGAGTTTATACTACCAACAGATGCAATGGTTTCCCTCTAAGTATGGTCATTAATTGTTTACCAATAATTATAATGAATCTACCTTTTAGAATGTTAACACTAAAAAATAACGGTATAAGGTCATATCCGAATTTGCGTCTACGGCTACGGCTATCGGCTGTTGCTAAGGGTGTTTCTAATGACATCCTAAGAATATGGGACAACGACTAAAATATTTTCCCTAATAATAATAATAATAATAATAATAATAATAATAATAATAATAATAATAATAATAATAATAATAATAATAATAATAATAATAATAATAATAATAATAATAATAATAATAATAATAATAATAATAATAATAATAATCTAGATGAAATAGGGACAAATGTGAGGGTACATCTATTACAGAAGGCAGCGCTTTTGGGAACAGCGAGGATCCTGAGAAAGACCCTTGAGATCTAAGGCTACGGGACGTAGCCCGGCTCGAGGAGTTACCGGCACAAAGGAAAATGAGATCTTTCTTTTGCATGCTGTGATAAAATGAAATAATAATAATAATAATAATAATAATAATAATAATAATAATAATAATAATAATAATAATAATAATAATAATAATAATAATAATAATAATAATAATAATAATAATAATAATAATAATAATAATAATAATAATAATAATAATAATAATAATAATAATAATAATAATAATAACCCGTTTTTATATAGCGCTTTTCACACCCGGAGGGCGTCCCAAAGCGCTTCATATTATTACCCCTGCTGGTCTCTGGGCCTTAATTCACTCCTTAAACCATCTCAGCTCCCTGGTGGGGCGTATACAGCCTTGTGCAACATCAATACGCGCTACTCGGCTAAATCAATCACAAGAACCATCTCTGCCCTCACATGTACCAATTTACCCCGGGTGGAGAGAAGCAATTATAGTAAAGTGTCTTCCTCAAGGACACAGGTGTCACGACCGGGATTCGAACCCACACTCTGCTGAAAAGAAGTACCAGAGCTTGAGTTCGGTGTTCTTATCCACTCGGCCACGACATACCAGTCAGTAACATTTTCTTTATTAGTTAATCAGGAACTGTCTTTATATCAGGGCCTAAACTAATTATTGATATTTGCAGCATTTCTGCTAAAGATGGATAGAGAAGAACAGTTTCCTGCTTAAGCATCTCTCTTTATTAAAAGCATATGTTGCCATGGTAATATCCACAACTCATCATAAAGTTGAATCTTATTGTTTCCTAAATCAAGCCAAGAACGTCGAATTGCGGGATCACTCATCATGCGTTCAGGGCCTACAATTTAATTATTTAATTTACATTTCTCTGTATTTACTTTAGAATGGAACAAGCGGTCCTGCTTCTAACGTAGCCTATGAGGTTAGAACAAATTGCGTTACTGGTTCCAAAGTCAACATCAGTACATGTGAAGAATTCTCCCATGTTTATAGTTGGTGCGTTTCATTTGGTGGACAATTGGACCACGTTGCGATTGGAATGCGCGATCGACAGGTATGTGATTATTCTATAATACGTCACATTTCTTTATGGTAGGCCTATCTGATGATAATATTTTATGGTTCAATTTAAAGGCACTGGACACTATTGGTTATTACTCAAAATAATTGTTAGCAAAAAAACTTAACTGGTAACGAGCAATGGAGAGCTGATAAAACATTATGAGAAACGGCTCCCTCTAGAGATAGTTTTTATATTTTTTTTTTGTTATTGACATCCAACAGCGGATAGCCGCCACTTACAGGAATCATTCAAAACTATGTTTAAATATAAATATAAATATAAATATAAATATAAATATAAATATATTTTCTTCGAATGGAAAAGAACAGGTTAAAACCAGAATCATTCAAAAATTGCTATACTAGGAACAATGCTTTGTGTTTCACCACTAAGGACGAAGTCAGTTTTAATTACTAATTGCCTGTTATTTCCTTTGTCCCATATGTATCATGTTTTTCTAGTTTTTGTTTTTGTTGTTGTCAGTATTGTTTTTTTCCCGAACCACGTGATTCCCGAGTCACGCTAAATTGTAGATAACAAATTATTTGTATATCTAATAGAGGTATTCATTTAACTATTTAATTATTTTGTTTATTGTTATTATTATTGTTATTTTCTGAGCTTCTGTTACTTACTGTGCCTGTTATATATTAGAAGCATTTACCGGAGTGTCTTTTGATAGTGTGTTTATTTGATGTATGCCTTTGCTGATGAATGTTGAATAAACGGAGTAATATAACTCCACATCAAGAGGAAAAAAAAAATATATATATAAATATAAATATAAATATAAATATATATATAAGGAAGGGAGATGGATAAAGGGGCAAACTAAATGGAACAATCTTGACATTCCAGTTGCCTCTGTTTATGCTCCAAACAATTCGTACGACAGGGCTTATTTGGATAATTAGCGATTCTTCTATTATTGGTGGAGATTTCAATTGTAATATTGATAATGTAAAAATCAAAGATGGCAGTAAAACTATTCTTAAAAATGTCATTAACGAGAAAGATTTATGTGACGTCTGGCGCACTATTCATCCTGATAAAGCAGGATACACACATTACCACAAAGCTAGTAAGCAGGCGACTAGAATTGACTATTTGTTTTTATCGTCCAATCTTCTGAGTAATGTTTTAGACGTGCGTGTTAATCCACATGGAAATTCTGATCACTCTATAGTTTGTATGAAATTACATGATCCCGGTAATGTGCATGGCCAAGGAAGGTGGATATGTAATAATAGTCTTTTAAATGACAATGATTGTAAATATCGCATAGAAACCTTTTTACAATTCTGGACTTCTCAAAAATACAACTACAAGTCTCTGTTGGATTGGTGGGAAAGTGGTAAATTCAGAATAAAAGAAATTCTCCAAGATTACGGCAAAGAAAAAGCGCACCTTCAAAAACAAAAAATTAATGATCTTAAGAAAACATACAACAGGCTCTTGGAGAATCCAGACTCCAGTGCTGATGCCATTAAAGACATTGAAGCTCAAATAAAAGCCTACGAAATTGAAGAATGGTCCAAGGCTAAAATTAGAGTTCGGAATACCATTAAAGAGGAAGGTGAAAAAGCCTCTAAATTCTTTCTGAATCTTGAAAAACAGCAAGTCCAGAATAGTAAAATTGATAGGTTGGTTAATGCCGAAGGGTAATTTATCGATCAACCTCACTCTATGCTTGATCATGCTAATGATTTTTACTCTGACTTGTATAAAGAGGAAGACATCTCTGATGATCATTTAAATGATATTATCTCTAAAATAAGTAGAAAACAAATTCCTCATGATATTCATTGTAATCTTGAAAAAGCAATTACGGCTGATGAAGTCAAGTTAGCGCTATTTCAAATGAATAAAAATAAGTCTCCTGGCTTAGATGGGCTTACGGTTGAGTTTTATCAGACTTTTTGGAACACAATCGCTTCTGATGTCTTAAAAGTCTATAATTGTTGTTTCAAGAATGGTATTTTATGTAGATCAATGAACTCTGCGTTAATTAGACTTATTTATAAAAACAGAGGTGAAAGAACTGATTTAAAAAATTGGCGTCCTATCAGCTTGCTCACTGTCGATTATAAGATCCTATCCAAGGTCATCACTAATAGAATGAAGCTTATTATGCCCCTTCTTGTAGGAGAAGAACAAACTTGCGGAGTTGTAGGAAGAAATATTCATGATAATCTTATGGTTCTGCGTGATACCATTGAAGAATTAGATAATTCGGAGGCTGCTCTCATAAGTATAGATCAAGAGAAGGCGTTTGACAGAATTAGCTGGAAATATTTGTTCACTGTTTTGACAAAAATGGGAATTCCTTCGAATTTAATTAAATGGATTAAATTATTGTACAGCAATCCCAATTGTAACATTATTGTAAATAATTTTATTGGTTCACCGGTTAAGGTTTCTCGAGGGATTAGGCAAGGATCTCCTTTATCCCCTCTCCTTTATTCTATCTGTGCGGAAGGGTTAGCGAGTTTGGCTAGAACTGATTGTGACTTAAAAGGCATTGTTACGCCGGGAGGTGAAAGTAGTATTAGATTAATCCAACACGCTGATGACATCACTTTCTTTATTGGTGACAACAAGGAGTTCGTTACTATTAATAACATTCTTAGTACCTATTGTAAGGGAAGCGGGTCTAAACTCAATGTAGAAAAGTCCAAAGGCATGTGGCTTGGGAAGTGGACGGGTAGAGTCGACAAACCTTGTAACTTCCAATGGTGTGATAAGCTTAAAATCCTTGGGATTATATTTGGGAATGATGTCGTACCAAATGACAACTGGGGTCCGAGAATTACAAAAATCCGTAGTACTTTAGATAAATGGTCTAAACGTAATCTCACCTATCATGGCAAGTCTGTTATTGTAAATATTTTGATTGGGCCGTGTATTAATTACCTTGGCAGCGTGTTAACCTGTCCCGAGGAAACCGTGAAAAAGATGAATAGTATGATCTGGAATTTCTTTTTGGATGGTAAAATCGAAAAAATTAAGAGGGCTACCATCATTGGTCCAAAAGACTCGGGTGGGATGGGTCTTGTTGACATTAACTGCAAATTAATGAGCCTCAAATTAAACTGGCTAGCTCGCTACCCCTCATCTCAAGGGAAATGGAAATATTTCTTTGACTATTGGATTAATAAAGCTAGCGCCAATGATCACTTGGGATGGTATATATTTGCCAATCAGAAAAAAGCTCTGAAAACCACGTCCTTTTATATTGATGTGATCAATGCCTTTGATAAAGCAGGAGGTATTATGGATTGTAAACATTCTAGTGTTTTAGAAACAAGAGAAATGCCTTTGTGGAATAATGTTAGCGTCACCAAGGACAACGTTACTTTTGGTAGTACCTTGCTTAAATCTTTTGGTATTAAACAGGATAAAACATATTGTGAAACAGGGTAAACTGATCTCTTTTAAAGAAATTGCTGAAATGTGTGCATTACGTAATATTAATGCCGGTAGAATGCTAGGTCGCCTTAAGCATCATGTGGATTATAACCTAGTTGAAGAAAAAAGAGAAGGTCCAGCTACTCCTTTATGTAATTGGTTAGTCATCAAAGATTATAACGGAGAGGAGTCTGCTCCGATGTATTTAACTAAAGCCAAGACCAACTACGGCAACCTGATTAGGAAAAAAACTGTAGTTCCTAGAGTTCAACCAATTTGGCAAAATATATTCAGTATTAGTCAAGATCTTGATTGGTCTGCGATATGGATCAGCTATTTTAAGAACTACTTAATGGATTCTGATGATAAGCAATTCATGTACAAACTTAGACACAGAATTTTACCTACAAAAGATGTTTTGCTTAAAATTGGTATTGTTAGAGAAGAATCTTGCCCGCTCTGTAATGTAGAAAGAGAAACTCATGAGCATATTTTCATTTACTGTTCTCACACATTGGATGCTTGGATTTTTGTAGAAAGATTGCTTAGCAAATATACAGGTAACAAACATTTTTATTTAAACGACTCTAACAGAATTCTTGGATATGCTCTAAAACCGGTTCAGGCCATCGTTGTTGCTAAATTGCTTAGGCTGATCTGGAATATTCGATGCAAAAAGGTGTTTAATAGTTATTCCAGACCAGCCGAAATCGACATCATCTCACAGTTAAAGTTATCTTTGAAATATTTTCTTCGAATGGAAAAGAACAGGTTAAAACCAGAATCATTCAAAAATTGCTATACTAGGAACAATGCTTTGTGTTTCACCACTAAGGACGAAGTCAGTTTTAATTACTAATTGCCTGTTATTTCCTTTGTCCCATATGTATCATGTTTTTCAAATTTTTTTTTTGTTGTTGTCAGTATTGTTTTTTTCCCGAACCACGTGATTCCCGAGTCACGCTAAATTGTAGATATTTGTATATATAATAGAGGTATTCATTTAACTATTTAATTATTTTGTTTATTGTTATTATTATTGTTATTTTCTGAGCTTCTGTTACTTACTGTGCCTGTTATATATTAGAAGTATTTACCGGAGTGTCTTTTGATAGTGTGTTTATTTGATGTATGCCTTTGCTGATGAATGTTGAATAAACGGAGTAATATAACTCCACATCAAGAGAAAAAAAAAATATAAATATAAATATAAATATAAATATAAATATAAATATACACAATATTGATAAAACATTATTATAAGTAGGCCAGCCCCCCCCCCACATAAAACATACCAGGGAACACCAACAAGTACACAAACACACATCGGACATTAAAACATATGTAGTAAGAATACACAAACAGAACAACACACGAAACCCCAATTAAGTACAACAAACAAACAAACAAACAAACAAACAAACAAACAAACAAACAAACAAACAAACAAACAAACAAACAAACAAACAAACAAACAAACAAACAAACAAACAAACAAACAAACAAACAAACAAACAAACAAACAAACAAACAAACAAACAAACAAACAAACAAACAAACAAACAAACAAACAAACAAACAAACAAACAAACAAACAAACAAACAAACAAACAAACAAACAACAAACAAACAAACAAACAAACAAACAAACAAACAAACAAACAAACAAACAAACAAACAAACAAACAAACAAACAAACAAACAACAAACAAACAAACAAACAAACAAACAAACAAACAAACAAACAAACAAACAAACAAACAAACAAACAAACAAACAAACAAACAAACAAACAAACAAACAAACAAACAAACAAACAAACAAACAACAAACAAACAAACAAACAAACAAACAAACAAACAAACAAACAAACAAACAAACAAACAAACAAACAAACAAACAAACAAACAAACAAACAAACAAACAAACAAACAAACAAACAAACAACAAACAAACAAACAAACAAACAAACAAACAAACAAACAAACAAACAAACAAACAAACAAACAAACAAACAAACAAACAAACAAACAAACAAACAAACAAACAAACAAACAACAAACAAACAAACAAACAAACAAACAAACAACAAACAAACAAACAAACAAACAAACAAACAAACAAACAAACAAACAAACAAACAAACAAACAAACAAACAAACAAACAAACAAACAAACAAACAAACAAACAACAAACAAACAAACAAACAAACAAACAAACAACAAACAACAAACAAACAAACAAACAAACAAACAAACAAACAAACAAACAAACAAACAAACAAACAAACAAACAAACAAACAAACAACAAACAAACAAACAAACAAACAAACAAACAAACAAACAAACAACAAACAAACAAACAAACAAACAAACAAACAAACAAACAAACAAACAAACAAACAAACAAACAAACAAACAAACAAACAAACAAACAAACAAACAAACAAACAAACAAACAAACAAGCAAACAAACAAACAAACAAACAAACAAACAGTGCCTTTAAGGCACTGGACACTTTTGGTAATTACTCAAAATACTTGTTAGCATAAAAACTTACTCGGTAACGAGCAATGGGGAGCTGCTGATGGTATAAAACATTTTGAAAAACGGCTCTCTCTGAAGAAGTATTACGCTTTTTTTTTAAAGAAGTCATTTCGCACTCGGTTATTAAAACACTAGGCTAACCCTTTCATTAAAATCCGAAAGCACACAAATACGGATGCAATAGCGTTTGTTTGGTTCTTGTGTAACTCAGACTACCAATTGAGTCAAAATTAGGGCCTATGAAAAAAAAGAACAGCCTTATGACGTTTGACGTAGAAAACGTTAATAAATTTATTCACATGAAAAACAGCTCACATTTGTATTGCTTGCTTCTACTTAAAAATCGAACAATACAAAATAAAGTTTACTTAAATAATGTTTGCGTTGTGTTTTGTCAATTTAAGAGAAGCCTTCTGGTAATCAAATTGCGTCACATTTGTTGCTATTTTTTGCAAATAATTTGTTGGTGAACTTTTTTATAAAGTACTTTTTATTTTTTTCAAACAATGAAAATGAGCACGCATGTACGCACTGCGCATTACTTTGAATTTCTTCCTTATAGGTTTTTGACGTAATTTGGAAGGAGTATTATTTGGATGTAACCAAGGCCCGATTTCATAGCGCTGCTTAACGAAAAGCACATTTTCTTGCTTACTGTAGCAGAAAAATCTGCTAAGGTGCAAGCGTATTTCACAGGTTAGCAGAACAAAATAGGCGGCCATTATGCGCGTGCACCTTGGACTGCGTTTTGGCGACCCCAACCAGAAACATTGGTCATCGGTTGAGCGCGGTGACAATGCTGTTCAGACCAACTGATAATCGACTTGTGGAATCGGTTGGGCTTTGGTTAGGGTCGCAAAAAGGCACCCGTGGATTTACATTGTAACTTCATTTTATTTTCGTCTAGTGAGCACCGAAAGGTTAGCATGCCTTTTCGTGTGCTAACGCCCTATAGTAGCGCTATGAAATTGAAATCGCACATTAAGCACAGAATCGGCCGTTAAGCAGCTCTATGAAATTGAGCCCTATTGCCTTTTCGTGTGCTAACGCCCTATAGTAGCGCTATGAAATTGAAATCGCACATTAAGCACAGAATCGGCCGTTAAGCATCTCTATGAAATTGAGCCCTATTGCCTTTTCGTGTGCCAACGCCCTATATCAGCGCTATGAAATTGAAATCGCACATTAAGCACAGAATCGGCCGCTAAGCAGCTCTATGAAATTGAGCCCTATTGCAAACTGAAAATAATGCCTTTTCGTGTGCTAACGCCCTATAGCAGCGCTATGAAATTGAAATCGCACATTAAGCACAGAATCGGCCGCTAAGCAGCTCTATGAAATTGAGCCCTATTGCAAACTGAAACTAATTGTATTTTAGACCAACATTTAGAACGGATATAATTTATCACAATGTAAACCGAACCGTTCGAAAATCATTCAAAGTCGGCCTATAGTGCTAACCACACCACGGTGTAAGAGTATTAAAAACAATGTTTTTTTTCCAATGCAGCCTTTCTCAGATTTGTTTGTTGGTTTTGACGGTAAGTTATTCCTATTTATTATTTTGACGCATGTTCTTGATATCAATCTTTAACAGATCCCTTTCTCAACTTTTAATTTAACAAATAATTATGTGTGTATATTTTTCTTTTCGCAATTTGTATATAGACTTTTGTAGTAGAATACTGGATTTATCCAACAGTCCCATTTTCCAACTTTATTAAAAGGGCTTCGTTTTGAGTTTAAAATGTTGTTTGCCGGGAATACAGCCGATTGTGGTCCATCGGTACGAGTCTTCCTTTGTTTTCTACTGTGTAGCTGTGTATTTCTATAGCAATCTCAGGTCACGTGATCACGGTTTAGAGCTGGCCTCTTAAGTGTTCTGTGGTAGTTGTTAAAACACATTCTTTTCTATGATACATGTTTTTTTTTTTTTTTTTTTTTTTTTTTTCACTCAAATAGATAAATCAGCGGAGAATTGTCCAAAGAATGTAGAATAGCCTTTTTTATGTTCATTTGCTTTTATGTATTTTATATTATTTATTGTTTAGACTCTTATCAATGTATCGTCCTGCACGATTGCCACTTGCATGCTAAAAAATGTGACGACGTCAAGGAGTTCCTGTGTAGGCAAGGTAAGAACATTCATTGATCCCGTCATTCATTTCTTTTATTAAGAAAAAAAGAAAAGAAAAAAAAGTACCATAGGATTTTGTGTGAAGATGGAGGTCTCCAAGAAGCATCAGCTTGTCGAGTAGAGACCCCACTCATACAATAACAAAACACAGAACAATACAACAATATGAAAACACTTTTACAACTAATATTACAACTTGGATATTAGTATAGCTAGTATATAAATTAAACTCGAGGTTGGATAAAAGGAAGTCTGCTTATGAATATTTGCTGATTAATTGAGTTTTTAGTTTCCGCTTAAATAAGAATAAACTCTGTATTTTTTCAGAGAGGTATCCAAGGAATTCCACAGATTAGGCCCGTCATGCTTGACACTTTTTTGGGTAAGAGTGGTACGATCATTATGGTTGATGGAAGTCAGTAGATAGCCTAGTGAAGTGAGAGTGGATTTTTAGATTTTTGTCGAACATTGAACATTTTTAGGCAGTTTTTGTTTTTATTGTGAAGAGCCCAAGCTGTAAGAGATAATGTCATTGACTTTAAGTGTTTTGTGTTTATGAAATAAAAGATTGCTGTGAGCCCGGTTATCAGGATGGTTGATAATTCAAGGTGACTTTTTTGAAGGGTAATAATTCTATTAATTTTACCCATTCCACATTAATTTACCCCACGCTAAGATGCCACAACTAATATAAGGTGAAACTAAGGCATTGCCAATAGTAGATAAGATATTATTAGGGAAAAAAAGCTTCAAAGTCACCTGGAAGTGGTATTTTGTCAAAATAAATCTTTTGTCACTAAAATATGTGTTTTGATGATGAGTGGAAATTAGTTTTCATGTTATTTGCAAATTTTTAAATAAGCCCGACCCGAGAGGGCGCTGTTCGTGACGTCAATCGAGGCGCGATGAATCGCATGCAGTGCCAACACAAGATAGTGACGATTGGCGCAAGCTAAAAACATGACCTCAAAAGTTGAAACAATACCTGATTTGTTCACGTTAGGCAAAAGCTTCTTAGGTTCGTTACGTCTTTCAGGTACCTTCTTCGACTTCCTCACTAGCTGGACAAATTGTTGGGATGGCGTTATGTTTTAGAAAACAACTTTTCTATTCATGTCAAAATGTGTAGTGTATTCCGGATTCTCGAAGCACGACGGCTCGAAGTGTTTGCTGCACAGCGCTGAACAAGACGTCGGACCGGACCACTTTGCAAACTGACCCCATCTTTAGTTGTTTTGCTGCATCCAGCAGCAATACACCTGGTCGACATTGCCGGTGTGGCGGTTTCAACTTCCCGCCGTGTTCAGTTTTCCGAATGACCAAATACGGTAACATTACGTCATGGGACGCCTGCGCACAGCAAGCGAAAGCAGTCACTTGTATGCTGTACTGAGTCCCGGAAAACTGAACACGGCGGAAGACTGAAACCGCCACACCTGAAAAATTGCTTAGTTATCCTTGTGTAACTAGCTAGTTACATGAGGATAGGACAGTCTAAACTTATTGACCGAAGTCCCTATTGTTAAATACATTGTAATGTAGCTAGAGGATTTCGCAACAACATGAACATAATGATAGGCATCAGTATAGAGAAATCTTCCGCAGGTCGTTACTTCGATACTCTAGCCTTGGCTGATTAAAAGCAACGCAGTGACAATTTCACTGCTGACGAAAGGATGGCTCTCGATGAGGCCATGAGGGACTTCATTTCCATTATTGGTGACAAACGATGTGACACCAAAGCCAACCAAAAAAAAAGGTGACGCCTGGAAAGCTATCACATCAGAAATGTCCATCTCGTTTCCTGACCGTAAAAACTGATCTGCAAAGGACTACAAATAGTTAGTGTGAAAAAATAAAAATTTTGTTCGAAATTGTGGATTGGTTGGTCAAGGAAAAAACTGCAAATCGAAAATCATTTGTTACCAAAAAGAAAAAAGAAAATGAAAATCTACATAACAAATAAAGAAATAAAAAATACCCAGCTGGCCAAGATCGTCAATTTAATTCCTGATTAAACTACAAAAAAATGTTTGTTTGTTTGTTTGTTTGTTTGTTTGTTTGTTTGTTTGTTTGTTTGTTTGTGTGTTTGTGTGTTTGTTTGTTTGTTTGTTTAATTTATACGTATCTAATGGGTTAAACGGCTTTCGTAGTTACGGCCCAAGGTGTTCCCCGAAGGGATTCGCACCTGGGTCCTGGAGGCGGAAGGCGAAGAAAGAGACCACTATAAACCGACCCTACCATCACGTCTGTAAAACTGAACAGCATTTCACAGAGCGGTCAATTTTTCTTACTTTCCATCACAGAAACACATTGGGAACAAGTGTGCACAAAGTTTTTGTAATTTTGAGACTATTTTGGAATCACCGTTACTTTTTTGATTATTGCAAATTTTAAGAAAATAGTATATTGGGCTAATTGTTTTTTTATTTGCATATTAGTTACAATGCTTGAGAAGGGGGGGGGTGGGGGTGTCCTTTAGATCATCCCCGGTCTAAAACGTAAGAGTGATAATCATCCACCCCATTGTTTACGCATGCGTGAAAAGCACCTTGCGTGCGTGATGTTGAATTAGTCTCATAAGGCAAGTAGACATCATGTGTTTATGTTTCACGAAATTAATAAGTGAAGGGGCCTCAAGGTAAAGTCGGGTTTGGTGATACACTTAAAAATAAAAATAATAACAAACCTGTGAAAATTTGAGTTCAATTGGTCGTCAAAGTTGCAAGATAATAATGAAAGAAAAAACACTCTTGTCACACGAAGCTATGTGCTTTCAGATGCTTGATTTCGTGACCCCAAATTCTAAATAATTGAAAATTACTTCTTTCTCGAAAACTACGTCACTTCAGAGGGAGCCGTTTCTCACAATATTTTATACTATCAACCTCTCCCCATTTCTCGTTCCCAAGAAGGTTTTATGCTATTAATTATTTTGAGTTATTACCAATAGTGTCCACTGCCTTGAAAGGAAAATTCGATTAAAGTTGCATTTGTAACAAAATTTTTAATCCTGTATAGCGTTATGACTGATCATAATTATGTTTTCCCTTTTCATCCTCTTTTTCATAATTAAATTGGCAACCACATGCACAAAAATAAATAAAAAAAGTAACGATAATAATTTAAAATTGTCGGGTACACCTAGTAAATGTCTGAATTAGGCATATCGTTGTTTTGTGTATGCCTTTATGAGTTAGGTCCAGAGCAAAGGAGAGATGTTCATATAATAATAGCAGTGCGCAAACTGCGGAGAAAACATGAACAACTTCGGGACTGGTGAGGTTCACTCCTATAGGTGAAAAACGATTAATACAAACTGAAAATTTCATTTACATTTTCTCTTTTTGGGGATTTAATGTTTCAGAAAAAAAACTTACAGCGAAAATATATGAGAAGTCGCGAAGCCTTCTGGTAAAATCCTTTCAGATTTTTTTGAGTAGGATTGAAACTCTCTTTCTCGGTCTTCCTCTTTCATTTACAAGTTTTATTTTAATAATGAAATTATTATTACTAGGAGTACCGACCACAACGGGCACAATTCAACAATCAACCACCGAGGAAGTGTCGTCTCTCCCCTCATTGTCAACCGACCAACCAACTCCTAGTCCCGGGGTGTTGTCCAGCAGCTCGGCAACCTTAGAAGGGACAGTTCCCACAACCTTAGAAGTGACATTTCCCGCAACCTTAGGAGGGACGGTTCTCACACTCTTAGAAGGGACACAACCAGTATCAACGACGGCACCTTTGTTGACCACCGACTACAACGGTACCGGTTCACCCAATGTGTCTGAAAATTTAAAACGCTTTGGCCAATCTGGTCTTTGACAATAACCAATAGTGTCCAGTGTCTTTAAGAGCTGGGAGGCCTGGGAAACCATTGAAATATCATGAGCTGAGAAAACAGTTATCTCCTTCTGTTTCCGGTATTATATTGAACAGCCGGACAATAGTTATTTTAAAACGTGAAATATAGGTTAAGTGGGTGGTTAAAGGAAAACTCGATAAAAGTTGCATTTGTACAACAGTTTTAATCTTTATAAAAAAGCGTTATGACTGATCAGAACAAAAATCTGTTTCCCTTTTCATGCACCTTTTCAACAAAAGAATTTGGCAACCACAAGCAAAATAGAAAAGTAACGGGAATAATTTAAAATTGTTGGTACACTATATCAATTGAGGTTTTTATTAAGCCTACCGTTGTTTTGTGTATTCCGTTGAGTCAGGTTCAAGGCTAAGGACAGAGGTTTTTTGTTGCTGTATTATATTTAAAAAATAATAACAGCAATGCTAAAAGAACATGACAAACTTTGGGACCGAGGGTCGCTCCAAAGTGAAAAACGATTTTAACTGATTTTTTTTCTTCTTTTTTGGCGGGATTAACGGTTTTCGATAAAAAAATATATAAAAAATCTGCGAAAATAAGGGGAGTCGCGAAGCCTTCAAATGCAATCCTGTCAGATTTTTTTTAGTAGGATTGAAACTCTCTTTCTCGGCCTTCCTCTTTCATTTACAAGTTTTATTTTAATAATGAAATTATTATTACTAGGAGTACCGACCACAACTGGCACAATTCAACAATCAACCACCGAAGAAGTGTCGTCTCCCCCGTCACTGTCAACCGACCAACCAACTCCTAGTCCCGGGGTGTTGTCCAGCAGCTCGGCAACCTTAGAAGGGACAGTTTACACAACCTTAGAAGGGACGGTTCTCACAACCTTAAAAGAGACACAACCAGTATCAACGACGGCACCTTTGTTGACCACCGACCACAACGGCACCGGTTCACCCAATCTGTCTGAAAATTTAAAACGCTTTGGCCAATCTATTCAGGAGTTAGCTAAATATCTCACGTACGTATAGAGAGCTTGATCATTTTAGACTGTTAAGTATTCAAAATTATATAACTGATATACAGATCCTTGTCATTTGATTGGTGGAACTTACTTCACGTGACATTCACTATTACTCCCATCCGCACCGGCGATCAAAAAGACCTATTCGCCCATGGGGAATAGCATTTCCCATTCAACAGTTAGGATCATCCTTGTTCCCAATGTTTTTGAGCAGTACAGCGCCGCCGCGCCGCTGCTAAAACAAAGGAGCACCTGTGCAAAAGGTTGTGATCCGATTGCTATTAAATTTGTGCATTGTTGCCGCTCTACGCGGCGTTATAGGATTTTTCATAATGCTATACTTTTAAAATACACCAAATGACAAGGATCTATTTGTCAATTATATAAAACAAATATTGAGTGGCTTTAATTCGTGGAATGGAATTCCACTCTGAGCCACTCAATATGTGTATACTATCTGCTCTTTTTGACAAAACCTCGCAATTAACTGCAAGTAACTGGGCAGTGTAACCCGAAAACAAGTTCCCATAAACCAATTGTCTGCAAGAAATAGTTTAAAATCTTCAATGACACTAAAAGGGTTTAGTATCCACTAAGCAACAAATGAGCAAGATACACAATCAGATATTGTATATGCATGTATGGTATAATGTAAGCTTATTTGACCAGTAACCAATTTCTGTTAAAGCATTGTGTTGCGCTTAGCTAATTTGTCTCCTAACAAGCAACTCAAATTTGGTCCTGCTTAAAGCCATTGGACACTTTCTGACCAGAACAAAAATTGAAAGTTCACAGATTTACAAAAAACTTACAGGGTTTACCAGAAGGTCAGGTAATGGTGAAAGACTTTCTTGAAATATTATTCCATGAAATGCTTTACTTTTTGAGAAAACATTAAAACAGTTATCAGTTTTCGATATCGAGAACAACGGAATTATTTCAAACACATGTCGAAACGTGCGGAAACAAGGGTGGATTTTCCCGTTATTTTCTCCCGACTCCGATGACAGATTGAGCCTTAATGTTCACAGGTTTGTTTTTTTATATATAAGTTTTGATACACGAAGTCTGGGCCTTTGGACAATACTGTTTTTATACC
Source organism: Asterias rubens (assembly GCF_902459465.1). Taxonomy (NCBI): domain Eukaryota; kingdom Metazoa; phylum Echinodermata; class Asteroidea; order Forcipulatida; family Asteriidae; genus Asterias; species Asterias rubens. Next base: position 13,712,588 of record NC_047077.1, read on the forward strand.
GATGCTGTGCGATTGCTTTAATTTAGCTCTGGTCTGGTCGTAGAGTTGCTAATAAAAGTTATACATATTTTGCTTAGCAAAACTATGCAGGATACCAGTCACAATTATATTAACTAAGATTCTAGGTAAATTTTGCTTCAAAACCAGGTCATTCTGACTCATAATTGAGTATGATCCAAAACGGTACCCTCTGGTTATCAATTTCATAATGCCGCTTTTACAAGCAGAAATGATGGCTTAACATGTGTCTGCTAAGCAGAAACGAGCAGGATACCAGTCACACATTTTGATGGGGTTTTTTTTTGGTTGGTAACCTTGATCTGGTGAGCATCATTTTGTTGCCAGCACTTTTCATATAATAAATAATAATAATAATTTATTTTTGATATAGCGTCTTACATAAACAAACAAAAATCTCAAAACGCTGTACAGTATGTTACATATTATAAACATTAAGCTAAAAAGAGTAAAATACAGCAAAGTTACATTGTACAATAAGAACGACAAACACAAAACAATGACAAACACCAATACGAGACAATCAACAATACAACACCACAGAAAAGACCATGACAAAAAAACCTGTTTTTATAACTGTTTAAAAGCTTGAAATTGGGTCCAGAATATCAAATCTCACCCGACACTTTTGATATATCACACACAACAATGTCTGAGTGCATACCAGCCTCATCACTATAGAACGAAATTATAAATAAATAGTAAACTTGTAGATATTCAGACAACCAAATCTCCTTTTTTTGTTAGTGTTGGCTCGAGGTTTCGAGCAGTATACTTGTCTTCAGGAGAAGAGTATACTGTTCGACACGTCGGGACAACATCGGCGCATCTCAGAGCCAACACTCCCTCAAAAGAGATTCAGAAATGGTTGTACCAGCAAGTTTACTATTTATACAAAATTATAATTTCTTCATATTTATACACACCATGCAAAGCTTCAATTAATACAACCTCAACACTTTTTTTATTCTGCTTACTTATATTATTTTATTTTATTCTCAGTCGGAGTTTGGGTCAAAGATGTTTCATGAGAGCATCGACAACGCATCCTTGTCATTGGCAAGGATGAGTGCACAATTGGACAATATAGGTGAGTTATAACCTTTTTATATTTGTTATTAGTAAAGGTTTTCCGGGACATTCAATCAATTTTTAGGGAGGGTCTATGACTTTGTTTGTTGTTCACACACGTATGCTGATAGGAAATAGTATGAACAATTATAACAAATGCAGCAAAAATCACATGTGAAGTCAAACAAAAATGATGAGCAAATCAAAATCATTTGACTTTCTCCAAATACAGACCAAAATGTAACTTACACATTATAATGGTGCTTAGGCCTACTTGTTGTTAACTATAGGTTTTCTCGGTCAATTTCGGAAAATGAGCAGCCAATTTAACCACGAAGCTACTCCATTTCGCGCGAAATCGAATGCTACTGAAAAAGGGTCATTCCATTTCATTGTATGATTAGTCAAATGTAATGTTGCGTTATTCGGTATAACAAAACAATAATTCAATTTAACAATTCATCAAAGCAGCATTCAAATTCGCAGACGCTTCTGAGACGTGTGTTTCACGAAAAAGAATGACGAAACGCTAAACTGAACAGAGTGCTAAGGAATTTGACTCTCGCAACTTTGATGACCAATTGAACCAAAATTGAGCCACAGGCTTGTTATTTTATGCTTATGATGGGATACACCAAGTGAGAAGACTGATCTTTGACAATAACCAAACGCGTACAGTGCCTTTAAAGTTACTTTTGCCACCGTATATTCCATTGTCCTTTTTGTTGTCTTGCATGTTTTCAAGTGCAAGCGGCCTTGTTAAGTATCTTACAAAATATAAGCACTTGTCGTTTGAAAATGCAACAAATTTTGTTTTTGTTTTGAATTGAGTTTGTGAATTCCAATAAAACCCAGTTCTGAAAATCTTGCCCTCTTCATACTAAGTTTATTAGAAACACGCGCTTGAAGAAACTTTGAGATTTAAAAAATCCCTTTATATCCGAAGGAATGGCAGTAAAGCTATAGTTTGGTATTGGATTAAATATTCACAAAGGTTTGTACAGCGGTTATCAATGTTGCTTTTTCGACTTTAGTCATTCTACATACCAGTTTTAATTTGGTTTGGGGCGTTACAAGTCGAATGTAGCTAAGGGTGGGCCTTTTTTGTTTGTTACTGTAGTGGTTTTTTAACTGTATGTTTTTTTTTTTCATTAAAAACACTGGACACATTTGGTAGAAAGAACAGTCATCTCACTTGGTGTATCTCAACATATTCATACAATAAAAAGTATAGCTTTATTGGTCATCGAAGTTGCGAGATAATAATGAAGGAAAAAACACCCTTGTCACACGAAGTTGTATGCTTTCAGATGCTTGATTTCGAGACCTCAAAATTTAATTCTGAGGTTTTGAAATCAAATTTGTGGAAAGGTACTTTTATTCTCAAAAACTACTTTAATTCAGAGGGAGCCGTTTCTTACATTACTCGTTACCAAGAAAAGTTTTATGCTAATGATTACTTTGAGAAATACCAAACGTGTCCGATGCCTTTAAATTAAATTAAAGTTTATGTTTTTTTATGAATTAAAATGTTATACTTCAGCTCCTGCTTCGTTGTTTTAAAAGATGTTCTCTGTCAGTGTCAGTTTTATTTTGGCTTTCGAGGGTTTTCAGTCCATTTGTGTTTGCCTATGTTTTTTCAGTTTTTTTTATTGTTGTCCCGTTGTCCTGTTGTTGTAGTGTTTTATGTGTGTGTGTGTGTGTTTTTTTTGTGTTTTTTGTTGTATGTTATTAAATTGTTATTGTTGGCCGGGGTCTGGTTGCATCCCAAGATGAAAATTTTACACTTTTGCTTCAACATTGACAGCCCCTGTCCAACTTAATGCACTGTGTATGTCTAAAATAAAAACATAAAATACTTTCATATCAGTATTGGGTTTTTTTTACTTGGAATATTGTACATATTCATAAAGGTTTATTTAGTGAATGCTCACCTTGCTAGGCCCTGTACATCAATATTTGATATTTTGACATTCACAAACGCTTGTTGTTGCTTTGAAAAGGCGTCAACTGACACAATTAGATGGTTACAGGTAAATGACGATAAATTACAGCCATTTCCGTCTACACAGTCTGGCGTCATCAAACGAAGCATGACGATAATATAACCACTGGTTCTTAAAAAAAATGATTATCATATTTTGTTTCATGCAAGATCGCCCAAAACCAGGCCACTCTAGGTGATTTCTTTTTTAAATCTACTCTCTTAATTTAAAAGAGTGAAAAACACCACTCTTTACATTTCGAGCTGTCCCTCATATGGCTCTTCAAAAAGAGTGGTGGTTATTTCACTCTTTTAGAGGGGTTTCACTCCAGGACAGAGTAAAACATCACTCAAAATGATGCAAACTTCACCCAAAAAGAGTGGAAGACCACTCGAAAAAGGCTCTTCAAAGAGAGCCTTTTCACTCGTTTGCATTTAGAGAGTATCAGTTGTCGGTTAACAACGAAATTTCTGGGGTTTTTTGTGGGTTTTTTTTCAGGGATTCGGTGCATAGTTTCATCTGTTAAACCATTAACTTAGTGCCTATTATTTGGTGAACTTGTTTCAGTTTGACAAAAACAAAATCCCGAACACTTCGCCTAGGGAATTTGTAACCCTGTAAATTTAACTTCATTGATATGGAAAAATTATCAGATCGTTTCAATTGCAATGTTTCATGGTGGCCATGGACCAGATATGGCAATACATACATCAACTTGCTTTGTTTCAGACTAGAATATTCCTCTACTTATTCGGTTTACAATAAAGGGTCAATATTTTAAATTAATCATAACTACCGGCAATCATGTTGTGTGTTGTTGCATTGTGTTCAACTACGTAGTATGGTTGCCTGGGTAATTAATGATCGTGTAAGCCACGGTCTATGTGCAACAATGGAAAACAATGGCGCTGAAAATGCTTGTTGAACTATAGGTTTTCTCGGTCAAATTCGGCAAATGAGCAGCCAATTTCATTTTCATGCGTTCGAATTAAAGCTGTTTTGCCTCTCTAGTTGTTACTGCGTTCCAAATTCAGAATTCGGTCATTCAATTTCCTTTTGAGTCGAGTCAAATTCCTTTAGCACTATGTTCAATTTAGTGTATCGTCATTCTTTTTCTAGACACACACGCCTCAAGAAGCGACTGCGAATTTGAATGTTGCTTTGATGAATTGTTAAATTGAATGATTATTTTGTTAAATCGAATGACGCAACATTACATTTGACTAATCATAAAACGAAATCGAATGACCCTTTTCAGTAGCATTCGATTTCGCGCGAAATAAAATAGCTTGATGGTTAAATTGGCTGCTCTTTTTCCGAAATTGACCGAGAAAACCTATATTAGTTTTTTTGTAAAAAAGAAAAAAAGAAAAATGATAATCATGTCGTCGATTCGGCAAAACACCACGGTAATAGTTTTAGTTAGTAATGGCGCTAGGTGAAGGAAGTCGTAGTTCTATGCAGTTTTGTGATTAATTGCTTTATCTTCCCTGTTAATGAGTTTGGTCCTTTGCCGTGCAGTTTGTAAACAGGATAGGTTTCTGTGAACGACTTTGTGGTTATTAAAAAGGTTGGAAATTACTCTTCCATTATCAGCATTAATTATATTAAATTATAATTATTGGGTGTGACAATCAAAATTTGTATGCGAGTCAATGGACTCTCAACACGACAAATAACAGGTTGGGAAGAACAAATTAATATTATAGCTTTCTAATCTATTTATTTATGAAATTTATACAAAATCGTTTGATCCACGTAGCTGTATAGATGTAAGTCGTTTGAGGGTGCTTTACTGTTAGTATAGGTTTTCTCGGTCAATTTCGAAAAATGAGCAGCCAATTTAATTTTCGGGCGTTTGAATTAAAGCTATTTTGCCTCTCCGGTTTTTACTGCGTTTCAAATTCAGAATTCGGTCATTCAGTTTTTATGACACACAATCAACATTCAATTTAGCAAAGTTTGTTCGACTAAAGATTTTGCTGATTTAATCATTTTCGGTTTCGTAAAGAGGCAATCAATTTCGCTAAACGAGGATTCAAGTATGTACGACTTAAGAAATACGAATAAACAGATAAACAGAAAAGGCAACTTTTTCGTACCTTCACTTTTAAATCAAGCGAACCTTGTTTTGTTTTTTTTATGTTTCCAGTAGACTTCACCTGGGGCCCCATAAGTTTTTTTTTCTTCTTTATTTTTTTTCGGGAGAGGTTTAATGGTTAAAGCCATTTATTTGAAACACATGTCAGGGTGGGTTTTGTCCGTTATTTTCTCCCGACTCCAATGACCTTTTAAGCCGAAATTTTCACAGGTTTGTTATTTTATATATAAGTTGTGATACACGAAGTGTTAGCCTTTGGACAATACTGTTTACCGAAAGTGTCCAACTGCTTTAACTGAGCAAGACCTGATTTGAATGTGTTTTTGTGTTTTGTTTAATGGTTTTTTTTGTAAATTATCACCAACCATCAATTCCAGAATTTACTGCCCTCAAATGAAATTGAATGACTTAACGCACGCCTCCAAAAAGATCCTGCGAATTTGAATGCAGCTTCGATGATTGTTAAATTGAATGACGTAAAAGTACATTTGACTATAGTCTTAACCCTCTAGTCCCTGCACCGCCCAAATTTACTGAAAACTAATACTTCAAGATTCTTGCAGTACTGGAATCGTAGTTCAAATTTTAAAAGATAGCCACAGCTTAATTTTTATGCACAATTTGAACCTTGATATTTGTATAAAAGTACAAGTTCGCATGAGAACAATACATGTCTCTCGTTAAACGGCTACTCAATGATTATACTGATTAAATGCGAAGGCGTGAGTTTTCGACAATATTATCATGAATGATGAATAAATACAGTTTCCGTTGTGTTTACTAATGAGCGTCTTGTTGGGGTAAGAGCTAAATTATTTCACCATCATTAGCTTCATTAGCTTAATAATGACTATCGAGGATTCTTTTGGTGTTCCTTTTTTTCTACAAACACAAGCTGGCAAGGTTGCCTCCTACCACTACAGTATATCGATAGGCGGCTGGGCGGTCCAGTGGCTAAATGGTTAAAATGAAGTATTTCTGATCTTACCGATGTGTGCAAGCACTGTATACTCGGTACTTTCCTGAGTTCTGTGAAAACAAACATCACAGGCATTAATACTCGGGTGGAATTCGAACCCACTGCCCCTATAGCTTTACCTGCATGGCAATATCGTTTGTTGGCAAAACACTGCTCTAGATTGACAAATACTCAGGGTTCGAATCCCACCAGAGTGTTTACACAGAACTCGTGAAAGCACTGCGTACAGTGCTATAACACACATCGGTGTAAGGGTAATAGTAATGATAGTGGCTTCGTATAGACGCACACATCCGTCACTGGCGGGGGACTGCGTTTAAACTATATCGTACCCTTTTACATTATATATAGTATTTTATATTATCACCATGTAAACGGTTAACACGGTCCTGTGGCGATTTTTTTCTTTCTGTCAATCAAAACAGGAACCCGGGGTGAACCCCTTCACTTTTAGATTATGGCAATGAGTTATTTTACGTGCGCTACACAACACACGGGACCAACGACTTTACGTCCTATCCGAAGTATCGGTGTAAGTTATAATGTTTTTATCATTTTTTTTCTTCTTTTTTGATTCTTTTTTTCTTTGCAGAGGCTGCGTTTCTACCATTAAGAAACGACGGGGAAACTCACTCATTGACCTCTGATTCAAGTAAAGTCACTCTGAACTCTGCCATCGTGTCAGTGCCTACTAAAGCACTGAATGGCGTCAAAGGTGGTAAGAACGAAGAATGAGTCTCAACTAATTTGGTATCGGGACATCCGCAGGGTAGTGTTGTATTCTCTAAAATATCGCAGGCTTACTATTACTGCGAGAAGAATGCACATTATTGCTCTTTCGACTTAAAGGATTCGGGTACTTTTTCAAAATGACCTTAGATTTACATTGTACTTACAGGGTTTGAAGATAATGGTAGTGGAAAGCTTCCCTTCAAATATTACTTACTGAGGTGCTGTAGTTTTTGCGAAATGAGTAAAACAACGTTTGTAAATGATTAAAATAATTTTCGTCTCATGAGTCGAACATTATTTTCATGACATTGTTTTACTCATTTCCCAAAAACTACAGCACCTCAGCACGTAATATTTTCAGGGAAGCTTTCTACTATCATTATCTTCAAACTGTGTAAGTTTAGTGTAAATCTGTGGACATTGTGTTTTTTGTCCTACAAAAGTTACATAGACCCTTTAAAGGAACTGGACACCTTTGGTATTTTGTCAAAGACCATTATTCCCACTTGGTGTATCCCAACATAATATGCATACAATAAGCTTGTGAAAATTTGAGCTCTTATTGGTCATCTAATTTGCAAGAGAATAAAACAAGAAAAACGCCCTTGTTGCACAAATTGTGTGCTTTCGGATGTTTATCAGCTGAAGCGTTGTTAATTGAGTGAGAAATTACCTCTTTCTCAAAGAATACATTACTTCAGATGGAGCCTTTTACCAAAATGTTTCATTCCATCAACAACCCTCCATTGAGTTTTTATTCTAACAATTATTTTTAGTAATTACCAAAAGTGATGCATCTGTTGCGGGTAACAGCCCCTTAGTACGGGCATGGAGCGGATCAACCACCACTGGTCTATATAATGTGCCAATTCGAGCTAGACCACTTTAGTTGGTCGAGCGCCAAGTTATTTTGGTTGTCGCGGGTTCAAGTCCGTTCAAGTCAATAATTGAATGTTTACCCCGTAAGTTTCCCCAATAGCTAAAAATATTGAACATTTCTAGTGCGCCATGTATGCCATTGATGAGACGCCTTGCGCAAAATATAAAAGTAATTACCAAATGTAGTTAAACTCTCTCTTCAATTTCTATAGAGTGACGTTTATCATGCTGACTCAATCTTGGTCATGTTCCTCGTAGCGAATTACAATAAAGAATGCTGATAATCATTTTGAAAAATAGGAACCAGACTATTTTGTTCTTCAGACCTCGGTTTGGTAACATTTATATCAATGGGAGAAATCTATGATGGTTGCTCCATAATTAAAGGAACACGTTCCCTTGGATCGGTCAAGTTGGTCTTGGAAAAGCGTTTGTAACCGTTTGTTATAAAATGCATATGATTAGAATGATATTTTAAATGGTCCACACAAGTATAACTCGATCTTATTGCGTGGTTTTCCTTTAACCTAGTCGACAAACACGGTCGGCCATTAATATGGGAGTCAAAATTGTTGATTCCCATAAATGGCCGACCGTGTTAGTTCGCAAAGTAAAAGGAAAACCACGCAGTTTCGAGGTAAACTTGTGTGGGTCATTGTATTCTACTTTTAAAAGATATTTCTAACCAATTGCATTTTATAACAAACGGTTACAAACGCTTTTTATATACCAACTCGTCAGATCTATAAGGCAACGTGTTCCTTAAAGGCAGTGGACACTATTGGTAATTGTCAAAGACTAGCCTTCACAGTTGGTGTATCTAAACATATGCATAAAATAACTAACCTGTGAAAATTTGAGCTCAATCGGTCATCGAAGTTGCGAGATAATAATGAAAGAAAAAAACACCCTTGTCACACGAAGCTGTGTGCGTTTAGATGGTTGATTTCGAGACCTCAAGTTCTAAATCTGAGGTCTCGAAATCAAATTCGTGGATAATTACCTCTTTCTCGAAAACTATGGCACTTCAGAGGGAGCCGTTACTCACAATGTTCAATACCATCAACCTCTCCCCATTACTTGTCACCAAGAAAGGTTTTATGCTAATAATTATTTTGATTAATTACCAATAGTGTCCACTGCCTTTAAGGTCTATATTTGGGTATTTTTTCAGCTGCTCTCGCTGTGGTATCAACCCTTGAGGTCGCCCATCAGTTATCATCGGATCTAAGCAATGGTTCCTTCTTAGGAACAGCTATCGTGTCTGTCTCCCTGGAACCAAAAGATGGCGGCACTGGTTCCTTTGATCTGAAAGGGCATCCAATCCAAGTAGAACTCATCCACCTGCACGTATGTGATTTTTCTTTTTTTCTTTTCTTTTAAAGTACTACAGGGTTACCTTGCCTGGGACCGGGCGAGTAATGTTGGTCTATAAAAAGAATGCATAATAGAACCATGTGCATTTCAAAGTAGAATATAATGATCCACATGCGAACTAACATGGCATTCGAATTTTTGGCCAGTTAGATTTTTGACTCAAAATGACCGAGATAGTTTGCAAAGTGAAAGGAAAAAGACGAAATTGTGGGGCATATTAAATTTTGTTCTCTGAATCTCTACGTTTACTTGGCAGAGAGACCGACCGACTTCAATGATTTCTGTGCACAACACGTTGTTTGTAATTTTAAAGCCATTAGGCCTATACACTTTCGGAACAGAATTTTTTTTTAAAAGTTCACAGATCTACAAGTAACTACAGGGTTTACAGAAGGTCATGGTAAAAGACTTCTCTTGAAATATTATTCCATAAAATGCTTTACTTTTTGAGAAAACATTAAAACAATTATAAATTCTCGACATTGAGAATTACGGATTTATAGTAAACACATGTCATGACACGGCGAAACGTGCGGAAACAAAGGTGGGTTTCCCGTTATTTTCTCCCAACTCCGACGACCGATTGAGCCTAAATTTTCACAGGTTTGTTATTTGATATAGAAGTTGTGATACACGAAGTGTGGGACTTGAACAACACTGTTTACCGAAAGTGTCCAATGGCTTTAATGTTATGACTGTTCATGAGAATAATCCTTTATTGCAGAATCAGACAAAACAAACAGGAAAGCTCAAGAGGACTTGCGTTTACTACGATGAGTAAGCTATACATCCTTTACTTTCTCTAAATGTATTTTTTTAACCCTCAAGTTTTAGTCAAATTTGTAACACCTACGTGTTAAAAACTATGATAAATGACAACAGTAATGACAATTAACAATTCGACTTCAGATTTATATTGCATATTTTTGTTTATAAAAATGATCATCAACCCGAAAGTGAGCGCTGTTAATCTAAGTAAATACCGCTGTTATTTTTTCTCCGTTTTCTACAAAGTGCAATGTCATTCATCGCGGTCAAGTTTTAGTCAAGTTTGTAACACCCAAGTGTTAACAACTATGATTAATAACAACAACACAATTAATAATAAAAACTTTAAATTTATACCCCTCCCCCTCCCCATTTTTATACAATTACTTTAGAATTATATTGCGTCTTTTTTATTATAATATTATCATCAACCCGAAGTGAGTGCTTGTGTACACTAAGTCATAACAACATGTTATTTTTTTCTCCGTTTTCCACAAAGTACAATGTCACTCATCGTGGTCAAGTTGTAGTCAAAATAATTAATAACAATACAATTAACAATTACAACTTAAAATTTACATCCCCCTCACCATTTTTATAAGATTATCAAAAGCGCTCAGATTTCCACAAGAAAAGAGAATGGGGACAAATAAAAAATAAAAAAACCGCAATTTTAATTGTGATTTTTGTATTCTTAATTGTCTGCATCCAGTGTGGCCGAACAATGGTTAACTGAAGGATGTACTACTGAATCAGAGGGTACCGGTTCCACTACATGCTCTTTCAAACATCTGACGAATTTCGCGGTCCTGATGCAGATTGATCCAGAATCCAATGTAGGTACTCAAAGCCCAGTTCATTTAGACTATAAAGGAAAAAAAAAACATCCTTGTCACACGAAGTTATGTGCTTTCAGATGATTGATTTCGAAACCTCAGATTCTAAATAATGATGAGGTCTCGAAATCAAATTCGTGGAAAATTACTTCTCTCTCGAAAACTACTTCACTTCAGAGAGAGCCGTTTCGCACAATGTTTTATACCATTGTCAACTCCCCCCCCCCCATTACTCGTTACCAAGTAAGGTTTTATGCTAATATCTATTTTGAGTAGTTATACCAATAGTGTCCACTGCCTTTTAGACAATATTTGTCAACATGCTAAACATCGTCACGTCTTTAAATCAAGTGTTGCTTTTGTAAACCTGCTGCTGGATATTTCTTTTTTTATATGTTTATTAACTCTTTTGCCTATAGCTTTAATTTTCCTCATTTTCTGAACAGGCTTGTAACTTTAAAGCTCTGGACGTTTTATCTGCCGTTGGGGGCGTAATCTCCATCGTCTGCCTGGCTCTGACCCTTTGTGCCTTCACTTTACTCAAGTAAGTTCAAAGATTGGCAACATTTTGAAATAAATAAACAATACTTTGTCTTGGAACTGAAGTCAACAACAGTGTTCCCTCAGTTGTTGGTTTGGACGCAAGACGACGCACGTTACGTGCAGGGTTCTTTAAAGGCAGTGGACACAATTGGTAATTGTCACAGACTAGCCTTCACAGTTGGTGAATCTAAACATAATATGCATAAAATAACAAACCTGTGAAAATTTGAGCTCAATCGGTCATCGAACTCGCGAGATAATAATGAAAGAAAAAAAACACCCTTGTCACACGAAGTTGTGTGCATTTAGATGGTTGATTTCGAGACCTCAAGTTCTAAATCTGAGGTCTCAAAATCAAATTCGTGGAAAATTTCTTCTTTCTCGAAAACTATGGCACTTCAGAGGGAGCCGTTTCTCACAATGTTTCATACCATCAACCTCTCCCCATTACTCGTCACCAAGAAAGGTTTTATGCTAATAATTATTTTGAGTAATAACCAATTACTCCACTGCCTTTAATGAAAAAAAGTGGAGGAGGGTGGGTGAACATAGGACAACACCTGGGGAAAGCCCATAATGTCGCCCCACTAAGTATTTCTGGTCAACCCATCTGTGTCATTTGCAGATTGCTCACTCTCCTGTTTCGGACCAAAATAACCACATCAAGGATGCTATAACACTATTCACATTTTCAAGAAACTCCCCAAATGCAATTTTTTCCAACAAATGTATCCTTATTTTCACCAAACTAACTTGAGCTCCTATGAACATCTTTGGTTGATTTTTTGCGCTATATCAATGTTTTATGATTGAATGGTTAATCTATCTTATTCGTCAATTTGAAAATAGCATTGGTTTGGTTATACATTCAATCATTATATGTACTGGCGTCGATTTCGCAAAGATAGTTCTATAACTTAAGACTAGTCCCATGACTCTTTAGGAAGTTAATTACAACTTAAGGCTAGTCCCAAGGTAGGACGAGAAACTCGTCCTGCTCGTCTTAACTCGAGATAAGACTAGTCTTAAAAGGCACTGGACACTATGTTTAAAAGAAAGCACACAAATTTGTGCAACGGTGATGTTTTTTCTTTCATTATTCTCTTTCAACTTTGACGATAATTTTTCACAGATGTTATGCTTATCCTGGGATACACAAAGTGAGAATACTGGTCTTTGACAATCACCAAAGGTGTCCAGGGGTATAGATTTCACAAAGAGTAGGACTATACTCCTAACTTAGGAATATTCCTACAGGAGACATTAAAAACTAAGACTAGTCCTAAGTTAGGATGAGTAATTCGTCCTAACTCGAAATAAGTCTTAAATCTTTGTGAAATCCATTTTTACTGTCTTGTATTAACTCTTTGTGAATTCACCCCTGGTGGTCTTTCAGGATGTTCAAGGCGGAGCGTAACGTTGCTCACGGCAACCTGGCATTTGCTGTACTGGTCTCCCAGCTCGTGTTTTTCACAGGGATTGATGCGGCAGAAAACGTGAGTCGTTTATATTACCCCCAAAAGAATTGAGCAGCCCGTAAAACCTTATGAATCAATAATAAAAGCTTCTTCGAAGAGCGCTTACAGTAGCGCTAATAAATTTCATTTCTTGTTAGCTTTCGTTTTCCTTTAAATAATGTTTTAGTGCTTTTGCCTTTTTGTGTACAGCGCCTATATGAGCAATTGTTTTTGGATATTGTGGCGCTTTATAAATGCTGTTATTATTTAATATCCGTCACTATCGACGCCCTGGCACTTTAACATACAGTATTTTCCTGAGAGGTAGGTGGGATTAAGTTTTAAATAGTGAGACTTATACTTCTTTTACATAGCACTATGTAATTGCTTACGAGGTGATGTGGCGCAATGTGATACACGGTGATTTTTGCAGGAGTAAATACAAATCTCTATAATTATCATTGATTAGCTCCTCCCCATCAATTACTTTTTGTATTTGCATTGTGTTTAACGCTTACTTTCTTTTTCTTGTTCTATTTTATTGATGACAAAAATAATAACAGCAGTCTCTCCCGTCGCCTCGAAACTCATCCCATCTGAAACATTGCTCATTCATTCCATATATTTTTTTTAATATTAGATTTCCTAATAATTATCGATGAACCTGTTTCCTCAGCGAACTGCCTGTTCAGCCGTTGCCGTTTTGCTTCACTATTTCCTGCTGTCCTCCTTTTCTTGGATGCTGATAGAGGGCGCCCTGCTTTTCGTCAAGGCTGTGTTCATTTTTCATCGAGAGCTCCACCCTTTCAAGGTTATGGCGCTGGGATGGGGTAAGTTCAGTGAATTATCACTATGATGTCACGATTGAAGCAATAGGTACGAACAGAGCATTGGGATATTGAGAGCAATTATCTCGCAAGGCTAAGCTTTCCAGTCAAGCGTTTAATCATAACGTAAGAGGGTGCGCTTTAGCGATTTACAACTGAGCGCAGTACACTATCCAATATCGAGCACTATCGTCTTGGGTAAAGACAATGTAGCCCTTGGCATGACGTATGCTAACTACATGCACTGTAGGTTCGCAACAACAATAGAGTTCTGAACTAGGCAGACGCAAAAACAAGCCACCATCAGCGCCATACAGAAAAGTGACATGCTCCTTCATTTTTGCCAACAAATAGAGTTATTACAGATGGCGCGTTAGGGCCTATTATATGGGAAGGGTCTGCTAAAAACACCTCTGTAAAATTTATGTGTACACACATCGCTGATTTATAAGTGTTCGAATAAGGATTGACTCTTTACCTTTGCAGTCCATTTAATGCCGTTATTTCCGCTCGTTGGTAAGAACGTTATTGATGCAAGCATTTTTAAAACACCTGCCATGTTTTCTTCAGGTATGCCTATCCCGATTGTTGCAATCACTTTTGCTGCCGTGAAGTCAGATGGCTACGGATATTCAAGTGACCAGCCCGGGTAAGTAGTAAAATTATGTGCACTTTAAGTGCCTTGCTTTTTTTGTTTTGCTTTTTTTATACTAATGGGACACCTTTGAAGACACTTGGTGGCAGCAGACAGGTAAATTCACCGTTCGCAGAAGTGACCGCAAACGATGCTGCGAAAAAAAAATGTTTTAACAAAAGAACGAACTATATAACTCTCCACAGGGGTGTAATTTTTAGAATCTTAAAAAGTCCTGAAAATACTTGGTTAATACAAAAGTGAGACATGATTTGAATTCACCTTAAGTAAACAATAAAGTCACTGTTATTTTCTGAAAAAAGGAAGAAAAGAAAAACGAAAACAAAAAAGTGTAAACGTTTATTTTTAATCTCCCCTTTTTTCTTCAGATGTTGGCTCAATGGGATTGCAATTTGGGCGTTTATTTGCCCAATAACAGTAGTCATAACGGTAAGCTTTTTTTTTTTTTTAATCAAGTGATATTAACAAAAATTAAAATCATTGGTAAACTGTTTGACGCCATAGAGCCCGTGAGAAATTTGTGGAAGGTTATTAATTGTGGTGCAAGACAGGGTTGCTTGATTTGTTATGACTAAAGTCTAATTTGTGTATTTTCATGTAATATTCTCTTCAAAGAAAGAGAGGGGAAAAGAAAAGTTGAATTAGTTATCCAACTACTGGAAATAAATTGATGGAGAGCTAAGTATGTTAGTGTTCATTTTTGCTTTTGGTTTTTGCTGTCAACAGTACAGACCATTCACACGGAAAACATTTAATGTACGACGTGGAACGCACTACTAAACGTATACGCGTGTGTGCATAAGTGCACAGCTTCATGCACGGTGTTTGCAATCAAAAATGATCTGTTGATATCGTGCTTAGGAAGGGCTAATGTTTCGGTTTGTTTCTTATCTATGAAACATTCAAATACCAGCCTCCGTTTGGCTTGCAAAAAAACACTGTATTGGTATGCTTTTTATTCAATCATTCATTAACAAAATCAGCTCTTAGGCTGGAAATTGTATTTGAATTTGTTGAGCTGCATCTATTTCACGTTTACCAATATGGAAATTAATAATGAATTTAATCAAATTGAAATGAAATCCATAGTCCTATACAAAGATACCGCCAATCGATCGATCCGTATTATGCAGACTTCTTGCAGAATTGTAATTCGCCAGTTTTGAAAGGATATTTTGAACATTTTGGTTGAATTAAATCTAAATTGTTTGCAGGTGAACACGGTGTTCGTGATTGCAGTAATACGTTCCTATCTGCGTCTGAAGGCAACCAAGGGCAAAACGGAGCTCGCTAAAATCAGGTAAAGGCAGCTACTGTGAAAACAGTGTTTAGAATTACAAGACATGTCTTATAAATATAATAGTCTTTGTGCAAGACGTTTTCTCGTTTAGGTTCGAGGGCTATAGTGTAAAAGTGGTCCTTGGCATGGCGCTACTGGTGTGATTTGAATGTGCGGGTCGACCGCGCTGTGCAAGAAACGTCTTGCTCCCAGACTACACTTTTGTTCACTTGTAACGTGTGTCTCATAAAAATAATAAAAATTCACTTTTTAAACGGCTGCCTTACAAAACAAAATTATTTTGTAACAATGTTATTGTGTTGATTTTGTTGAAAACAAAACTACTAATTATGTGAGGTGTTTTATTTAATTAAAAGTTTGCATAATATGATTAGAAAGATGGTTTTCCTTTTAGCTCGTCGACTAACATGGTCGGCCATTTATGGGAGTCAAATTGTTTACTCCCATAAAGGAAAACCACTCCATTTAGAGGCATGTTTGTGTGGATCATTGTGTTCTACTTTTAAAACATCTTTCTAACCATATGCATTTTTTAACAAACGGTTACAAACGCTTTTCAAAGGCCAACTCGACCGATCCAAGGCAACGTGTTCAAGTTAGTTCAACTGTGTCCAAAGTTTTCACACCAATGAACAAAATTTTCGAAATAATTATTGTTTATTTATTTTCCCTTCATGGTACAAAATAGCCGTGGAATGTTGCAGGGTCGAATAATTGGTGCTTTATTTCATGATTATTTCATTAAAACGCTGATCATAGTTTAGGTTGAATTTGCATAAATTTGCATCGATTTGCATACGAATGTTAATCTCAGCTGTGATTGTGTAAATCTCTTATTATAGGGGCGTATTGAGAGCAATCATAATTATTCAACCTCTGATGGGATTCACTTGGCTCTTGGGTTTTGGTGTGAGCGGACAGGTCGTCGCATGCGTTCTGTTCGTCATTCTTAACACTCTTCAGGTAAAAACACAATTTGACATTTTGTGTTATTAGGTATAGAAAAGGGGCTCCGTGTTGCTAACACACTTCAGGTTAAAACACAATTTGACATTTTGTGTTTTTAGGTATAGAAAAGGGGCTCCGTGTCCAAAACCCATGTATTTCTAAGTCCGCTGTCTAATCCGCTTTGCAACCGGAGCCTGGAAGAAAACAACTACAACAATGATTTCACACCACAAGGATTCGAATTTGGAAGTCGTTTGGAAGTAGTCATATGCTCCAAATCCGATAACATAGAGAGCCGTGGGACAACGTTTATACATAGCTCATTAAACTGTAGTTACGGAATTCTTTTTTATGTGACAAAGATTACGACCCTACCAGGATTCGAACCTGGAATCCCCCGATTCGTAGTCAGATGCCTTATTATCCGTTGGGCCACAGGGCCGCTGAAGAAACACAAACAGAGAAAATAATTCTCTTTAAGAGAAGGGAGTAGGGTTTAGGTAAAAACAAAACATACGACCCTGCCAGGATTCGAACCTGCCCTGATTCGTAGTCAGATGCCTTATCCGTTGGGCCACAGGGCCGTTGAAGGAAACACATACAGAGAAATGAATAATCTTTTAGAGACGGGAGGTTTAGGTTAAAGCCATTATCAATCTCGGTAAACAGTATTGTTCAAGCCCCACACTTCGTGTATCACAACTTATATATAAAAATAACAAACCTGTGAAAATTTAGGCTCAATCGGTCATCGGAGTCGGGAGAAAATAACGGGAAAACCCACTCTTGTTTCCGCGCGTTTCGCCGTGTCATGACATGTGTTTAAAAATAAATCCGTAATTCTCGCTATCGAGAATTGATATTGTTTTAATGTTTTCTCAAAAAGTAAAGCATTTCATGGAACAATATTTCAAGAGAAGTCTTTCACCATTACCTTCTGTAAACCCTGTAAATTATTTGTAAATTTGTAAAAAAAAAAAATTCTGTACCGAAAGTGTATAATGGCTTTAAAACAAAACATTGCACCCTGCCAGGATTCGAACCTGTGTCCCGTCGTAGTCAGATGCGTTAAAGTGAATCAAAGTGAATACACTGAGTAGTAGAAACGACTGTACATTGTTCAATTACTGAAGGCAATCAACATAATTACAAATTGTAGTAATTGATCTTTACTTTGTTCTCCTGTTTGTGTTTATTTCAGGGAGTTTTCATCTTTGTTCTGTACTGTCTAAAGACTGATGAGGTAAGTTTCCTATTCGTGGTAGTCACTTGTCTTGACTGGCGACGCTAGCTGTCAATAGAGGGCCCAATATTGACTGGATCAAAGGTATTCGGCAAGTCACCGAATAATCCACTTTCGGAAAAGGTTTCCAGTATTCCGAATTCTACAACGTTTCCTGAGAAATGTGGAGTATTTGTCAACATTCTTGATCAATATATAATGGATCATAGTTTGTTTTTAGCAGTGAATTTACACGACTACAGTTTCATCTTTATCCAACTACAGTGTACATTAATGGTGTTTTCTTCATCATTGACGGAGTACAAGGAAATAATGAACAACACTGAACAAACAGTTCGCTCACAGCATTGCTTTGCATCTCGCTCAAGCGTTCAACATTTTTCTTAGAGTCAAAAATAAATTTCGGAAACACCTGGGCACAATTTCATTGCGCTGCTTTAAACGGTAAACAAATTTTCGTACTTACTGTATCATAAAGAAAAGCTAAGTGGCAAGCATATTTCACAGGTTAGCAGCAAAATTGGGCGGCAATATTGCACGTTTACCATGGATTTGCATTGTGACGTCATTTATTTTCCTGCGGTGTAAGCATCGGAAGGTTAGCCCTTTCGTGTACTTACGGTTAGCAGCGCTATGAAAAGTAATAGGTAAGCCTGCCGTAACAGTAACGCTAGGCAATCTACTTGGTTGATCATTTTTGTGAACCAATTTGGTAATAAATACTGTTGGACTCCATTTCTTTAAGGTTCAAACTGTTCTGAAGAAATTCAAGAATAAGATATCACCAAAACGAGGTGAGGATCAACCAAATCAGCTCCGTATGAGTACAATGGGTGCGACTAGCAGCACCAAAATCACAAGCTTGGACAGTAAGACCTCATCGGGTGAGTACAAAATCGCATTGAGGTAGAAAATGGTTTCATAAATACCGGTCGGTATTGACCCTGGTGTGGGTCCTCTGCCGTCCATATACACTGAACTCCTCCTAACCTAGGATTTATCTTTGGACTTAGGAGGAGTCAAAATCCGAATCCATAGACCAGGTATGTGAGTAACTAGCCTATACTTTTGTACACAGTAAGTTAAGGAAAAAAGAAGGAAAATCGAAACCAAAAAGAGGAAATCAGCTGAAAAGAGGAAGTCTCACATGCCTGATAGACGTTAGGACGAGTTGAACCCATTGTAAGTAAGGACGGGTTACTCGTCCTAACTGGAGATAAGATTAATCATAGGTTTCGTAAAATCGGCTACTGGTGCCAGATCCCTGTATAGGTCAGAATGCCAAGTAATACGTGTCGAATTGACCCATGAATTCGTCAAACTGACGTCCGTTGTCGCATGCAATTGTGTCTTCTATGCAATACTATCCGGAGGACATTATCCGGAGGACATTATTGCATATGCAATAATGTCCGCCGGACGGTTTTGCATATGCAAACGTGTCCGCCCGGACGCTGCTGCATAATGCAATTGTGTCCGCTCGGACGCATTTGCGTATGCAGTTGTGTCCGCCCCGTGCAAAATCGTCCTTGCTGTAAATCCCTAAGTTGGTCGACGGAGCACGTTCGCCATTTTTTTTACATAGACGATGTGACCTCTGACGTCACACGGAAACCATAACATGATTCGCGCGCATACCGCCGGGCAAAACCTTTGTGTTTTGGCAGCCAGCTAGAAAGTGTATTTTCGCCCGGCGAAACATGACGTATGCAGTGTTTTTTCAACAGAGGGCGGTTTGAATGTAAACATAGGTCACATCGTCTATAAGTGCATGTCATGAATGACATGGGAAATTTTCGGCCGTTGGGTGTTCGCTGCTATCATAATACACGTGAATATTCATGGTCGTTTACGCGCGCACATACGTACAGTCATGTATACTTGTCCGCCAGACGGTTTTTGCAAAAGCCCCGGACACGATTGCATATGCAAAAGTGTCCGGAGCGGACAGTATTGCATGGCGGACACAAATGCATCTGACACCAGCAACCGATTTCACGAAACTTTACGCAACTGCGCAAATCCACTTGCGCAAAGTTTATGGAGGAACTTGCGACATTACGCAGTTGCGTAAAGTTTTGTAAAATCGGCTGCTGGTGACGTAGTTGTCTTTTGCACAGTGAAACTTCGAATAAACCCTAACAGTCAACTAAAAACTAGTGTTATGTCTATTTTGTTTTAGTACCATTCGGGGAGAAAGAGGCTTGGACTTAGAGGTTACTGGAACGAACAACGCTCAGAGGTGAAACCTGTATTTAGGTATCAATATAGGAAGCAATAAAATTAATTTATTTATATATTCGTAAGTAGTTTTAAAGTATAGTGAAGTTTTTGAGCCAGGACATGACCATAGTAATAATAACATACAATTTGTAAGGCGCACTTTATCTGGAATAGTACTATTCAACGGCAGCAGATGCTAGTAAGCTGACAAACTGAACAGATGAGTCTCGAGGTTGTGTTTGAATGTTGACAGGTCATGTGATATGCTCTTGTCTTATCTGCTTTTTAAAACCATGCAGATTTTGGTAAATTAAGTCTTGATTTGGATATGAGCACAAAAAAAGCATTATCCTTTTACCCAGAATGTAGTAACTCTAAAAACATTGAGCAAGGCACTGTCTGCAAAGGAACCGCATGACTGTACGGGCTAAAATTTAATGGCACTGCAGTGAGGAATACTGACATAAGAAATGAAAATGCAAGTACGATATAAAGACGTTTGATTGTTGGTTGTTGGTGGTGAATATTTCTGATGTTTTGTCTTTGCAAGTTCACCCCCCAAACAAGGCTAAAAGCCACTCTTTGGTATGGGGCTACTAAAAGACAACTTATAGTGAAAAGAACTTAGAGGAGCTGAAGGTAGGATTTGATATTTATCTTAAAACAGTCTACATTGTAGGATGAAGGGAAACATGCACCAGGCAGGAAGCGCCAAAGAGATGCAGAACGTGACAACCTCCATTTATGCCAACATGACGCTTGGCACGTGCCTTAAATACTTCGACAAAACAGTCGTGCGCAGGTATACACATGACTTGCCTTGCAACACGATTGAGGATTATTTAAAGTAATGTTTTCGAGAATTTTTGTTATTTTAAGATTAAAGTTTTTACTTGATTAATAATGTTAGCTTTGACACATTTAAAGGCAGGGTGTACTTTTTGGGTGACCATAAAAACGTACTTGATGACGAGCATCGGAAATACAGTAATAATAAACGACCAATTTGAAGTTTAGGTTACAGAGAAATTGTGGTAATTTTTCACCCACAAAATTGAAATTGAGAAAGGCTTCATGCATGAAGTTGTTCTCATACATCTCTATACTTTAAGGGAATTTTTTTCCTGTCATCAATTGAGTCAACAATTGCACAGGTTTTTACGATGTGTATACGTTGTGATCAACCAAGTGAGGGTGCTGTTCTTTGATATTTTACCAAAGTATACACTGCCTTAAAATTAAAGTCTTCAATATTTGTTTCATTTTTGCACGTAACAATTGACTTAATACAATGATAGGACTCTATTTGACGGGTATTTATGCACATTATAATAACATAAAATAAAAATGTTAATTGTTTTCGAGTGACGCTGTAAGTTCATTAAGTTCTAATAATTGTTCAAATGCAATGTTTTAAATTACGGATAAATCTACTAATACTATATCTAATCCCTTAAATTCCCCCTCGGGAATAGTTTTCTTGAAAAGTTTTTGTTTTGATTTTTCAATTACTTTTTTTTCCTGGTGCTTTATTTGTAAAGAAAATCTGTCATTAATTTTGTACATTTTGAGAATGGTTCATCAAAACGGAAAAAGTACATTATAACCTCTATTTATCTTATAACGTCGATTATAAAATGGGTGGAGATGGCTAACTACCTAGCCTTTAGTCAAGGCGCAGGCGGCACCCCCAGATGTCACACGACCAAAAAAGTCACGCACAGAAAAAAAGACCAGCACGAGCCGCAAGTTGCCGCTCGCGCTGGTCTTTTTTCGTGCGTGATTTCTGCTGGGGTGCACACCTCACATCTCATAATATAAAAATACGCTACAGCCAGTGAAAAACTAAGGAACGTAGTTAATGTATTATTTGTTCTACCGTTTCATTTTGTGGGTCATATTGTATCAACGTAATGCTGACGTAGGCCTATTGGTAATATCAGAAAGACATCTACAATAAAAGTCACAAAGAAAAGTTTCAGCAGAATACCGTGTTTACTTCTTGAGGAAACATCAACAAACATTGATTAATTCCTTCCACGTTTTGCAATGTGACCGCGGGCACCAGCCGCATCTTTGGCCACAGCATTCGAGAACGGACACCAACCCTTAAGAAACCCGATGCACGACTAATGTGCACCTCGTTTGTCTGATTTAAATTATGTTATTGTTGTCTACTCAATTGGGAAGTTCAAAACAAAATACTTTTGCTGGGTGCTTTCTATAATTATAACATAGTGAGCTTTCCGGTAAACACAACTGAATTTATTTTCTTAATCGTTACCAGGGTTTTACTCTACCTCGTAAAACTGCTTGACTTTTCATCGAGCCGATCAGCGCTTCAATTCTAGGCGTATCTATACATGTATTTCTCGACTCGTTTTCCAGGCAGCGAATTTACATGAATGCAAGGAGTTACTTGCTTTGGCACCGAACAGATAATTACTTTATAATTATTTCCCATAATTCTGATCAAACCGACTTTAGACCGATTAAATGTTGAAGGGGGTTGGGGGTCTGCTGAGTACGAATGAGTTTGATACAAATCATAGATGATGCTGCGACATGAATGGCTGGAAAAAAAACTTAAAGACAGAATACCTTATTGGTAATATTGTCAAAGACTAGTCTTCACAGTTGGTGTATCTCAACATATGCATAAAATAACTAACCTGTACAACTTTGCAAACAAATTAAACAGCAGGTTGATCTGCATAAACCAATCGTCTCGTGCTCAATTATGCAACATTCCTGACAAAATACAAGATACAAACTGAATGAATTTTACGTGCTTTATTAGTTTCTAACCGTTACAATTGTGCTGAAAATAACAAATGTTGATAATAATAGCTTTGTACTGCAAACCAGGTTCGTTTTAAACTACCATTTTTTCATTTTTTTTTCTTTTAACTTAACTTACAGAAACCTTTCTTTATGTTGTTTTCTAAATGGTGAAATTATGTTGTGTTCCATGGAGGAATAAAAAATCCGGTGCGCTTTCAACAAATATTTGTAAAAGTCTTTCGATCAGTTTGTTAGAAAAAAAAGCTGCGTGTTGTATACTCTTCATAAAAGAATCAGATCAAAGAAAAATACGGACACCTTTTTATTTTCAATGCATACCTCATCAATGTGAAATCTGCCACTTTTGTTTGTATTTGGTTGGAGTAGTAATGTTTTTAATTATGTACCTCATGCTTAGAATCCTCGAATCTGATTGGTTACAAATGGAGTCGTGGAAATAGCTATGCCCCCTTATTCTACCAAGATGAGGTCATAATGACTTTGCCCGGGGCAACATTTTAAGCTGCATGCCCCTACGTTAACAACGAAAAAATCGAGGAAAAAAAGGGAACAAGTTGTAAACGAACCTGTTGAAATTACTTTGGTTTTTAACTAAATCTTTCGAATATAAATACATCTTCCTTCGAAACGATTAAATAATATTGTATTTAAATAGTCAGAAAACAACTGTAACTACTTGACGTTGTTAAATATTTTTAAAATCACGATTATAATAGTTCGTAATAACGCTCAGTTTTTTTTATAGCGCAAAATTACAATTAAGTGAAAGAGTGAACACCAGTGACCAATTTAGTGACCCGTCTTGGCATAAAGCTAACGTGACTTGGGCGGCGCCATCTTGGATAAAAGTTAACAAACTGAATATTATTACGAGGCCTCGAGCTAGTTTCTAAAATCTCTAAACCTGTGAGTACAAACTATAAAGTTATATTATCATGCTAAACAAATTTCTGTCCCGATTTTACTGATTAAAATAAAGAAATCCATACCTGGTTTACAGTTGGAATTGGCCTTGGCCGCACCAACACGTACACCAGGCACACAGACAGTGTTTGCCTGCCGCCGCGTGGTGGCGCCGTCACCGCTCCAACTCTGTAATCGCGCCTGCCAACTCGAACATAAACCGCACTGTGGGAAGTCTATTTACCGACCCTACAGATGGTTGTCCCCACACATTTACTACTTATTTGTAGCTTCTTCCTATCAACATTTTTGTATCAGTTTTCAATAATTGTAAATTGTCAATCAAATACAATTTGTAAAACAAACAACATTTTATACAGTTTCCGTTTTAATATGCCTATATATTTTTGTTAACAACATTATTACCTACACTGTCAATCTCTGCATGCTTTGAGTTCTCACGAATAAAGCGCTTCAACCACAATGCCCCTACGTTTTTACGTTGTTTAAAAACCATTTTATTTGATTTAAATTCCACCATATTTCCGTAGAGAGAATACAAAATAATGCCAACTTCCAACAACACATGTAAACCAGTAAAAGGGTGGCTGCAGTGTTTTTTTTTTTTTTATTCATTTACACGATTCAACATGACATTCAACACGTGACGTCATGTCGGTAACCCGAGCCGTCGGGCCCCCCTAACCCCTGGCTGTGTGCAGAGACGTGTGCACTGTGTGGCCTGGTACCTAGGCGCGTATAGTTAGGGACCAGACTCTTTTTGCCGACGATATGTTTGGATTCCCGAAGTGACGTCGATGGTAGGGGCGGTAACAATCCACAAAAGGGGAGGGCATGACTTATTCGCTGATTACGCAAGTCAGATATGTCGGGAATAAACAAAACACATTTTATTGATGTTCAATACATATTATATCAGAAATAAATGACAGCAAAATTAACTGTTTTATTTTAATTCACTGCAGCATCCCTTTAAATAAAAAGAAACTTAAACATCATGAATTTGTTCACATTGGTTGCGTTCGAAAAGCTTCCCTGGGTCGACCCCGGTCTGCCGCCGGTACGTTTCGAATAGCTTTGAAGTTATGCCAGGGGCTCACCCGGGTGCGATATTTATTTCAAACGACATTGCAATATTATTTGTTTTCACTTTTCCGTCAAAATTGGCTCTTTCCGTCAAAATTACTTCATAATGAAATTGGCCTGCTCTTTTACCAAATCAATGCAATGTCGTTTGGGAAAAAAAAACAATTAGCCACCGGGTCAGCCTCACACTGGCGTCACCACGTGGGGTTAATTTATCGTTCGATTAGCTCTTGTTGGGGGCTCACCCGAGTGAGCACCTCGGGGTCGACCCAGGGAAGCTAATCGAACGCACCCAGGTCTCTAAAGTTTGCACAATTTCCCCTTCATTTTGGGCTTTTTTCGTGTACTTAGGGTTGAATACGTAGGTATTTCGTGTACTTAGGATTGAAATCATTTATACATGATGGGTCAGTGAAATTTAATTCAGCCTCATCAGAGTTAAAAAACCAAATAAACCAGCTGGGCTGAGGTGGGGATTGGGCGTCGTAGGCATAGGTAGAGTCTGGCACCCCTTGGATTGCCACCTCGAAGCGACCGTTATCGTATGTCACGATGATTGGTACTCCGACGTAGTCTTCATCAGAAGTGTAAGGCTGACGAACCCGTTTATGAGACGGTGTTTCCCTTGAAGCAATGAAAGCATGGCCATGGTACATACCTGCAACCAATTGATTAAAACCCTTCAGTACACGTTGTGCTTGTTGTTGTATAAACAAGTTTTGGCCGAATCCAAATTGGCGACTATACGGCTATGGATGTTATAAGGACGTACTGTACCTCAACGCATGGTGACGTGAAAACCTAGTCGTAGCCGTGGCTGTATTAGCCGCTAGTTCAGACACGACCTTAGCTGCACGTTCCACGAGCAAACACGGGTGAACGTGAACGTCAAACAATGGGTGCGTTCGTTTAGCTTCCCTGGGTCGAGAAACCATTACAAATACTAAATACATGTACAACATGGTACAACTAAAGGATCTGAAAAATTACTCTTTACACTAAAAAGATAAAATTACATACCTACATGTAAATGCTGAAAATTACACAGAAACTATACACAGTCAGGGGGAACATTGTAATTTATATAGAGTTTCATCTGTTTCTGTACTTACCAAACTCGACTAAAGATTGAACTGCATCAGGACCAACTGGGGTGAAATGCACCCCTATAAAGGTACCAAATGTAACATTGAACTCTAGTCGCACCGGTGACGTCATCGGCATTTGAAGCTCCATGACGTTAAACCGACGCGTAAGTTGACCACAGTCTGAAATATAGGAGAGTTGAAGGCCTTAAACAACCGGGAATAAAGTAAAGAAAACAAAAACCCGAGTTGTGTAAAGCGATAATGCATGTATATCAACCACTCAGTTTGAATTGACATACCATCAAACCAGTTGTTCAGAAGTCGGTGAATTTATGTTTTCCAATCTGTTTTGACTTGTTCGATTATTCTTGAGGGAAAAAAAAAAGAAAAAAGTGCTTCATATCTGGTTTTTAATGTCTGCTCCAGGCTCATTGTAAATATTTAAACTTGGAAGACAAGTGTATGATCGTTCCGCATTGTTTAAAGGCAGTGTACATTATTGGTAATTACTCCAAATAATGATTAGCATAAAACCGTACTTGTTAAACGAGTAATGGGAGAGTTTGACAGTAAAGGGTAGTTACACTTATATACACTTTATTTTAGGCCTCATTTGGCGGCGCTGTGGTCAGCTTTGACTTCATTCAAATATTTTAGATCTCACAAATATAATTACTTAACTACTATTTATATTTAATTATTAAGAGATATTACTTTATATCCTAATTCCTATTCTTATTCTTTATTTGGCAATTAAAAAAATAACAAATACAAACAGACAGTATGTAAAATAAATAATAACCTGTATACACAAAGCGCAACTTTTAATAACAAAACCAAACACAAACACCAGAAATTAGACAAGCAAAATAAATAATTAAATAAATAAATGAAATAAAAAGTATCAACAAATAAATGAATAAAAATTTAGAAAGGTCCTTGTAAAAAAAAAATCAATAATTATACGGATGGAAACAAAGAATAAGTAAATAACTAAGTAAATAGACAAATTGATAAAACAACCACACAAGCAACGAAAAAGTTAATAAAACTGTCTCCCTTCCATTACAAATACTTTTACATCAATAAAAGGATGATTGAGTATGAATAAAGCAATCAAAACAACCAAACAGAAAAAGAAAAAAAGAAAGAAAAAAAGAAATTAGACAAGCAAATAAATAGTTGAATGAATGAATACAAAACAAATTTCCTTTTTACATATGCACTCATCCATATATCTATCCACCCATTCATTCATTCACTCAATCATATTTTATAAAATATAACTTAATAGACGAACAAATAAACAAATAAACAAACAGACAAGTAGATGTAAACAAGAAATAAAGTAATAAATAATTCAATGATTGGATGGATATAATATGGATAAATAGATAAATAGCAAAATCAGTTGCCGAATAAATAAACAAATACATAAAATAAGAACACACGCAACGGAAAAATGTTAAAACAAACAATCTCCTTATCCGACGTAAATACATCAAAAAAGAATTAATAAATCTAAATGAATCAATCAATCAAACAATCAATCAATTAATCAATAAAGTAAAAAACAAATAAACATTTAATATACAAAACAAAAATATATGTAAGCAATGAGAGAAAAATAAATGGGTCTAAAAACAGAGCTAGCAATTATATGGTTTGTTGAGATTGAAGGTCATGATAATAAGCAGATAATTGTTACAAAAAAAACATTCAAATTATCTGGAGTAAGTGAGTCTTTTATATATGAAGGCAATTTGCTCCATAACCGAGGAAATAAATGAATTGGCGTGTACTTAAGAGCTTGAGTTCTGGTATAGTGATGGTATGTGCATGGAGGAATTTCTCCATGGTATGTGGTAACGTCTACACTGCGGGTGTTGATTTTAGTGATACACTTTATGGCATCACAGTCAATAAGTCCAAACAGAGATTTAATGGTGAAAACAACGGTGTCTTCCAGCTGAAAGGTTGCTGTAAAGGAGTAGTGTACTACCAATTCAGTTTCCAATCAGCCTTTGGACAACCAAAATAAATTAACCTTAATAAATACTACGACTACATGGAGGATGACTACAAGTTAGAGAGATCCAACCTTTCTGTTCCAAAAGCTGGAGAAGAGTGAGGGTGACTTATTGTCTGCATTTGGTTTTATACGGCTAAGCACACATGTAAAAGGATGGCCTGCTCAACAGGCGTACACAAAAGAACTTACTATAGGCCTTTAAACTACACTGGGGTTTTGGAGTTAATTGTTCACAATTTACAGCTGACATTCCAAGATGGTCATCACAATAGGTGATGGTAAGAGTCTCTCACCGCGTCTACACTAGATCCTCCTCCTCTGAAGTAACTGAGTTTTTGAGAAAGAAATAGTTTCTCACAAAATATTGGAATTTGATTTCGACACTTTAGAATTGAAAGCGCACAACTTGTGCAACAAGGGTTTCTTTTCTTATATTTTTCTCTCGCAACTTCGACGACCAATTGAGCTCAATGTTTCACGGGTTTGTTATTTTATGCATACGTTTGGATACACCAAGTGAGAATACTGGTCTTTGACAGTTACCAAAGGTGACCAGTGCCTGTAATACATAAACAACACTAGGTTACAGCAACGTAGGCCTTAAGTGACCTCAACAACGAATTTTTTTTTTTAACGGCACAAAGACGTGACAGAAACTTTGAAACACTGGACGGCACGTATCCTTTGGCAATTTGGGGCTTTATAAATACTGTTATTATTATTATGAAGTGTAATCTGCACTTTTTCCCGGGTAATAAAACTCACAGTGGTTTTGTTGTAACTGTTTCACCTAACACGATAATGAAGAAATTATTACAATTTAATTTTTCGCTGTTAAAGGCAGTGGACACTTTTGGTAATTACTCAAAATAATTATTTAGCATAGCCTTACTTGGTGACGAGTAATGGGGAGATGTTGGTAGTATAAAACATTGTGAGAAACAGCTCCCTCCGAAGTGACGTAGTTTTCGAGAAAGAAGTAATAATTTTCTACGAATTTGATTTCGAGACCTCAGATTTAGAATTTGAGGTCTTAAAATCGACAATCTAAACGCACACAACTTCGTGTGCCAGGAGTGTTTTTTCTATTACTATTATCTTGCAACTTCGAAGACCAATTGAGCTCAAATTTTCACAGGTTCTTTATTTTATGCATATGTTGAGATACACCAAGTGGGAAGACTAGTCTTTGACAATTACCAAAAGTGTCAACTGCCTTTAATACAACGGTTTTATTATCGACAAAGGCGGTAAATAAAAACAGAACTTACTCTGTTCGGGTGACTCTCTGCGACAGGTTGATCTGAAACTGGAAAATGCTCTCTTCTGCAAAGCCGCAAAGTTTTCTCCATCACTTGCAGAGGTCATTGTAGAACACATCTCTCCATTCAGGGGCAGGACGTAGAAAATCACGGCCAGAGTGAGTACCAGAAAAAGGGGAACAATATCACGCGAAAATGTCTTCACCACTGAATCCATGCTCGGTGAAAGTCGTCCAAAACCGAACAGATAGTGATTTTGCAAAACCAGCTTGAGACGTGCTAGCGGCTTCTTGTTGTGATGTGTTTACTAGGTATAATTATCTACGTTCTTTTGGTTACCTGGGAAAAAAATTAAGAGCCCTTAACAAACCGTTATCACTCGCAATACACGGGAGCTACAATCCGAAAAAATAGGCATGCGTGGACACCCCGGTTTCGCAGTTTTAATACACCTCTCTTAATATTCATGCATGATGTCATAATTCTTACCCAAAATGAGGCTATAGGCGCACGTCCGCTACCACTTGCAGTGCCTGCTACTACGGCCTCGTTTTGGATTAGAATTGTGACGTACTCATGAATAAAATTAAGAGAGGCGTATCAAAGTTCTAAAATGGCGGAGATTTGTGCACCAGGAAGTGACGAATGCTCAATTTCGCAAGTGATGTTTCCATAAATTAGTTGCTGCAGAGTTGAAACCATTTAATTAGTACATATTTTAATTAGTTTGATCAGTTTTTAAAGCACTGCAGCTTTTCCAGATATTAAGAAAAACCCTACAAATTAGAAAGTTACACGAGATGCTCGGTGTACCTTGTTTGCTCTGCTCACATAGTTCCATTACATCTCTCAGAATTTATATCATTGTATTAGAATAGAATAACAACAATTATGGCTACTTCTTTTTTCCTGACGATGACTAGAGAAAGCTAGTCGAAACGTTGAGACCAACCCGAGAATTGACTCCGCGGTAGTACAGTTAATTACGATCCTATAAACCCTCTAGTCCCTGCACCGCCTGAGTTTGCCGAAATAATTTCGTTTTTCTTTCCAAGATTCTTTCAGTAACTTTTATTAAATCGTAGTTCAAATTTGTTAAAGATAGCCAAGGCTTATTATTTATAATTAAACGCACAATATTTGACCCTTTCGGTAATATTTGTACAAGTCCTCATTGGGGAACAATAAAAACCCCTACGGTAATATTTATGGCGATCATTTGTGTATAATGATAAAATGGATACAATAGCTTTTCAAGGCTTTTATCTGGCTCAATGCTGATTATTTGCGAAGGCATAAGTTTTCGACAATATCACCATGAATGATAAATACAGTTTCCTCTGTGTTTACTAATAAGCGTTTTGTTTGGTAAGTGCTAAAATTATTTCATCATCATTAGCCCCAGTATTTGCGAAAAGGAAAATAATAATGATCTATCTACAACTAGATGGATTCACCAATGCGTTAGGCCTACTATTGAATACCTAGTGGTATTTTGATGTTTCTTATTGTCTACAAACAAAAGTTATAGCGAGGTTTCCTCCTACCGCATAATACAGTGTATCGCTTTAGGTGGCTGGGCGGTCCAGTGGCTAAATGGTTAAACTAAAATAGTAGTCCCAGCCTATATCTATACCATCCGCCCAGGTAATATAGTTAATAAGCAGGACAGTTCTTTTCAGAACTGAGAAGTCTCCCGAACACCCGAACAATCTACTCCGCGGTAGTAGGATTAAGCAAGATAGTTCTCTAAAGAACAGACTCTTACTGGTAAGTAGATACACACATGTTGTTACTGCAAACCAAATATATAATGATATCATCATGCAATGCCTCAAATCCTATATACTTACTGTTTCTTCTTATTATTTGTGCTTATATTTAAAAAAAAACATATTTTGTAATTGAATATTGATTTATTAATGTAAATGATAAATTAAGATATTTGCATTAAAGGCAAGGTACACGTTTGGTAATTGTCAAAGACCAGTGTCCTCACTTGGTGTTTCCCATCATAAGCATAAAATAACAAGCCTGTGCACATTTGAGCTCAATTGGTCGTCTTAGGTACATGTTTGGGGCTACATTTAGGTCAGGCTACATTAAGGGCTCGGGCTACATTTAGGTGCCGCACAGTCGTCGGAGTTGCGAGAAAATGATGAAAGAAAAACACCCTTGTTGGACGAATTTGTGTGCTTTCAGATAGGAATAAAAGACTTCTGGCTAGAAGTCTTTTATTATTTTAGTGAAAAATTACCTCTTTCTCAAAACTACTTTACTTCAGAGGGAGACGTTTCCCACAATGTTTTATACCATCAACAGCTCTCCAATGCTCGTTACCAAGTCAGTTTTTAAGTTAATATTTGTTTTGAGTAATTACCAAACGTGTACCTTCCTTTTGAATGAGAACTATTAATCCAACACTTTTTGTAAGGATTCATTTATTGAAGTGGGGCTAAGATACATGTTATCCACTTACCCCTTCGCCACCATAGCCCCGCTATAGTCTAAATGAAAAGCAATATTTGCTGAAATTATAATAATAAATTACCACACAAAAAAGGTCATCAGACTAGTGCCGTGCGATTGTTTCTTTAACCGAAATTATTTACAAACTGAGTAGTTAATTGCTTTTTTGAACGACAATGGAAACCATGGAAACGTCTCCCACCATGTCAGGAAGGGAGAATGGTGGCTTTATAGAGCCAGTAACTAGTTTAACTTTATTGGCCTTAATGTCAGGGTTGGACTTGATAAATCAACCTAATCATAGGATTGAAAAGGATATAGTTGCTAACAGAAACAACCAGCAATGAAAGGGCTTACGTTTTTTAAAGGCAGTGAACACTGGTATTTACTCAAAGTATTTATTAGCATAAAACCTTACTTGGTAACGAGCAATGGGGAGATGTTGATAGTTTAAAACATTGTGAGAAACGGCTCCCTCTGAAGTGGCTTAGTTATCGTGAAAGAAGTAATTTTCCACGAATTTGATTTCGAGAACTCAGATTTAGAATTTGAGGTCTCGAAATCAAGCATCTTTTTCGAAGTCTCTTTAAGAGAATGGCATGGGGTTTAAATTAAAACAAAACATACGACCCTGCCAGGATTCGAACCTGGAATCCCCTGATTCGTAGTCAGATGCCTTATCCGTTGGGCCACAGGGCCGCTGAAGAAAATAC
Source organism: Asterias rubens (assembly GCF_902459465.1). Taxonomy (NCBI): domain Eukaryota; kingdom Metazoa; phylum Echinodermata; class Asteroidea; order Forcipulatida; family Asteriidae; genus Asterias; species Asterias rubens. The sequence goes on from NC_047077.1 coordinate 13,744,909, forward strand.
ATCAGAGAAAGAAGTTCTCACCTGGAGAAGGGAATTTTTGGTTAAAACAAAAAATACTACCCTGTAAGGATTCGAACCTGGGGTTCACCAGGGTGAGCACTGCGGGGTCGACCCAGGAAAGCTAATCGAACGCACCCATTGTTGTATTCATACATCATGCAAAAAGAAAAGTGCATGAACTGCTTCTCGGATTATTATTTTGATTTCGTATAAAGCATCCTCTGAATATCATAGAAATGTTTGGTAAGTTACATTTATTCCTAACTCATTTTTTGTTTTTCTCATTTCTGCCCTCTACTGTCAAAGACTGGTGAATTTTCTACACGCGATATAAACTGGACATCTGACGTCAAACTTCGAGGCTCGTGAAAATGCCAGACAGCAGTGTATATTGTTTGCTATTAACTGTGCTTGTCCCCAAACATTATATTAAAATGATGCACATATGTTTTCTTCCATCAAAACGGTTTTTTGTGTGTGGTCATAATGTTCTCAACTCCGGATCAGTTTACACAGAGCTACATGTATGATTTCACTTTTCCCTTTACACACAATTATGGAAAGCTCATGTCACTTTACGTTTATCTAATTATATACTTTGTATTCAATTGAATCACTGGATCTGCCAGCAGGGACCTGTCTTTATCATTGCGGATAAATACAAGGGCAAAGTCTAAGTCTTGATTTGCGACGCTATGTGTGCGTTCGACTAGCTTCCCTGGGTCGACCCCGCGGTGCTCACTCGGTTGAGCCCCCGACAAGAGCTAATCGAACGATCACACTCGCCCTCTTGTGGTGACAACACTCGCCCTCTTGTGGTGACGGCATGCACCTCAGGTCACCCCTAAGTGATCCACTCCACAAGCGGGGCACTGGGGGCTGACCCGGGTGAGCCCCGTCAAAGCTATTCGAACGTACCGGGGCAGACCGGGGCCGACCCAGGGAAGCTAAACGAACGCACCCTTATGTTTTGTACTAGTCGTTAGAGGGCGCAGTGTCGACTAGCTTGAGTGGAATAGACCTTATCGCAAATACCAATGCGCAAGCGCAGACTGTTGAATGAGGTGCATTGTGGGATAGATATGGATCAAATTTGGAAACCAGCTAGACCACAATGCACCTAATTCCAAGCTTAACGCGCGCGCCCCAGTATTTGCGAAAAGGAAAAGGTCTAGACCTTTTCGCAAATACTGGGGCGCGCGCGTTAAGCTTGGAATTAGGTGCATTGTGGTCTAGCTGGTTTCCAAATTTGATCCATATCTATCCCACAATGCACCTCATTCAACAGTCTGCGCTTGCCAATTGGTATTTGCGATGAGGTCCATGGGTTAGTTCCTACAACTGATCCACACGTCTGTTCTCAGTAGTTCGTAATCAGTGACAATGTTAAATCAAAAACTAACGATGCCAAACAATACAAAATCGTCACTGTAAAACGAGTCTTATACGTTTAATGCCTGAAACGTTTATGAGATTATGTATTACGGATTATTCTTCCGGCGTTATAAAGGCAGTGGACACTATTGGTAATTACTCAAAATAATTATTTAAGCATAAAACCTTTCTTGGTGACGAGTAATGGGGAGAGGTTGTGGGTATAAAACATTGTGAGAAACGGCTCCCTCTGAAGTGCCATAGTTTTCGAGAAAGGAGTAATTTTCCATGAATTTGATTTCGAGACCTCAGATTTAGAACTTGAGGTCTCGAAATCAACCATAAACGCACTCAACTTCGTGTGACAAGCGTGTTTTTTTCTTTCATTATTATCTCGCAAGGTGGATGACCGACTGAGCTCAAATTTTCACAGGTTTGTTATTTTATGCATAATATGTTGAGATACACCAAGTGACACACTTTGACAATTACCAATAGTGTCCACTGCCTTTAACACGCTCCAGATTGTCTAAGATACCTCAAAAACGCTACCACCTTTCGAAATGAAACTTGAAATTTCCAAAGATTAGTTGTATATTGTATCTAGGCCTAGGTCAATCCTAGCCTTTAGTCAAGGCGCACGCGGCACAACGGATGGCACGCACAACCCCAAAATAAAACGCACGAAAAAAGACTATTACCGCGAGCGGCGAAGCCGCGAAGCGCCTTTACCAACTCGTTTTGGGGCCTTATGTTTTTCTTTACATTTGCCAACGATTTTGGTGGGAGAAAAATGTAATGTATAATGCATTAGCGTGGTGAGTTGCTGGCAAATAAGAAGCCACATTTACTTGCATGACGTCACAAGGACGTTCGATGCAAATTCGTTACATTTTCTCCCACCTAAATCGTTGGCAAAAATGTAAAGAAAAACATAGGCCCCCAAAATGAGTTGGTAAAGGCGCTCGCGGCTTGGCCGCTCTAGGTGATAGTCTTTTTTCGCCGTAACATTTTTGGGGCTGTGCGTGCTATCCGATGTGCCGCGTGCGCCTTGACTAAAGGCTAAGGTCAATCCCCGTTAATAATCACCTTTCATCTACAAATAGTTCACACCCAGTCGAATCCTACATGCCAACATAATACATGCAAGAACTGCACAACATACACATATGAACGCTATACATGCAGACGACCGAGTGTATAAGCTTTCCATTTTGTGTTTGATTGGACCGACCGAGTTGATGTTGGGTATCAGCTGTACCCACTTCACCTACGACCAATCAAAATGTAGCTTCGTCACTGCACTTTTATCCAATGACATCGTTGTACCCAATGAAAACACTGGTTCCGAAAGCAAGTACCTGTACGTGTGGTTATGTTACTGTACCTGTACGTACACGGTCAAACTTAATGGACTTCCGTTCGACTGTATATAAACTGCAGTGCGGATTTTCAAAAGATTTCAAGCACAACATGAAGACGGTTGGTTGTTTTGTAGCGGTAAATGTTTCTGTAAGGAAGTGGTAGCTAGCCGTCACTCTGTGACTAACAGCCTCTCATGCTGGAGTGACCTAATGCAACCGGAAGGTTTAAAGTGATTCAGTACATGAAGCGTACAAACTTTCGGAGAATGTGAAGACAAAATTTAACAAATTGAGCTTGTCAATTATATGCAAGCAAGAGTTTGCCATGTGGGGCCCTTGCTACACCTGCTTTCCACGATTGAACTTGATTTTGGCCGTGCTTGTAAAGGCATCGAAGGACAAATAAATTGTCCAATTATTTCAAAGACAATTTTTTTCAAGGAATTTGGAGACAAAATTAAATTACAGCTCGCTGTTCTTCAGGGGAGGCTTGAGAGTCTGCCAAAACACCTGTTGCATTGGCTCCCTAATCACACATCCTGAAAATGAGGGCGATTGGAAAAATCAGTTCACGTTGTCTACTCAGGCCAGGGCCCAAGTTCATGGAGCTGCTAAGCACTCAAATGTGCTAAGCACAAAAAAATATGCTCAGCAAAAATAAGTTACCAGCCAAAATACCATTTCATATTAAAACAATTGACTGGTGTCCTGCTAATTTCTGCTACGCAGAAAGTTGTTAAAACATACCTTCTGCTTAAGCAGCTTTGGAATTGGGCCCATTGCCAAATTCATGGAGTTGCTTATAAGCGCATAAGTATGCTGAGCACAAACATATCCTTGGCAAAATCAGTTTACGAGCCAAACTACCATGATACATCAACCATTTTGACTGGTATTCTGCTCATTTCTGTAGCAGAAAAAAGTTAAGCTTGTGATTTACTTAAAGGGACACACCGGCTCATCGTTTACCTAATTTAGTTGTGTAGAATCATAATATTAAATTTCTGTAAACGGTTGCTGTACTGCTCTTCTCCTTTCCTGGAAGACATTTGGAGTCAAATCTTAGTGTATTGTGTAGCCCAAATAGCCCAACGAAGCCGGTGTTTTCTTTTAATCAGCTCTTTGAAAGTGCCCAGTAGTCGGAATTCAGAAGTTGGAAGAAAAAGCCTGTGACACACAGTTGTTCGCATTTACCAACTCCTTTTGGTTCAGGGAAGGGTTTGAAACCTGCACAAATAAAATACAAAATACAACAGGATTTAGAAAATAAATATTATAAAAATAAATTAAGCTTACCACAAAGCTTGCAGTAATATACTTCGATTTAGAGTCTCCACGTGAATTTATCAAAAGAAAATGAAATTGAACTTACACTGTTTGGCGTCCAATTATTCTCAAAATCACAGCTAAATCTTATGGTGCACTTCTCAATGTAGAATGAAGGAAACAATCTATAGATGGGAATCTATAATATTCTGAAACTCAAACTTCATTAAACTTTAGAATCGAGGTTATAAATCGAGGGAAAACTCCAGCCTTACTTTCCAACATGAACATGCTTTAACATGGTGAGAAAAATCTAGTGTCCAAGTCCACATACATGTGTAGTGCATAGTGCATCAGGCACCAATCCAAAATGGTGAGTGAAAAAATAGCACCAATTGAGGGCGCTGCCCAAAAGTTCCTTTGAATAAATTAAAATAAGTTTATCGATAAATCTTGAAGTGAAGGTAGCAACTAGTTCTCCCCTTGATGGCCTTAATAGGGCACTATTTAATGTAAAACGACAAGCCAGTGGTTCTACTAAGCGGGATATGGAAACATCCGTCTGGTTTAATACAGTAATGGTCAACCACCCTTTAACGAGCTGAGAAGTTCAACTGCCTTAAAATAGACGGCACAGGAAGTCTTGAATTATGCTAAGATGGAAAATGTATATATATATGTAGGACCTGCCAGTCACCGTTTGGGCTCGCAATGTTTCCGCTAAACAGTCATGCGTTTTTCCACATGACTTTTACTAATACGATCCACTTGAGGATTATTTAAAGTAGTTCAGAGTGCACAGTGTCTTGGAAAACAGAATAGATAGAAAGATTTCTATTTAAATGTTTTCAAATAAAATTTGTATTCGATTATTATTATTATCATTTTTTTTTAGGCACGTTTCCAGGGGAATGGTATACTTTTGGTTTTACCTCCACACGTTAATAATCATTGGAAAAAAAATTACTGGGAGCACTGGGGAGCTGTTGACCATTTAAGTCTTGAGCGCCCCCACTTATTGACCCAATTGACCTGACGTCATCATCAGAATAATCTTGGATGGGCCATTTTGGTGGTCAATGTCAATGTGTGTTATTCAGTGATGTGCGCATTTTTAGGCATGAGGTAGGTCACAATACTAACCCAAAACGAGGCGATGGGCGCAGCCTGACTGCACGTCATGGGGGACTTGCGCTCATAGCCTAACTTTGTGTAATAATTATGACGTCATGCATATATATTAAGAGAGATTATATATACTTCATGTATAGAATCTTCTAATCTGATTGGTTAAAAATGGAGTCATGGAAATAGCTATCCCCCCTTTTTCTGCCGAGATGACGTAAACTAACTATGCCCGCTCTGAAAATGACGCAACTATGATATGTAAATATCCATTATAACCTTTATGTAGTTATCTACCGCAGCAGTTAGTATTTATTTATTCGTCTATTTAGTGCTGCTATCCTGTTTTGTTGTGTAATCTTGTAACGGACAAGCCTCGGCTTTTAGGGTGATGCCTCCATGTGATGTGAATGTGGAAATAAATGATATATTGATTGATTGATTATATTGATTGATTGATATAGTACGACTAGCGTTCGTCTCACGACGCGACCTTTCTTCGCAGACCTGTGCCCCTCATAGCAGTCAATATTTCCATACTATTGACCACCAACTTGTTGCGCGTGGCATCAGTCGCCGCGTGTGGACGTGACGCGCGTGCAAGGGGTCAATAGTGGTCAGAAGAAGGTTGACCATTTTGCCAATAGACCCTTCTCATGAAATTATGTAAATTGCACATAGCGCGTGCGCACTAACGTTTTGGTTGGCAAAATGAGGGAACATCGCGCTGTTTTGTACACGGCTAATGGGTGCGTGACGCAGACGCGATTGCGCGTCTGCTTAGTTCACAACTCTATGGCGTTTGCCAACCAACAGGGTCTGTACGCATGCGTGAATGTGATTAGCATATTTCATGGGAAGGGTCCATTCCGTGCGCCGCACGTACAAATCTCTGCGTTGCGATTTTTACGTCATCGTTACCTCTAAAATGGCGGCTAGATGAGGCAAATGCAAAAGGTACAGAAACAACACATCTGAAGTAGTCAGGGCTATCGACGTCAGCTCCTGCCCAAACGCTCCTTCACAAACTGACAACTCCACTAATGTCTTCAATGAGTTTCATAATCTGTGGATTAGGAAAAGCTCAAAACTTGAGAGGGTTTGTTGGTTTTATTGGTTGTAGGTTAGGCCTTTGCCGCGGAAATATGGGCTAACTATGGGCGCAATTTCACAGAACTATTGAGCTTTAACACTTGTAAGTCACCAAAAACCTAATAAAAGTCAAGCTATCGCAACACACGTGTTTTTGCGGTTTTCTGCTGGTGTCGCTCAGCAACTGTTTCTGTGTTGGCAGCTCTATTGAAAGTAGACCCTCAGTCATCGGCATTTTTATGAACAATACATTTGGAAGAATAGGTTCTTTTTATTGATAAAATCAAACGTAAATGTGTACATGTTTAAGTATTATATAATTTATGCACAATAATTCCTTTCAAAGAACCATTCTTTAAAAAGAAAATGCACGACAGAGTAATCAAAACAATGATGCATAGGCATAATACATTAAACATTCCCAGTGACGTTTTTGTATTAGTTGCTAGCGAAGGGTGTTACCGCTACAAATTTATCCCAAAATTACAATTACACTTCCTTTTTTCGACCCAGTCATCCAATTATCAATATTTCAGTTTCCTCTATAGTCTGAATATCGGATCAATCGGAAAACGTAGACTTGATTTCCGGCGACCACGTGAAGTTTAGTAGCCGAAAAAGATGACGCGTCTTAAGTACACTGTTGGTAATTGCTCAAAGTTATTGATAGCATAAAAACCTACTTGATAAACGGAGAACTGTTTTATAGTAAAACACATTGTGAGAAACGGCTCCCATAACGTAGGTTTTTTTTTCAGAAAGAGGTAATGTCTCACTAAATAACCACTTCATGCATGAAACCTTTTTTTTTATTGGGCATCTAAAAGCACAAAGATTTTGCAACAAGAGTGCCATTTTTTTTAAGGCGAGTTGCAGGGCCTATCAAAGTTCTATTGATTCATATTTTTTGCAAAGTCACGTTTTAATTATCAATTAAGATCTGGTGTGTATCTTGGGATCAAACTTACTCCTTGCAAAACACAGGGGAAAAAACGAGATATAAGACTCGTTCCAAAGTTCAAAATTCAAAGTAACACAAAAATGTTACCGTAGCAAACACGTGGTACAACTCTAAGTGTGAGTTAATAAAAACCGCAAGGCCAACAAAAAAAATAAAAAAACGCAAGGCTAAAAAAAAGTTATTATTTCAGTTTGAAATTCGCCATTGTTTACCCTCGTTTGTTTTTGAGGAAACAAAGTATATTAAAACATTATATCTGCCCTTTCATAAAATGCAATTAAAGGGTATATTAATATTATGCAAATGAGTTCCATGTAAAAATACCTCTTACAACTGTTTAAATTCTCAGGGTCATGCAACTGATAATATACCATAAATAATAACACTCAATGTTGAAATTTATTTTATTTACACTATATTATTTTGACAAACTTGGATTAATACAGCTTGATAATAAAAATAAAGTAACAAACACATTTTTGTTTTTGGCCATTGAACACAATAAGTAGTTTTCCCGGCCAGTTTCCATTCATTCTATTCATTTAAACTATCGTCGGCCTATTCAGTTTCTTTTCAAAATGAATGCTCCGTCAAAGTAAAATCCTTAATTTCACTTTTGCCGCAACGTTTATTTCAATTTTGTAATAGTCAGCAGTAAGAGCTTGTAAATAAAAGGGAAATGCTTGAGTTTCAATGCGTCTTGATTAAATTTAATTATTTTCGCTGAAATTGGCCGGGAAAACCTTAAAGGGCAGGGTATACGTTTGATAATTACTCAAAACAAATATTAACTTAAAAACTGACTTGGTAACGAGCATTGGGGAGCTGTTGATAGTATACAACATTGTGGGAAACGACTCCCCCTGAAATAACGTAGTTTTTGAAAAAGAGGTAATTTCCCACCAAAATATTAAAAGACTTCTAGCTAGAAGTTTTTTATTCCAATCTGAAAGCACACAAATTCGTCCAACAAGGGTGTTTTTTTCTTTCATCATTTTCTCGCAACCTCGATGACCAACTGAGCCCAAAATGTTCACAGGCTTGTTATTTTATGGGATACACCAAGTGAAAACACTGGTCTTTGACAATTAACAAACGTGTACAGTGCCTCTAAGCAATACATGTTGTGAACTTTAATACTATTTAAGATTTCATACTGGTAAAAACTGACGTGATTAGCATGCATGTTTATAAATTGTTTGGCCGTAAGGATCTAGTAAACTGATAGACAATCATGTGCATAACATGTACGCTTTTAGTGGCTTACGGCTATAGCTAAGACTACGTACTTCAATGCATACACGAAGCAGCGATCTAGCCGTAGCTGTTGCTAGTCATAGTCATAGCCGCTGGGATTTTGGGTACAACCTTATCTTTATAAAAAATAGTATGCTTCCAATTTCTTAGCCTGAAAATTAAGTTTTGTTTTTGTAGCATAACGTTATCCACGGTACACGTACACAGAAATGTGGTATAATTATGGTTTATATCACGCCTTTTCAGTTAGGAACACTTAAAGGCAGTGAACACGAATGGTAATTACTCAAAATAATGATTAGCATAAAACCTTACTTGAAACAAGTAATGGGTAGAGGGTGAGAGTATAACACATTTTGAGATACGGCTCCCTCTGAAGTGACGTAAAGAAGTAATTTTCCACGAATTTGACTTCGAGACCTCAGATTTAGAATTTGAGGTCTCGAAATCAAGCATCTGAAAGCACACAATTTCGTGTGACAGGAGTGTTTTTTCTTTTCATTGATGACTCGCAACTTCAACGACCAATTCAGCTCAAATTTTCACAGGTTTGTTATTTTATGTATATGTTTGGATACACCAAGTGAGAAGACTTGTCTTTGACAATTACCAATAGAGTCCAGTGTCTTTAACGTGTTACCTCAATGTACTTTACCAAAAAATAATTCTGCAATATTTGTCAACATAGGTACAAGGTATATGTTTCCATCCATCCTACAGTATAGACTGAAAGAGCAATATCAATTCCTACCTCAGCTCAACTGAGTTTTTTCCCCTTATTTGTTTTTCTTTTTTTTTGTAGCTCCATACCAAAAATGGCTGTTAGCAGTGTTTCGGGGCGAACTTGCATGCAGAAGACACTGCAGACTAGTCAAGAAGTGCATTCACAAATAGATTATGTTGACCTTTGAAACCACGGACAATATTACTATAAACAGAGCCATCACTGTGCTGGCTAGTTAAAGGACCGGAACCAGACCGAACCATGGCAGGACATTACTTAATTTCTTACTTTTAAAGGACCATGGCTGCAGTCCAGTGTATGGTTCATTCTTCCGGGTTTAAAGCGGGGTCATGGCCAATTTCCGCTGTCCTTAACGGAATTAGAGACAACCTGCCCTCGGTCATCGACGTTAGACGTGAATATAATTGACATAAGACAGTGTAAAGTATTACTCTCCAAATAGAAGAAACATTACATTGCTCGCGCAAAATTTGAAAGCACCACGTATTGCAAATTAAAGAAATTATTCTCTAGCTTTCGAGGGTGTATTAAATTTGTATTTATGCGTACGTTTTGCAGCATAATTGGTCATTTGGATGATTTACCTATGTTTGTGCATGTAGAGCAAATTAATATTAGTGTCCAACTTGATGCCACACCCATGTACATCAAGCATACGCTTTGTTTCCACATCTTAGACTCAATTCTTAGAGTGTTGTAAAAAAAATAGCCACAATAATAAAACAAACCGAGTAAAAAATATTTCAAAATCTACCGAAACGGTAAACAAATCAACAACAATGCATAATTTTGTGATTTAATAGCTTGCTGTTTTCTTATATTTTTTTTTTATTTTTTTGCTGCAAAACTTCTTTGAAAGCATCTTCGACCTGAAAGTTATATATAAACCTGACAGGTCATTAAACTTGCAGGCGAAAGTTGTAACAACTAAAGTCTCTGTTGTAAATGGAAGCCAGCGAGGATTTTAATGGTCTACTTCGTCTGAAGTCCCAAGTTTTCCTGAATATAATAACTTGTATTATGCCATGTTCAGCACACAACACACAGTTGGTGTAAAATGGCTGGCATGTGTGTAAGAAAAGCAAAAGAAAACATTCAATTAATGATGCATTCAATTAGCTAAGCTCCATACATCATGGAAACATAAAAAGGCATATATTTCGCGTGGTGGTCTCGCTCACAAGCCGTTTGAGATCATAATGCGACGGCCTCTAGTGGTGACCATTCCCATTTCCATCCGCACCCGGTAAGTTCCATATCTCGAAGAAGCACGCCGTTGAATGGAACCGGAACAGGATTTCCAAAGGTGCCGCCAAATGGACGATGACGTACCACGTCGTCGCCCCATAGTAACCGTTCTCCAGTGCATACAAGTCGTAGCCTCCTTTCAACTCGTAGGTGCTGATCAGCCACCACGTTATATTGCACACCAGAAGGAACATGATCAACTGTTTAGTGCGCGTGTTCCGAAAATCAGCCGGCGGTTTCCTTGACATGGCGTCTAAAATTAATACACATTGTAAAACCGTCTGAACAATGTGGGAGAAATCATCGAAGAACACCAAGCCGCTGTGAGTTTGGCCCAGGGTAGAAACGGCCGCCACGAAGGTATAGGTACTCTGGAGGAACCCACCGCTGACGCATATCAACAGCAGCGCTGCATCCACCCGATGAGCCGGTCCTGAGTGGTGATCTGGCACCCAGCCTCCCTTATGTATTCCAACAAACGAAGCAATGCAGGCAGCGATACAGACTATATTGAGGAACACCCTGTAGCCTCTGTAACTGGTGAAGCTTGCCTCGCGTTTCTCGTAGTCTGACAAGTAGATGATGTTAAGGATGAGGATGATCACACCACACATAGTGCAAAGAACACCCAGAAGAAGGCCACACTCGAAGCTGAAGCCCACATTCCGTGTACCGTTCGCTTTGTGCGGGTGGTGAACCCTACGCCCGATGTTCTGCCACATGATGTAGGACATGGCACCGGCAATGATGGCGTATTCGATGACGAAGGAGTACAGGAAGACCGAGGCTTTGTACACTGCACCACTCAGGCCTTTGGCGGTCTTGCCGATGTAGCATGGATCGTAGCCGTCACCGGGGTAGGAGCCATTCGGTGTGGCGTTATCTTTGGGTGAAAAAGACGCAACAAAAAGTGTTTAGATTTACAAAAAAAAGTATTGATACCAACTTTTGTTCACATGACTTTGTACAAGCTCAAACATCGTTTTAGATAACTTGTTTTTGAATACTACAGACCATGTGAGCTAGTGTCAAATTGGTAAGCATGTTTCATTTTTTTTCCGATAAACATGTTTAAAATGTTTGTTGGTACAACATTGTGCTTAAACTCTTAAACACAGTTTTATATTGGTCACAAGAAATGGCATTTTATACATCACTCATCTCCGATACAAAGTGACGCTGGAGGCACTTCAACATCCTGTCTTTCAAGGTACGTGGTACTACGTTTGAATTATGAGACACAATTCATTCTATTTTACATAGCAACATCTAAAGTTTTACAAGCTGTTGTGGCGCAATCCAATCAAACCGGGAGCAGATCCATAAAGTTGTGTTGTGTAACGCATGTAAACAAAAACATTGCTTCGTCCTTCGGATGGGACGTAAAGCCGTTGGTCCCGTGTGTTGTGTAACGCATGTAAGAGAAGAGAAGGGGTTCGCCCCGGTGCTCCTGGCTTTGGCTGCTGTATGCGCCGTAACACCTTGTAAACCCTTAGAAGGTGCTAAATAATTGGGTCTCAGAATTCATCACTGCAATAACATATCTTTCTGAAAATTTATTATTCTTAGCGCCTTGAGTACCTTGTTTGGTAGATACGTGCGCTATATAAGACTTCGATATTATCATAACAAGTTGGGCCCCGATAAATGCAACTTTGTCAGACAGTTTTCGAACCATGTTTTAGTGAACTTTTACGGAACCAGAAAGTGCTACTCACACATAAACGCAGCTGGGTCGATCATGCTACCGTAACCCACATCGAGGGTAGTAGGTTCCATCACAAGGTGGCCAAGCTTACCTGTGTATCCTGTCAAAGACAATCAAGTGAAACTTAATCATGTTTTAAAGTTGTAAGGTATGGAAACTTATCATGTCTTAAAGTTGTAAGGTACTTAACAACTAATCTAATCTAATCATACATTGTTTAAAGTGTACCACAAGACACCTTTGGTAATGTCAAAAAACTAGTATACTCCAAAACTTGTTGTATCACAACATATGCTAGTAAACTCTTAAAGATTTGGGCCCAGTTGGTCACCGAATTTGCATAAGAATAATTAAGTACAAGCTTGTGTGTGTTGCCATGGTAAGGCCGAAGGATCTTCCAAAAATAAACTCACCTGCATCCTTCTTTGAAGCAGACTTGAGATAGTCCAACAGAAAGTCTTCCCATGTTTCCTCAATCAGTGTCCTGACGCATAACGCTGCGTTCGTCGCCATCAGGTGCATGACGGCCAGTCTAAGGTTTTAAGAAACATAACGAACTTTACGATCTTGGGATGATGTTTTGTCTTTGTACCCATACATGTAAATGTTTTTATGTAAGTAAGTGTCTGCTGGTGCGTTTGTTTGTTTGTTCTTTTTTTTTGTCTGTCCGTAGGTACGGGAACTAAAGCCTTGCTTAACCCTATGCCTAGATGTTGTTCCTGTTTGTCATTATTTACTCAACTTCCGTGTAAATTGTTATTGACTTTACTACATTCTGTGGTTTTCCATTATTTATTCATTATCATCTATATTAACTTTGCTGATGTACACAAGTGCAATTTTATGGCAACATTGAAATAAATGTATTGAAATCAAAATCAAATCTTGATTTGTATGTAAAATGTTCTTCTGGTGAGGGTTTTATTTGTTTGTTTGTTCATCTTTTGTCTTACTCCTTGTAATGGATTTCATTCATGAATCATCGTGCATTGTTCATTTGTATCCACCTTTTGTATCTTTTTTATTTATTACTTTATTTCAGATGCTTTTAAACTCACATGCGACTTTCTAATTGCAAACAAAATCACACTTAATTTTTGGTGTAGTGTTTTTCAGTTTTCAATGGCACTGTTTTGAAAAGAACACGAGGAAATCAGCTGGTCAGCTGAAAAGTTTCATGCCTGTAAACTTGTGCGAGCGATGTAAACTTCCTCTTTTTGGAGAATAATCAAGCTTCTTGTGTCTAATGTCTTACTTAGCAACAGGTTTCCAGCGCACCAGACAGTACTTGGAGAATCGCCAGAAGTAGTAGATCTGTAGCATGGTGAATGTCACGCACAGTATGGAACCACAGGCGAAGATACCCTGGGAACCACACTTTCCTCCGCTCAGCTCGATATACGAAGCTGTTCGCATGATCATCCAGAGGCAACCGCCGATGCCAAAGAAGAGAAGACCAACTAAATATAAAACAGTGAATAGTAGTTAGAACGTGCACGTCTGGCACGTATCGAACATTTCTCTGACCACTTTTAAAAGCCAGTGGACACTATTGGTAAATTGTCAACGACTTGTCTTCTCACTTGGTGTTTCTAAACATATGCATAAAATAACAAACCTCTAAAAAATTTGAGCTCAATCGGTCGTCGAAGTTGCGAGATATTAATGAATGAAAAAACACACTTGTCACACGAAGTTGTGTGCATTTAGATGGTTGATTTCGAGACCTCAAATTCTAAATCTGAGGTCTCGAAATCAAATTCGTGGAAAATTACTTCTTTCTCGAAAACTATGGCACTTCAGAGGGAGCCGTTTTTCACAATGTTTTATACCATCAACCTCTCCCCATTACATGTACCCAAATGAGGTTTTATGCTAATAATTATTTTGAGTAATTACCAATAGTGTCCACTGACTTTAAAGGAACGTTACAGAATTGGAAAGAAACAAAAATCGTGAAGATCACAGATTTACATAAAACTTATACGGTCTATGATGATGATAGTCAAAAACATCCCTTGAAATATTTTTGTCTGAAAATGTTATACTTTATGAGATATAAATAATTGTACTTCACGTTTGGAGTTAATCGTTCAGTGAGCGTTTTATTCATTTTTTGTTTTGGAATCGATGCAATGCAAAATTTGTAATCGGTAATCGGTTTTCGACCCAGATGGCCGATCAATATCAAACTTGTACAGGTTTTGTTAGTTTATGTTTATGTTGGATTACATAAAGTGTTTACACTGCCAGCAACTGTTTTGTTAGCAAATAAAACAGTTATGTAATGTTCCCTTAAATGTGGCCACACGCAGGCCCTACCCTGGTTGAAGGAGACAAACTGGCGTAATTTGAAGGGACACAACGGCTTCGTTTGGCTATCGGGCTACAACAAAAAGACTAAAACATTACTGCAAAGGTTTTTCTTGACGAAAAAGAAACGCTTCTTAAAACAAATACTAAAACTCACCGTTTTCTCGCATTAAAACAAAGCCAATGTGTTATCTGAACCAACAAAGTGACTATTTTACAAAAAAGATAACATTTTTCAAATTGTCGGTGCAAGTCATAAATAATGATGACGAATCGGAGAGACCTTGTAACGGAAGCGTGTTTTTCTGCCATATGCACAGGGGCTAGCAAAACGTAAGCCTTGGGGCTAGCGGAACGTAAGCCGTGGTGCATATCACGTACAGCCGGTGCCGTGTCTCGTTGGGCCGTGTCTCGTTTTTTATTTTACTTTAATGAACAAATACACTTAAAGGCACCGGACACTATTAGTAATTGTCAAAGACTCACTTTGTACATTTGTACTGGTATGTTGTATTGTTACATGGATTGTATGTGTAAACTTGAGCGCTGCAAATAAAAAATAAAAAATAATAAAAAAAGACTCACATGGCGAACACTACGTCACTTCAAAGGGAGCCGTTTCTCACCATGTTTTATACTATCAACCTCTCCCTACCAGTCGTTAACAATTAAGGTTTCATGCTGATAATTATTTTGAGTAATTAACAATAATGTCCACTGCCTTTAACGACGCTCTTCTGATAAACTATGATATAAAAAAAATGTCCTGTATAAAAGTTGCTTCACATACCGTACAGGTATCTGCTCCCAGCCTGAGCATCAGTTCTCTCCTCATCGTCGCTAGAGGGCAGTGGTTTCTTCAGAACCACCACCACAAGGATCCAAGCAATGGACACGATGTACAGCATGATGAAGAAACCCTCCACGTGGGCTGGTGTGACTGCATTCAGTCCCTCTGAGTACCGGAGGAATATCTGAGCAGTGTCGATCACTATGACGATGATGACAACCACCATAGCGTGCATCATGCTTAGGAGCGTCCACACGTCGTCACTGTGTGAATAATTAACGCGATTATTTCTATAGACCTTTCCTTTGTTGATAAACAAACCGCCTTGGTTGGCATGGTCGGCCGAATGTTAGTAAAACACTAAATCTTAAAAAGAGATGTTTTAACCAAATTCAGCATTCTCTGCAAACTTTCAATTAAATAAAATACCTCTCACAATTATTTGTTTTGTTTTTTAACAAAATCAACAAATTTGGTTACATTGTTACAAAAAATAGCGATCTTTTCTTAATTTGCACTTACGACTTTCCATAGTTTTCCAATCTGGGTTGGCAAAAACTCGGGCTATGACGTTGCAAAAGAAAGGTCTATAGCAAGTTCAATCAGCGACCATTGTTTTTGTCAACCACTAGTCAATATTCCATGGTTACCTATGCATGAAATACGTTCTGGGTACCAGGCAACATCGCCAAATGGTCGCCAATAGACAACTTTAGTCCCTTGGTCGAACTTGCTCCATTATAGACCTTATCGAAATACTCGGTATACATGTACTATGATGTGCGTTGGGCTTGGAATAAGGTGCATGTTGGTCTAGCTAACTATCAAGTTTGATCGCTAGCTAGACCATCATGCACCTCATTTAACAGCTAGCACTTGCGCATTTTGTTATTTGGCGAAAAGGTCTATTCTCGTGAGTGTGTGCATGCTCAGAAATATGTAAGCAATGGAACGTTTACCTTGAATGTTTGTCTCATGAGACGAACATTATTTTAAGCATTTACAAACGTATTTTCATGACATTGTTTTACTCATTTCTCAAAAACTACAGCACCTCAGTAAGTAATATTTGAAGGGAAGCTTTCCACTCTCACTGTCTTCAAATCCTGTAAGTTTAATGTAAATCTATGGACATTTTGAAAAGGTACCCAAATTCTTTAACCATAAGTGACAATACCCACGTTGTCTATCGTCCTCGTCATCGCTGCATGCAGTGGGACCGGGCCTTTAACCGTGACCGGGCCTTTAATCGTGACCGGGCCTTTAATCGTGACCATTATAATAATCGCTCCCCCGGGCGCCACTTACTTGTCTTCGTCATGCTCGTCCTCCATCAGCCTGTCATTGTACGGTGCCTCTGGTTCTACTCCAATGTGAACCCCAGTCGGGTATCTAAGACTCAATTCCAAGGTTCCGGCCATCTCGCCCTCGTCTGCTTCTTGTACACGGTAGCTGGGGGAATCTTCAGCGCCGTAGACAACGTTATAGGCTGCAAATATTAATAAGATAGTTTTAAACTACAAAAATACTCCTCATAAACCGAACAATACCTTTTTCTTTTCTTTTTTCTTTTCTTCTTCTTCTTTTTTGGGGGGTGGGGGGGGGTGAGGGTTGGGGAAGAGGAGCACAATTCAATTCAACTCAATTCAAACGTACATTTATTTTCAAACAGTACAAACAATAATTTATAAAGGTGTAAGAAATATGCCTAACCAATAAACAACGTTTTTTTTTACAAGGCGAAGCATTCTTCAAGAAGTTTCCTTTATTTTGTTTTGCATTTTCTATTTCATTGTCTTTTGGATGCAGTTGTATAATTTATTATATAAAATATTTATTTGCGTGGTAAATTCTTATTTAAAGGGAAGGTACACGTTTGGTAGTTACTCCAAAAACATATTAACTTAAAAACTGACTTGGCAACGAGCATTGGAGAGCTGTTGATAGTATAAAACATTGTGAGAAACGGCTTGCTCTGAAGTAGCATGTTTTCAGAAAGAAGTAATTTCTCACTAAAATAATAAAAGACTTCTATCAAGAAGTCTTTTATTCCTATCTGAAAGCACACAAACACGTCCAACAATGGTGTTTTTTTCTCTCGTCATTTTCACGCAGCTTCGATGACCAATTTAGCTCCAATTTCCCCAGGTATGTTATTTTATGATGATGTTGAGATACATCAAGTGAGAAGACTACCAAAGGTGTACAATCTGGCGCGTAAGAACGGTGAAGGGGATCTTCGTGCACCAACCTGTGTTTAGACGGACGGACAATTAATTGTCATTTAGTTTAATCATTTTAATCATTTCGTTTTGTTTGTTTTGGTATTTATGTGTCCGTTGTTATGTTGTCTGTTTTCGATTGCAACACTCAACAAGACTGTCCCAAACCGTCTTTCAAATTCACAAATTAATCGTTGATGAATTGATCGGCTCACATGAGTAGTACTCACGTTGTGATATCAGATTAACACTCCTAAGTGACAAGGGACAAGTGATGATGCATACATTAATCATCTAGTTAAATGTAAAGTTTTTATAAGTGTCAAGTTGAGAAGAAATGCTTTTCTTATTTTATTATTTTATTTTTTTTATTTTACTATCTCAGAGTTTGTGATCTATTATCAATTAGTTTTATCTTTAAAATCGTATGTTATTGTTTAGGCTCTTATAAATTGTATAAGGGTCATCATTTTTCATATAATTCAATCAAACATCTACTAATAGGAAAGAACAGTGGTGCAAAAGTCATGTCAACTGTCTTCATTATATCAATTTAAAGGAACATTACAGAATTTTTATTTTTTTTGCGAACAAAACAGTTGCGGGCAGTGTAAGCACTTTATGTAATCCACCATATACATAAACTTACAAACCTGTAGAAGTTTGTATGAGATCGATGCCATCTGGGTCACGAGAGAATAGTGAAAAACCGATTACAAATTTTGCATTGCATCGATGCCAAAATAAAAACGAATAAACGCTCACTGAGCGAAGTTAGATTATTTATTTCTCATCAAAATATGACATTTCAGACAGAAATAATATGTCAAGGGATGTTTTCTTCTATCATCATCATTAGACCGTGTAAGTTTTATGTAAATCTGTGATCTTCGCGATTTTTGTTTCAAACCAATTCTGTAACATTCCTTTATATGATGGAACTATGTTGAGGCAAAGTAGAATGTGTACCTGTTTTAAAGAAGAAGGTTTAAGGCACTGAGCACTAATGGTATTTACTCAAAATAATTTTTCGCATAAAAACTTACTATACTAAATAACGAGTAATGGAGAGCTATGATATTCACTTACTAGTAGTGGAGAGCTATTAATGGTGTTTAAAACATTGTAACGAATAGTTATATGCCTGACGTTTTGAGCCTAGCATAATCTTTCACGAAGGCTACAAATCATAACACATTGTGAAAAATGGCTCTCTCTGAACAACGTAGTTTTTGAGATTTCTCAATCAATTATTCAAGTTTAAATGCATCAAACAACTATTGTGTGCAATGATGATGTTTCTCTGTCAATATTCTCTTGCAACTTCGACGGTCAATGAGTCAACAATTTCATAGATTTGTTATTAAATGCTTAGGTTGGTATAAGCTAAGCATCCCGTGCACATTGGGCTTTTGACAGTAACCAAATGTGTTCCAGTGCCTTTAAGAACTATGAGATTAGGCACCAGTCCCGAGGTTTCCTGTGGGCTATACTGGTACTCTTGATATCCCAAACTAAGAGCTAAAATTAAACCTGAAGTGGCCTGGTTTGACGGGTAGCGGCATGCGTCATCGACAACTGTAGCCTACTGACCTGCTAGATTTGAGCTTACTTTAGAGAAGGAATGGTTGTTTTAAAGGCAACATATTTAACAACGTTTAACAAAAATTCCGAAAACCTGTAGAGAATCAAATTATGATTCTTTGAAAGAAATTTGACAAACCAAACAATGATTATACTACAAAAATAAAACATTTATTAAAGACACTGGACACTATTGGTAATTGTCAAAAAACAGTCTTCTCCACTATTAAACATACAATAACAAACCTGTGAAAATTTGAGCTCAATTGGTCATCGAAGTTGCGAGATATGAATGAAATAAAAAACACCCTTGTCACACGAAGTTGTGTGCTTTCAGATGCTTGATTTCGAGACCTCAAAAATCAAAATTCGTGGAAAATTACCTCTGTCTCGAAAACTACGTCACTTCAGAGGGAGTCGTTTCTAACAATGGTTTATACTATCAACCTCTCCCCATTACTCGTTAACAAGTGACGTTTTATGCTGATCATTTTTTGAGTAATTACCAATAGTGTCCACTGCCTTTAATTGTTGCATGGTTTTTAAATGTAGCAAGTATTTGACAATATTATTACAAGAGACCTTGGTCAGTACCGTAACAGTTGTCCTTTCACAAGTGATTCATTCATTTGTAAAAGTTTAGAACCATGATCATAATATATAGCAATGGACTCTTGCTTAATGGCTCTCGTGTGAAAGGGACTTTAAAATAGACGTTGCCTGAATCTGATTACCTGTAAGTTATTTTGTGTGACATGACCTTTGAGTCTACAAAGCTCACCCAAATAGCACTTGCTTGGAAGACTAAAGTTTCGCTCACGAGCAACGCCTTCAAAACGTCTTTACAAGTGAAATATTCAGGGAGACTTTTATCAGCCAGGAAACGGCCCCTTATGAATCATACAAGGCCAAACAAAACCTAGCCTGTCACAGACCCTGTCAACCTAGCCTGTCAAAGATCCTCTCTCCAGTGCATTAGCACATCCTTGCAAGAAGCACAACCCTTTAAAGGCACTGGACACCTTTGGTATTGTCAGAGAACAGTCAAATCTTTGAAAATATTGATTTAATTGGTCATTTAAGTTGCAAGTGAATAATGCAAGAAAAACACCCTTGTTGCACATATTATGTTGCGCTTTTCAGATGCCTAAATAGAGGCTTTTATTCCTTTAGTGACTAATTACCTCTTTCTTATTTTACTACGTTACTTCAGAGGGAGACAATGTTTTATACTATTAACAGCTCTCCATTGCTCGTTACCAAATAAGTTTGTATTTTAACATTTATTTTGATTAAGTACCAATAGTGTCAAGTGCCTTTAAAGACCAGGCTAGTTTTAAACATGTGGGCGGGGAGAAAGTCGAGAGTGAATGTGCGAAAGGTTGAGTCGATTTGACCCAGGCCCTCTGCAGTGCTGGCGTAACTTCCTGTTCTCGTGACGAATTGTGTGTAAAACATTATCCCAAAAGGATATTTTGGGATAGAAATAATTAGTCACTACTGGTCTAGGTCAGTTTCAATTTAAAAAGGGGGTCTTCGCAATGACACCACAAAATGGTATTAGTCAATAATCCTTAGGTGTGGTTTATTTGTTTGATTGGGTTTGTTTGCTGTTTGTGAACAGAGAAACTACTTCAGTTCTTAAGGAAAAGTTCCCCTGAGAGTCTTATGTCAAATGAATCACCTTACGATGAATGTGTGTATCTAAATAGACAAAAATCAATTATGTCAAAATACTAAGTGTGACAAAGAACATTGTGCGAAGGATTGAAAATAGAATGGTAATTAGAAAACGAATACTTCGGAAAAATCTGTGTCATATTTGAGATTAAACCATTAAGGAATTAAAATAGAAAGCCATAAATATAAGTGATTATTTTTAAATGTCATATCGGCCCTATTAACTTCATATTATTCTCACATGCAGTAAGGGTGTCACACTGGGTTAGAGCCCAACAAACTAATGTCGATATCTGATTTATTCCCAAACTCTTGGCACCTCCCATGTCTAAAATCCATTTTGAAATAAGGGAAATGTTGATTGATAATTTAACCGGAAACTATTCCAAGGGCGACGGACAATGTTTTTGTTTTCTCAACTTACTATTTTGGTAAATTCTTGGCTAAGGTTACTGTTTTAAATGTGATACAGGCTTAAGCTATTATCGTTCAAACTAAAGATAAACTGTTGACATTTGAGTTAAAATCAAGCCTGTAAGAAATTGCTTGCATTTTATTTATTGTTGCTTTACTCAATGTTTAGAGTCTTTCTCGAAGGTCAAACGAGACTGTTTTTTCCTTCGAGGAAGACTCTGCTATGATCAAAACGTCAGGGCATTAATAATGTCATTATACCATAAGTCCATTTGGTTGGCAAGTTGCTTGCAATAGCTAATTCTATTTTCTCAATTTATAAGTGTCCCCTTCGTTGACTGGTTCAACTTAAATGTGTGACATTTCGACACAAGTTTTAGGCTTGGGAAAGTTTGAACTATGCACTTTTTACAGTGAAATAAAATGATATCATGCCCTACCTTTGTTTACTTTCTTCTTCGTGCGATCCCACAGCGAATTGAAGTTCTGTTGAAGTGAAGCTAAGTTGATGCTAGGGGGTCGATTGTGGTCCACCCTCCCAGCGTAGTGATCACGGTATCGTTGTCCACGCCCAAGAGACGATGTCTGGCCAGCAGCGACGGCACGGGCTTCTCCTGAAACGAAGTTAGCCCCTCTGTAAGGCACCACATGCATCCGGGATTCTGACCAGTTGCCTGACCCGAATCTATCTTGCCGAAGTCGGTGCCTCTGAACAGCGCCAGACGAGCTGTCCGCGACAACTTACACGGCAGTCAATCCCCTGGTCAAATCAGTTTAGTCTTTCTACCAATGATTTATACAGACTCGACTTAACGAACAAGAGCCCACATAGGAAAACTATGTTAGTGACGGGAGGGGGAACGAAGGAATACTAGTTGACGCACGACGCAAGCCAGAGAGGAAGGGTAAATTAAGGACTGGAATTAATAGAGGGGAGTGGGGACGTTCCATTTTTGCAAAGGGGTGGACAGTAAGTAAAGGGGTTATGAACTATGACGTTTCAATATTAGTATTGTAATACTCTGCATTCTTGGTAGACTTGTGGACAAGTCGTTAATATTTGTCGCGGTGATAGTCGAGTCGTGGTGGTGGCGTTAAGTATTCAGGTCTCAACGATCGAATACTGCTCTCGCAATGAGAAGAAGTGATTTCAAAAACAGAATATTTTGTATGTTCATCGTGAACTGCGATTTTTATTTCGTAACGGTTAAATGTACAATGAACATTAATCATTAAAATAATGTAATACAATTTTAATACTCAACTTAATTGTGTACATATCATAGAGTTCTGTAACAATTACAAATCTCTCTAGCCTCTTAGTTAAAGTAACCTGGAAGTGGTATTTTGTCAAAATAAAGCTTTTGTCACTAAAATATGTGTTTTGATGATTAGAATATGAATAAACAATTAACTAAGGTTTTGAAAAATTAGTTTCCATGTTATTTACAAATTTAAAAATAATCCCGACCCGAGAGGGCGCTGTTCGTGACGTCCATCGAGGCGCGATGAATCGGATGCAGTGCAAGAACAAGATAGTGACCCTTGGCGCAAGCTAAAAACATGCCCTCAAAGTTGAAACAATCCCTGATTTTTTTCACGTTAGGCAAATGCTCCTTTAGGTTCGTTACGTCTTTCAGGTACCTTCTTCGAATTCCACACTAGCTGGAAAAATTGTAAAGATGACGTCATGTTTTAGAAAAGAACTTTTCTCTTCATGTCAAAATGTGTAGTGTACTCCGGATTCTCTAAGTACGACGGATCGAAGTGTTTGCTGCACAGCGCTGGAAAAGACGTCGGACCGGACCACTTTGCAAACTGACCCGATCGTTAGTTGTTTTGCTGCATCCACCTGGTCGACATTGCCGGGAAAATGCAAGATAAAAACTTTATCGAAACGTACAACTCACGACTAGGACTTGAATGTACTTGAAAGTACGTGTGTTCGATGTTAGATCGAGGCAAAGTCTTCCTCGATTGACGTCAAAAAAAAGGGTAGGCGGAGTCATCCCCCACACAACTTTATTTATTTTTTTAAACACTACGCCACATTTAAAGTCACCTGGAAATATAATTTTTTTTCTTCAAACAGTAGAGTATATGTTTCTGAACAATAAAATAATTTCTTGAGTAATTGTTTTTAACGATTTATATATCGGGGGAGAGACTTCCTATTGTTTTATTTTGTGTGGTTTCCCCCTCCCGTTGTCCAAGCTTCCTTGGACACTCTAAGGTCACAAAAACGCCAGAGCTGCGTACACACCTCTCTTCCTCTTTGAGTTCCGCCGTCTCTCAATTTCTCACCAGGGGGGTAACGTGCCGTAAAGTAATGGCGTGATGGCGTACTTCAGATTGAGAGAGGTCACTGGAATACAGCGTGCCGGTAACCGTTTTTGCCATGTTATGAAACGAAACTAATGTTTTTTCTAGTTTATCAAGCTCTGGTGGTTTTGTTTTTGCTGAATAGTTTTTTATTGCTAATTAAAAAAAAAAAATGTTTACAAAGGGGCAACAAAAGCAACGTTCAAGTTCACCACGACACGCCCAATTTGGCCCCATCTTGAAATGGCAATAAAGCAAAATAATTAATCTTTTCAAGGGCTGCAACTACGCTTTGTATTGCTGCAATGCAAGAGCAGAAAACCGTGGGCACGGTAATTAGGCTGAAACACTTTGTTATTGCTATAATAAAATAAAAAAATCAATTTTCAGCGAAAGACCAATGAAGCAACGGTCACTGCTACACCGTCTGCATGCTAACAGTGTACCTAAACAAAGAAGAATAAATACACGAATAAAACAACAGAGCATAAATAAAATGCAGCAACAGCCAGTCAACACTCCCACTCAGAATTTTGACCAAACCTTGCAACTTCACAGGGAGCAAACATCTCTCGACTGATATAATTATTGCGACTGGGGGTTAAGACTATCCTACATCATGGCGGGCTTTATGAACCTTAGTTTCTGTATTGCTGGCAGGTAAGTCAAGCTTCAATGTCTGTCCTTGTATAAACCACTGACGTGTGTTAATAATGCCCCCATCACACCGCTCTATACGCTCTGAAAAATGTATAGTCTTGTTGCAAGAAGATAGTAAATTTGTACGGCGACGAGGAGGGAGCGGGGGTGCACAAATTTGACCCAACGCGATAAAGGCAAAGATTTACATGCTCCCATTGGCTGGTGTCTGTGATGTTTATACTTTCTTAATAATATAATAATAAGATGATAAGTGTTTATAACATATGGCAAACGTATCTACCAAATAAGCCAAGTATGAATTCGGAGACCCCCAAGTAGCACTTAATAAGGGTTTACAGGGTGCTACGGCACATTCATCAGCCACAGCCAGGAACAATGGGATGAATAAGGGTTTACAGGGTGCAGCTACGGCACATTCATCAGCCACAGCCAGGAACAATGGGATGAATAAGAGTTTACAGGGTGCAGCTACGGCACATTCATCAGCCACAGCCAGGAATAATGGGATAAATAAGGGTTTACAGGGTGCTACGGCACATACATCAGCCACAGCCAGGAACAATGGGATGAATAAGGGTTTACAGGGTGCAGCTACGGCACATTCATCAGCCACAGCCAGGAACAATGGGATGAATCCCTTCTTTGATGAATGCACTGGGTTCTTTTATACGTGAGTTACAAAAAACACGGGGGCCAATGGCTTTACGTCCCCTCTGAAGGAAGAAGCAATGGTTTAGGTGTCTTGATTAAGGACACAAAATGTCATTACTGGGATTCGAACCCACACTGATCAGAAACACCATACGCTCTTTACCGCTCGGTGCTCTTAACCGCCCGGCCACGACACTTAAAAATTTAGGGAAAATGTTTGGTTGAGGAGTTATGACTTTTTCGAATGTTAAACATCACCTTTTGGTTTTAACCGGAAGTCAAGATCAAATTGGTTCCACCTGTTTTATTAAAATTAGTTGTAAAGGTTCAATGAGTGGTTATAGGGTTATAGAGTTATAGTTTTTCATTACTAACTTAAAATTAGACTTGGAAGTCACGGTAGATCACAATTTGTGTAGCGTCGTTGAGGTTTTTAAAGACATAAGATTGTAAACACTTAGATTGAGAAACAGGATTAAAATACTCAACTTCAAATTCAAGTTTGAACCGGAAGTCTGGGTCAAATGGGGTCATGTTTTTGTAGCATTAGATACGTATTTGGACAACTTTCTGATGATGAATAACTAGCTAAGGCGGTTTTTTGTTTAACTCTTATAAGAGTTCAACTTCAGTTTAACTTGTAGTCAAGTTCCAATGATGTCACACTTTGTGTAGCGTCCGCTTAATTTTTAACCGGTAAATTTCCCAATGATAATGGAACATAATGTATGGTTCTAGAGTTATAAATAGTGTTATAAATCTGCAGAAGCAAATGGGTTTATTCATAATAATTGGCATTCAATATCGATTTGAACCGGACTTAAAGGTCCAATTTAATGTTACTTAGTTTTTAAAGACCTTTCTGATGATGTAAAGATGATATAAATCTATTGTACGGTTCAGCATTGATGATTTTTTTTTTCAAATATAAAATTTTAACCTCCGGTTTGAACCGGAATTGAAGGTTCAACGGGGTCACATTTTGTGCATCGTTTTGTCAAATTGTCACAAATTATTCAAGTATGTAAATAAGTAAAAAATCTTGTTAAGCGATGATTTTTTTCATTTTTTTTTTTTTCATTAAATTTCATCTTCTGGTTTGAACAGGAAGTCAGGGTCAAATGGGGTCACTGGAACGGTTGGTAAGGGTGTATAGATCGTGCAATCCCAATTAGTCTAGGAATTAAGAAGTTTAGAAACATGAATAGTTAATCTCCGGTTTGAACCGAAACCAAGGTCATACCGGGTCAGATAGTTTGTTGCATTTTTATGGTTTGTAAAGTCCTTTCAGATGATGTATAGATTGTAAACATAAAATAGTGTGGGTAATGTGTCAAAATGTCAAACATAACATTGATGTAACAGCTATTAATGCTGAGTTCCACCAAATAAAAATAATTAAAAATCTTGTCATTTTCGTTTGCAAAGGTTTCAGCAAGCTCAACGATCTGCAACGTGATGCAAAAATTAATGCTGAAAATGGCGATCTAGGATGGAAACTGTCAAGTGGGTACGGGTTAAACCCATTTTTGCAAATTTCTCTTAAATACTACTATCATTTTTTTTTTTTTTTTTTTTGCAGATTGATTGTCTGTACTCTGATATTCATAGACGTGGTACAAGTCGTTTCTGGTGAAGGCTGTCGAAATTGCTCCGCAGCATCACGGGAGCACAAGCTGTTTAAAAAGGGCAAGTGGTATCAACCGAGAGAATTTGCTCTTACCGGAGGCGCATACCGTAATCAATCGTCATCCGCAGTCACGAGATGTGCGTCTTCTTGTCTGCAAATTGATAACTGCACGTCGTTTAAGTACTGTGAAGATGACAAGCTCTGCCAGCTCAACTCATTGCAACCCGAAAACGACACTGCACTGCAGACACCAGGTCATTGCGTTAACTTTGAGGACAAATTGCTAAACGGTAAGATTAAAAAAACCAAAAAAAAACATTGTTAATGTTCGTTCAGTAACATACAATAATTTAAAAAAAAACATGAGAATTGCAGGACTTAGTCTTTGGCAGGTCGAGTTTAGAATGACGTTACTCACGGGAATTGTATGTGTACACGGTAACAATCAACAAATTGAAAAAACTAATAATGGGGAAACTCAATTAATCTAAAGGTTTTAATAGAGCAAAGACGCAAGCAATGCAAAAATTACAAACGTGGAGAACCATCTTGAGTTACAGTGTGTTTTCTACCTCTGTCACATGGTTGTTAGTTTGTTTTGGTTTATCTTGTTTTTCAGCGTGGAAAAATCCCCCGCACAAGGTTGCCGGAGCTCTGAAGCACGTTTCTGTTGGCGAGGCAGGAGTTTGGGGCGTCGATGTTCGGTCAAATCTTTACTATAAGGCGTTGTGTGGATCATCCTGGACTCATCATAAAGACGCATCGAATCTGGGACTGGTACAGGTTGATGTCGGCAAGAACGTGATTTGGGCCATTAACAAATTTAATTATGTTTACTTAAGTGAAATTTCTACTAGTCGCCCCGATACCCTTGTGTTCAGCAAAGCCAGTGATTGGGCGCAACATATTAGTGTTAGCCAAAAGGGGCATGTATGGGGCTGCATTTCCCTTAATGTTATTCACCGTACGGGAGTGACCATTGATAAACCTGGGGGCGATGCGTGGAGGTATGTAGGGCACGGCTATGCTCAGATCTCAGTCGGTTCTGGTGGTGTCTGGGGAGTCACTCATACTAAGAAGATTTCCTACCGAGTGGGAACTTATGGTGACCCAGACTCAGATACGGATGGCTCAGATTGGGAAAACGTAGAGTCCTTAGGCATTTCACCGCAGTATGTCAGTTCGGGTGACGTCATTTACATAACTGATACTAAAGGTGTTATCTACTACCGCGTTGGAACGTCGGCTGAAAAACCAACTGGCACAGCTTGGCAAAAGATTGGCGGGAATCTGAAACAAGTTGAGGCACTTTCGGGCACATTCTGGGGCGTTGACGCTGAAAATAATGTTTATACAAATGAAGCTTGAGTTTTGGCAGTTTGATATTGGCATGTTCGAAACTGGTTTTAAATTAATTGTAAAAAAAAATGTTGTTAATATCTAATTCCCGAGTCAATTTTGCCCGGGAGTTTTTTAGAACGGATAGAATTAGTAATCCAAACTTAATAAATTCATCACTGCTTACATAGTCATAAAGTTGCAAGCCAACGACCGACTGCACTCGACATGGTATCATTATGACAAACCATTCACTTTTATTATAGTGCGCCACCACTCGGGTAACGAGCATCAAACTTGCCTCGTGACTTAATTTCAATAACGCGGTTAATTCTCTGCGTCAGCAACGCAAAACTTCCACTATAACATTAGTTTTCACACTCTCTCACGCAGGATTTGTTTACTTACTCACAGCTGAAATTTGCATAACTACGCTGGCCAATCAGGAGACCACACAACTGTTGGTCGCGTCTATTACCAACAGGTTAGAATCAAAAGATTTACAGACACTGAATCGCAAAGGTCGTTGGTTCAAATCCCACCCGAGTAGTATGCATGATTTTGTTCACAGCGCTCGGGAAAGTACTGAGTATATCAATGTTAACACTCATTGTGTGTATGGGTGAAAAAAACGAAAATGAAAGGTAGCATTTTATGTTTAATACCATCCCCTTATTTCTAGCTTAAAATGATACAAGCATCATAAAATATTAAAAAGTATGCATAATAAAACATATGTTTCTTACTAGACGAAATTTTCTCTTACGGGTTTTAATTTAATTAAGAACTCGAGTCGATTTGTTTTAGGTCTTAAATAAATTGCAACTTGAATTATTGAGCAGCAGCAGCATTTATTAACATCAATGTTGTATTTTTGTACTTTATCCCGTAGTATAAGACGGTTACTTTTGATTTTCCGTCCACTTTTGGACTAATTTTAAGGGAGGTAAACGTTTGGTAATCGCTCTTGAAATTCAAGGCAAAAACAACTTGTGGTAAAGAAGACTACATCAGTTTTCGATAGTATAAAACCTTTTCAGAAACATCTCACTTTGAAGTAGTATGGTTAAGTATAGTATAAAATAGTATAAAACCCTTTTCAGAAACATCTCACTTTGAAGTAGTATGGTTAAGTAAAACGATATCAGCTTTGATGTCCCAAAATTTAAACATGGGAAGCGTTACTGCGGTAACGCTTCTGAAATTGTGTATTCGAATTGGGATGATATTATTCTTACGAAAGTGGATATTGTCCCTTTCAGATTTTTGGCGGCATTCTCTTACAAACACGACCACTTTTTTAAGTGAAATGAAACTTGTATTATTTATCTACGGTTTGTATACATTTAAAAGGTTAAAAAAAAAACAGAAGTATGCTTTACCATTATCCCTCCATACGAGTAGACAATGTGGACACTTTTATTTTGTTCCAGAGTGCCTTTGTCAAATGTTTTGAGTTTATCACTAATTTCTTATTATATTGATTTGATTTACTTCTCTTCGATTCGGTGATTGGTTAATAAATGCATAATATGTGCGTGTCATTCATGTTTAATGATTGAGTGTTATGTGCTTTTGTAACCAGGGACCTCGTAATTACTGTTTCTGTGTTGCTTTTCAAGATGTAGCATTATAAGATACCAAACGGAAAAACAAGCTTTACATGTTTTTTTTTTCTTTTTCTTTTTTAGGGGGGACAACAATACAAGTGAAACATGAAACATTTGTTTTCCAAGACCAGGGGTGGATTTCACAAATAGTTAAAAAGAATAGTCTTATCTTGAGTTAAGACGCGTTACTCCTCCTATCTTATGACTAGCCATCGTTTTTTGTATCTCCTATAGGACTAGTCCTAAGTTGGGACTAGTCCTAAATCTTTGTGAAATCGTCCCCTGTATTTTTTTCCTAGCGCGGTCAAAGACAGGAGGGGGCTACAAAAACCGTTGCAGTTTTACTTTAGTCGAAATGTGGCGCTATTTATTCCTCAAGTTAACTTCTGTTATGGTACGCGTCCATATAATATCCTTGCTGTGCCGCTCTTGGTATTGATCGTTCTTCGATCTCATTCGCACCTCACCCGTCGATGATTGCTCCTCCGTGCTTGTTTTACGTTACGGTGGTTGGAGAAAATGGTGGACTGACCCAAACCGCCACCCTTCCGTTGCTGTACGCCACGGTGCTCTTGAAATCAGAGTGAGATACTTCTATTGTCTGGTGTCGTGTGGTTTCCCCTCCAACTCTCCAAACTTCCTGGAACAGACTCTAGGTCACAAGAATGTCAGAGCTGCGTACGTATATTTTTTCCGCTTTGAGTTCCGTCTTCTTTCATTTTCTAACCAAGAGTATAATGTGTCGTATACGTACAGTATGTATCATCATACCATTCTAGTTTGTCGTCAGGCCAGGACTGTCCTAGTACAGTCGGCATATCTTCCTCCATGGTATCATCATACCATTATGGTCTGCCTTTACAGGGCCGGCACTGGCCCAGTACAGGCTGTATCATCATACCATTATGACTTGAATTTACCAGGCCGGCACTGGCCCAGTACAGTCTGTATTGTCATACCATTATGGTTTGCCTTTATCAGGCCGGCACTGGCCCAGTACAGTCTGTATCATCATACCATTATGGTTTGCTTTTACCGGGCCGGCACTGGCCCAGTACAGTCTGTATCAACATACCATTATGGTTTGCCTTTACCGGGCCGGCACTGGCCCAGTACAGGCTGTATCATCATACCATTATGGTTTGCCTTTATCAGGCCGCGCTGGCCCAGTACAGGCTGTATCATCATACCATTATGACTTGAATTTACCAGGCCGGCACTGGCCCAGTACAGTCTGTATTGTCATACCATTATGGTTTGCCTTTACCGGGCCGGCATTGGCCCAGCACAGTCTATATTGTCATACCATTATGAGCTGGATGAAGAAGATCATACACGATGCTATAATAAAAGCAGTTTTTCTATGGAAAAAAAAAACCGCGAAGTCCAAAGTAATTTTTATTTTATTTTTAAATGGTAACATTGTTCTGCGTGAAATGATCACCCGAACCCAACCATCCATGTGTGGTATTTGATTCGCTTGTGTTTTTCCCACCTGTTGACTGATGCATCGGGTTTCTTTCCACTGCACGACCCACGAAATTCACTCCTCTTGGACCTTAGGTTGTCCTTGCACAAGACAATTATTTCCTCTGTAAGAACTTAAAATTAAAATGTAACTCTTAAATAAAAACACACTACCGTAATATACTTTTGTGATACGCAGAGGTCAAGGATTTCTAGGTACGATACTGTATTAATAAACAATAACATAGTATTATAAGTGTTTGAAACATAACAGTGGGATCAAACCTAAGAAAAATATCAAACCTAAACAAACGATCGAACCTAAAAGATGACATTTTGTGAAGCTGTGATGTTTAGGCTAAAACATGTATTGCTATTTAAAACAATAAGGGGTCCAAGAAACATATTACACCATCTCTACGTTCTTTTCCACCCCTGTCATTTGCATATTTTTTGGCATGCCATTCTTGATGACAAGTTGTTAGGCCTAAAAATCTACATTTATTGATATCATGAAAAGGGACCAAAGGCAATTGTCAAGGTTACACCATCTATACGTTCAATTTAAATCGTGTGCTTAACTCTTTTGACATGGCAATAAAGCAAAACTAATTATTTTCAAAACTCTGGCCTTTAGACTACAATGCTTTTTATTACTGTACTACAAAAATAAATCATCAGCTAACTACCGGCGATCAATTATCTACACGCTAAATTTACTCCATCTACCTTTTTTGTGACCAGGCAATAAGGCAAATTAATTATAGCTCGTCAGTTTCGGCTGAAACGCTTTTTTTTCTATAATTGTTTTGTTTCGGGGGAATATAAAAAAAATTAGCGAAGGACCAACCAAGCAATGATGACAGTATCACCATCTGCACGCTCGAATCTTGTTTAGTGAACCTAAAATTAATTATGAAGAAATTAAATATTATGAAAAAACAGCGCATGTAAAAGGCGGCAACATCCAGACGGCCACCTCACTCAGACTTTGATTCAAATCCTGTTACTTCACCGAGAATAAAGCTATCGACTGTTTTTGCGACTGAGGTTAAGACTACAACATCATGTCAGCTTTAATGAATCTTAGTTTTTATAATGCCGGAAGGTAAGTCCAACTCAAATACTTCTTCATTCAAACAACTGTTGTGAGAAGCTTCTTTCTCCTCGGGCCCATGCTGCTCAAATGCTATCCCTCCATTAGTAGGCACACTGAAGGGCAGTGTCGGTGGCCTCAGCCAGGTCATCAGTAGTGGTTGCTGGTGGCAGTAGGGGGCAGGTAAGGAGATGATCCTTAGTCTGCCGCTCCCCGCAGTCACAGGTTGTGAGAAGCTAATGTTCTAGAAGGTAGTATTTTCTATCAATTATGGCTTTTATCAACACATTGCTGATTTTTAGGGCCTTTTCTCCATAAACATTCAACCGTGGAACACCGGGTATAGACCCAACCGCGTCTATATGGCTGCAGCATTTGCGAACAACCCTAAGAAGTCTTTCTGTGACACGACGCTTCATTTCATGGACATTTATTTTCCCATCAACAGTTGCAGTGCTTCTCTCAGATTACGTTTACGATCATTTATTTTGTTTAGTGTTTTATAAATCTAGTGTTAAGCTAAAATTAAAGTTCAATCCAAAACCGAGCTGCTGTGCAGACTTACTCCAGTTGAAGGCAGGATGAGCTATATTCAAGTTAGTTCACTGTCTGACTTTCAAAATATGCTGGTAAAATTTAGTGGAACCTATTTAAACCAGCTTTAAAAAGGCGACTTCCTTTTAAAGCCATTGAAACAGTTAACCTGAAAATTAAGTATAACTGTGCTTTAATAGTTCCATTTTAATTCCATGCAGTCTTGTCAAATGTTTCCGTACTCGTAGACGAAAATACCCTTCTCCGTACGATCTCACAGACCTGAAACGTATCGCACATTGCCCTAAAATACCTCGTACACATACAATTGTTGCGAGTCAGTGTCAACAATATTGACTGAGTGGCGACATTTGGCAAAAAGGGGGGGGAAACTGTTTTAAACGTTTTTACTGGCTAAAACTATTTTCTGGCAGATTTCTCCTTATATAATATCTTTGGTTTTTTTTCAGATTTATTGTCTGTACTCTGATATTCATCGACGTGGTACAAGTCGCTTGTGGTGAAGGATCTTCCCCGATAACAAATGAGCACAATATCACCACTAAAGCCTCAAAACGCAAGTGGTATCAACCGAGAGAGTTTGATCTTACCGGAGGCGAATACCGAAATCAGTCGTCATCTGCAGTCACGAAATGCGCATCTTCGTGCCTGCAAAATGATAACTGCACGTCGTTTAAATACTGCGAAGATGACAAGCTCTGTCAGCTCAACTCATTACAACCCGACAACTACACTGCACTGCAGACACCAAGTCATTGCGTTTACTTTGAGGACAAATCAAACAATGGTAAGCTATCAAAACAAGTTAATGGGAAGACCTGATATAATTCATTTTATCGCGTAAGCGATAAAATGAATTATACTCTGCATATTGCTCCCTGTTGGTGTTAGCTCGCATGAGTCATGGCGAGACTTGTTTTCCAGTCTAGGTTTTTGCCCTATGGCTTGCATTAACACGATGGCATATCGTGTGTGTGGTATTATGAATGGTAGTGTTGGGTATTCAGCAACCATGATGGGAGCGTGGCTTACATAAGTTTGTGTTGGTTTGGTTTACATGGTTGACCAATTAGGATTGGTCTTGCAATTGAGTGGCTGAAAGTTTGGCGGGAGCATAATTATTGTCACTTTGTCACAGCTTAATTTTGGAGTAACTTTTCAACATTTAATACAAGGCCGTTACACGTTTCCAGCACGCGGCTAAAGTAAAATAAATGCGCAAAAACAATAACGCACATAAGGTTGTAGACGGGGGGATAAGAGCACCGAACTAAGGCCCTGGTGATTTGTACTCGGCTGAGTGTGGGTCATAGAGCATTGTATAGCTCTATGGTGTGGGTTCGAGTCCCGGTCGTGACACTTCTTGTGTCCCTGAGCAAGACACTTACTATAATTGCCTCTCTCCAGCCAGAATGGGTATCTGTGAAGGCAGAGAGGGTTCTTGTGATTGATTTAAGTTAGTTGAGTTATATCGTAAATTTGTTGCACAGGCTGTGGGCCTACTCGAGCTGAGATGGTTTGAGGAACTAATTAAATGGCCCAGTGACCAGGGGAACCATTGTTGGTAGTGCTTTGATGAGACGCCCTTCTTTCTTGTTCTTTCTTGAAAAGCACTATATAAAAACTGCTAATTACAATTATACATGAGGGACCTACTGGATTTCATCCGTCGCAGGTTTAAGTTTGGTTACAATACCCGCGTAGGAGATGTACAATTGATTTTTGTTAAGTGCTCATAACTTGTTTAATTTCAGCATGGAATAATCCCCCGCACAAGGTTCCGGGAGCTCTGAAGCACGTGTCGATCGGCGAGGCAGGAGTCTATGGCCTAGGTGTTGCGACCACTGGTCTTTATTATAGGGGATGGTGTGGTTCCACCTGGACACATGTTCCAGGCACAGAGGTACTCAGACTTACACAATTTGATGTGGGTAAGAACGTGATTATGGGCACCAACGGGGGTGGGGCTATTTGGTATAGTACGGTTTCTGCTAGTCAACCCGATGTAACCTCGTGGAGCAAAACGGGCGGTGGTTTACACCATGTTAGTGTCAGTCAAAAGGGCCATGCATGGGGTTGTATTGCCGGTGCAGTTTACCACCTCAGGGGAGCCAGCCTCGACAACCCTGGTGGATACGGGTGGCAAGTTGTGTCGGGTGGGGGCTATGTTCAGGTCTCAATTGGTACCGGGGGTCTCTGGGGTGTCACATCTACTAAGAAGATTTCCTACCGAGTGGGAACTTACGGTGACCCTGACTCGGATACGCATGGATCTGATTGGGAAAACGTAGAGTCCTTAGGCACTTCACCGCAGTATGTCAGTTCGGGTGACGTCATTTACATGACTGATACTAATGGTGTTATCTACTACCGCGTGGGAACGTCGGCTGAAACACCAACTGGCACAGCCTGGCAAAAGATTGGCGGGAATCTGAAACAAGTTGAGGCACTTTCGGGCACATTCTGGGGCGTTGACGCTGAAAATAATGTATATACAAATGAAGCTTGAAATTGGTAAATAAAAAAAATAAAAAACTGGAATCTATGTTATAACCCAGCCCCCTCAGTGCCTAAGTATAGATTGTGGATACTTTTATTTTGCTCTTAGTGCGTATATCCATTTCTAGGCAATCCCATATTATATTCATTTGATATAGGCCCCCCCCCCCAATACTTCTTTCAAACTGATGTGTATTTGATAAATGCGTTGTTTATGTGCGTGTTTGTATCTTACAAATACAGTGAAGATTATATTCAGTTTGTAAGACCTGCAGTCACCACGGTCTTTGTATAGACCTTTATTATTTTATCTGATGTACCCTTTTTTCAGGCAGTGGGCACTATTGGTAACAGTTATAAGCATAAAATGGAAGAGGTTTATAGTATAAAACATTGTGAGAAAGAAGTAATTTTCCAACCATCTAAAAGTACACAACTTCGTGTGACAAGGTTTTTTATTTCTTTCATTATAATCTCGCAACTCCGACGACCAATTGAGCTCAAATTTTCACAGGTTTGTTATTTAATGCATATGTTGAGATACACTAAGCTAGAAGACTGGTCTTTGACAATTATTACTAATAGTGTCCAGTGTCTTTAATAAATGCATATTTTATGTGCGTGTCATTCAAGTTCCTGAAAGATTGCATATTATTTTGTAAGAGTTTCACTCAGACTGGTATTTTAGACCTACATTTATCTTCCTTTAGACCGTTGTGTTGGATAATTATGCAAACATGTGTGTCTTTCAAGTTAATTGAAGATTATATTCATTTTGTAAGACTTCATTTACACTGGGTTTTGTATAGACCTACTGAATAATGTACTTTTTGTGGTCTTTAATAAATGCATATTTTATGTGCGTTTTCTTCAAGTTCATGTGAGATCGCATAAATTTTGTAAGACTTTAGTCGCACTGGTCTTTCAGACATAGTATCTGATATAACTTTGTTTATGTATATCATTATAAACTCATATATTATGTGCGTGTCATACATTAGTTCACTGTAGATTAAACTGGCTTTCGAATTACCGCCAGTGAGAAAAAATCGTTGTATAAAATATAAAAAATAACTGTTCACCAAAGCCATCGATAATGTTATGCAACAACAGTTTTGTAACAAAATGTTTATGCAACAGTCACGTTGTAAGCGTGCGTGCGCACCTGAACATTATTATTACGCGTTTCAGGTCAAGCTTAAAATGTAGCCTTTCGTCACAAGTTCTTCGTGGTTTGGACAGCTTCGTAAAGCCGCAATCCATAGCCACTGGAACCGTATACCACGCAAGGGCAAGGGGGCTTCACCATTCGGTGCGTGGTTTCCCCTTTCAGCCTTGACACAAGGCTATCTGAATGTAAACAGCTGGCGCTATCTGACAACAGATACCAGATTTAGTTCGGTGGCTTTCAGAGAACGTCGAAAATCACAAACTTGTTCAGTCGTACATTATGTCTTAACATATTCTGCTCTTAATAATGTTTGATGCGACATAGAGAATTGCAGTGTTTTTACGACCGCTTATTACGCAAAAGAAAATCACTGTCAAGAAGATTATTGAGAGTTCCGCAATTTTGTGAATGTCATTTCAGGGCCACCGTATACGTTGAATGTCACACGCCGTGCTCTACACGATCATGTCATTGCATAGTGCGTGTACAGCTGGGATGGTACCACACGAAGTCTAGTGAACTTTGCACGCGAGAGAAGATGCTTGTTTAATTAAGTCAACTAAATAAAATGCCAAGTCAAAACCTACCAGCTATGTGTTAAATGTTTCACGTAGTTACTAGTTAGTATAGGGAGCACAACTTTAGATTAGTTTTGTTTCCAATTAGTGATTTCGAACTGCGCACAGTGGGTCACAACACACTGACGGACATTGTCAGACAGATGACATTACCGACTCAAGGCTGTGAGATCTGTACGGGCCGGTGGACGATTTCTTCCCGGGACAGCGTCTCGCAACCGTCTCGGTGCGAGACCTCCGTGTATGATCGATCGTCCCTGGAAGAGTGGTATGTATGAAATGTAGCTTGGTGCGGTCATGTTTACGTCTGTTTTAAAGCAATGTGTTGTTGTAATGGTGGCACATTTAAAGGGACTTCGAACATTGACGTAAATGTTTGCGATTGGGGCTCATATATTTACGTAAATAATAGTACCATGGCCCGGAGCCATTTTTGTTGGACCACTGACCATGTTACTATGTGTCCTTGCCTAATGCTCTGTTAAAATTGTTGTAATTCAGCCTTTGTGCTGCGAGGACAGTTTTTTAATAAACCATTTGATCTATCAAAAAAAGAAAATTATTCTCGGTGTACATAAACAATGTGAGTCCTTGTAGTTAATTAGTTCATCGTCGGAAAATATTGTATTTATTGTGGCTAAATTTGTGCAGACCTTATTTATTTATTTTTTATTTTTTTTTAATCGGGATTCAAAATATTTAAACACAGTGTTTCAAACTCTTCTGGATTGTAACTGTATAATCAGAAGGTATTTAGAAAGATAGAACAATTAAATAGTTTTTATTCGATAACTATACATCAATGTACTTCACCATGTGCGGTGTGTAGGTCTGCTCCCTATCGACGGCACTGTATGCGAATTATAAAGGTCTCAACCAAAGCCTGTACACCGCAAGCACATCGTGACCCTTTTCTAAAACGCCCATGGCAACATTTTATGTTTCTGTCCGATGTCAAAGACCAGTGTCCCCCAACCCAAAACAAATTGGGTCATCGAAGTTGCAAGAAAATAGCGAGGAAAAAAATAATTTCCAAATGAAGCTACAATCAACAACACACTAAAAAAAAACAAATTTTACACTTTCAGTTTGCAGAGTGAGTAGCCAAAGGGCAAGTTTGGTATAGTGGTGTTTATTATCGCCTTTCCATGCTGTTACTTGACAGTGTACACCGGGTTAAGTAAAGGGTAAGCCTTAACCAGTCGGGTAGACCCACATTTTTTTTCTTCTAACACTTAACTTTTCTAAAGTCGCGCAGCCCGTGGGTATACAGCGCATGTTGTTGTCAACAATTTCACAGGTGGCATTCAATCACCCAAATAATGGATTTCAATGTCAAGGGTTAAATGTCTTTGGGGGAATACTCGAATTCACTTTGCTCCGAGGAGTATAGCCCTACTGGTGTAAAGGAATTGCGCAAACTTATTTTGTTGGTGGGACACACATGGTTCTTCATTTTAACATAAAATTATAGCATATAAGCTTACCCTATAATGGCAGAAGTCGTTGATTCGAATCTCACTCAAGTAAAATATGCCAGGCCAAACTAAGATAGTACCCCAGCATCCCTTACAAGAAACTATGTACTTACAGGTGGTGGGCACTGGCCTGTCTTTTCGGCAGTTTATTTTACCATAGTTTTTGAACAAAAGTATCACTGCAAACAGAACTTAAACTATAATGTCCAGCGGAACAC
Organism: Asterias rubens; assembly: GCF_902459465.1. NCBI lineage: Eukaryota > Metazoa > Echinodermata > Asteroidea > Forcipulatida > Asteriidae > Asterias > Asterias rubens. The sequence continues at coordinate 13,783,328 of NC_047077.1, forward strand.
GAACTTAAACGTATAATCTCTTTACGTAAATTCTTTTTATACCATAACTTACGAGAAGCGGTGAGAATTGTGATTGGACTACTAAAATCGGGCTGTGCTTAATTATTTGCGCCTGTGCTATCTTGCGCAAAATGGTAGTAAGGGCTATTTTCAAAGATTACGCCTAAAAAATGTGTATTGACTCTCCCGCCGTGCTAAGAAGATGCAAGCACTGTACCGATAGGCCTACTGTATCACCCAAAATGATAAATGATGCATGCTACCAGAAAATTATGACACTGATATATATGATTGTACAGGTAATGATATTAAATTTGGTAAATAAAATATTATGTAATACAAAACGGACTATTATGCACAAGTATACGCTACATGCAGAGTCTGGCGGTCGAAAGTGCAAGCTTACTAACACTTTATCAATTCGGACCAATCATAACACAGATAAGCATATACGTCATTTCACGCTTATCCAATGAAATCATTGGGTATATAAGACCAGTGTCTGTATTTATCCTTGCAAATAAAGACAAGGACCAATGTCTGGGCGTGTCAATATGCAACCGAGTGATTGAGGGGCAACACGAACAACAAGTCGTCATAAAAGACTTGGGACTTTTAAATTAAAAAAAAGTTCCCTTCAAAACAAACAAAATGACTCAAACCCGCTTTTGCTATCTTCCGCGGCTTATTCGTACCCTTTGTTTAGTTTGTGTACACTTAGTGACTGAAGTCCTACTCATTTCTGCTGAGCAGACAGTTGTTTAAGGCAGTGGACACTATTGGTAATTACTCAAAATAATTATCAGCATAAAACCTCATTTGGTAACGAGTAATGGGGAGCTGTTGATAGTATAAAACATTGTGAGAAACGGCTCCCTCTGAAGTGACGTAGTTTTCGAGAAAGAATTTTTTTTCCACGAATTTGATTTCGAGAGCTCAAGTTTAGAACTTGAGCTCTCGAAATCAAGCATCTAAAGCACACAACTTCTTGTGACAATGGTGTGTTTTTCTTTCATAGTTATCTCGCAATTCCGACAACCAATTGAACTCAAATTTTCACAGGTTTGTTATTTTATGCATATGTTGAGATGCACCAAGTGAGAAGACTGGTCTTTAATAATTACCAATAGCTTCGCTAGTTTGTTGTGCTAAGGCAGGTCTATGAAATTAGACCCTGGTTTTAACATCTGGAACGACGATTGTAAACACCAACGTTTATTACAGGTCATGTTTACACACATCCAGGGAGGACTTTGCCGCCGTGACACTGGCGGGGTTACGCCGGGGGCTCAGTCAGTGTACACGAACAGCGTTTGACGCTAACAATACAGATTGTATTCTAAATAGGGCAACGGTATAAAGCTGTCGGCAGGTCGACTCGGCCCCACTGCAAGTTCACTTTGTTGTTCACCACAGGGATCATTTAGGATTAATTTGAAGTGAGATTTCAACATATACTTTGAAATAATACCTGTTGGGATTGTGTGGAAGAGGAAACTGGCTCACTACGAGTGACGAGCATCTATTGGCATCCAGTCTTTTTGGAGGAAGTTGAGGTTTTTGAGAGTTGTCTCGACGGTTCGCACAGTAAACTTCTTCAGGTCAGACCTCTCTGGTAATATTCTCTGCACATTTTTTATTTAATAAGAAAACATGTGTGTATTCAACCACCCTGCCGTTGTTGTATATAAATTATAGTTGTAATTAGTTTTTTTTATGCAGTTTGTCTGGTTTCACTCCCAACATCTGTTGGACTGTTAAAAGCAGTGGACACTATTGGTAATTTCTCAAAATAATTGTTATCATAAAAATGTAGTTGGTAACAAGCAATGGGGAGCTTTTGATAGTTTAAGGCGTTGTGAGAAACGGCTCACTCTGAAGTATTGTAGTTTTCGAGAAATCAGTAATTTTCCACATAACTATTTGAAATTGACTTCGATACCCCAGAATTAGATTTTTAGGTCCCGAAATCAAGCATCTAAAAGCACACAACTTCGTGTGACAAGGTTTTTTTTCCCCATAATTATCTCGCAACTTCGACGACCAATTGAGTTAAAATTTTAACATGTTTGTTATTTTGTGCATATGATGAGATACGAGAGACTGGTCTTGACATTTACCAAAGGTGTTCAATGTCTTTAACACTTGTTGTGTGACTGGTTTGCAGTGATTCCCAATGATATAGTTGTCACATCTATGTTGTTGCTGTTTTTGTTTTTTGTTTTTTTTTGTTTTTTTACGATGCTTTTTGAACTCTCTGTAGTTTCACTGCATTTGACTATTGCTTTGTTTGACTGCCGAGTATGATTACGGATTTTGACAATTTTTAACAAAATGAAATTATTTGTTTTTAATATATACCCTTGTTTCGTATGTTGGAGCAGAACATTATGCACAATAATGTCCATGATATGTAACATTCTCAATTGTGTATAATAAATATAAAATGAATTGGTTATTTAGTTTCCACATCACTATTACCAAACGGGAATTTCTATAAAATTATGTTATAAACCCAAGTAATCTGCATATGTAATTAACGCATTCTTTCACAAAACCGTTTGTAGTACATACGCGTTCTTTATCTTATCACGTAAAAGACAAGAATGGTTTTGTGGTCGTTTAGTTTTTATTATCACCAAAAGTAATTAATAAACTACAGAAACACAAATGAAACACCAATGGACAAGATGATGTTCTACTGGGGTTGTGTGTGAGTCATTCTACCTTTGGACTCTGGTAATGTTTACCCGTACAGGTAGGATTCCATGGTTTACCGTGGTGACTGTGCGTCACAATAATGCATACAATCACAGGTCATAGAAAGAAATGTTGCAATAGAGGTTTTAACCTTTATTGCGCTTTACCGTCACTCAAAGGGTACTTCGAGGCTACTGGCTTACACTTTGGGCTTAGTCTTGTTGAAGCCCAATACGTTCTTATTTATTATACCATCGCATTTTTGTAAAAAAAAAGGGGGCCTTTAAAAGTCAAATCCATTTTCGAAATCGTGTTTCAGCTTGGGTTTAGGCTTCAGGCTTTATCTGCAAGTTAAAAGCTCCGTAAAGAAAGCGCACATTTCCAACATAAATTTCAGAGGCTGAGCCTGAATCCAGACCAAACGCCGTATGTGATCCTTGGCTACATGGCAGTTAACAGTTGCATGGTCTGTGACTGGCAACGTGATCAAGACAATTATTGACAAATTATTATTGAGGGGAACTGGCAACATCGGGCATAATAACTCAGTTGGTAGAGTGATGGCACGTTACCCCGAAAGTCGTTGGTTCCAATCCCGCTCTAGTAAAAATGTGTCTTTGTTCAAACCCAAATCAAAAAGATGCATTCTATGAAGTCGACACATCTGGTATTATTATACTCGGGACCGTCTATCGTAAGGTGTTAAGTTATACCCCTCATACTTTTTCGTACGTTCCAGCTGTTCATCACTCAAACGTAAACGCAGGTCACACATTATTATTTCCATCTTTACGATTCCTGCAAAATGCAGTATCCCTAGACTTGGTTCAAGTCCAGTTCTCGTGTGAGAGGTCCCTCACCATATCTTGCCACAAGCCGCACAGTGCGAGCTCGCCGTCAAAATGTGGAACGGGTTGGGGGAATGCAGATCATCACAAAACAATAGTTTTCTGGCGATGGCACGGAATTGGGACTTGAGTCAGGTCTACAGTTTCCCTAGCTATCTTGTTCTCCACGCATTGCAACTATTTAGAAATGTATCTTCGGCTTTAGGAGAGACGAGTCTTATCTTCGGCTTAATGTCGTTGTATTTTGCAAGGGGGACAAGAATATTTTAAAGACTTGTTTTTGTCATGCCTTTTCTTTCTTCCCTTCTCTCAACAAATTGACAGAGATTCACAATGACAGAATTTGCGACACCACCACGCTCCCCATATCTGCAGCTCGAGTTCACAGCAGAAGAGGACATCGCACTGTCGAGTGATGCCGAGCAGAAGTCCGACGGCCCCGACCAGCGGAGGGCCTCAGAGTCAAACACAACGCCGAGCAGGGGCGAGTCACGACGGGGAGCAGGCCGCGAGGTAGACGCCCGCGGCCGCCCTCTCGTCTCTTCGGTCTCCACACGGACTTTCTTCATCGCACTCGTCCTCTTGATGTTCGTCACGAGTTTTGCATGCCGTGGTGTGGTCCACGGTATCCTGAGGATCTTACAAGAAGACGTGGATCTGAGCGGCGGGGAGACCATCACTCTTGCTTTGTCCTTTGACTTTGGCTTCGTCATCTTTGTTGTCATCATGGCACTGCAGGACCGGAAGATACACCGCCCGAAGAGCATTGGCTTCGGCGGGTTCATAATCGGTGTGGGACTCCTAGTAGTGTGTATTCCGTATGTTATAACCCGGTCGGAACTTCAACACGGACCGTGGTACGTTGGGAAGTACGACCTGTGTGATAGAGAGACGGCATCCCGTCACCAGTCGGGGAATTCGTCAACGCCTGGTGGTGGTGATGGCCCCGCACCCAAGGCGAGTTGGAATAGTATAGCTTGGATGGTGATCGGTTTGATACTAGCTGGTACCGGAGCAGTCCCACAGTTCCCGCTCGGTCTTACTTACCTTGAAGATAGATTAAGGGGATTCGGAACGCCGTTTTATGTAGGTAAGAACCTTAAAGGTCGTTGACACAATGCGGGGATTCAGAATATAGGGCGCCATCATGAGTTTGCCCTTAAATGATGTTTTCAAAGAAGTTTTGGATACAGTATATTGATATTATTGAATATTATAGAACTTGATATTTCAGGTATATGGAAAGCTTTAGGTCACTGCATGTTTGTCCAATGAAACCAATGAATCAAATGAAATCCTCTTTCAGCAATTCTCTTGTGCTCTTATCTACTCGGCATTTGGTTTGGTGACCTCATCAGTTTCTTCATGTGGCACCACGTGGGCAACGCAGACAATACCACCGTGGCCCTCTGGTGGTTGGGGTTCTTCTGCTCGGCGTTGGTGGCGCTCGTCCTGGGCGTCTTTATATTCATGGCAAAAGATCGATACAAACGGCTGGTGAGTGAGACTAGGGGTCTCATTCCAGGAGGGGCGAACCGAACTGAGAATGGTGCACAATACAGGCGACTTGTTAGTGCAGAGGAGACCCCACATAGAGGTAAATACATCCATCGACAACAAAATGAGTTGTACTAGAAAGCATCCTTGGTTGATAACTTGGCCATCCACTTTGTCTTCCAAGGCAAAGTGTATCTTGGGGTTTTGTATTCGTTCGATTGTTATCCTATGAATATAGATAATGTACAATAAAACTAAGAAGTTTGATTTCAAAAGATGGTCGCGTTTTTAAGATATCGCCGACAATCCGGGGCATGTCCACGCCGGGAGAATAATCCTTATTATTATACACAATATAAGGAGCGTTAATGACAGTATTACGCTTACCAGATTCAAATTGTTGGGCATAACCACATTAAATTCGAAGAAAACTATTTCTCAAATGCTATATACTATCGAAAGCTGATGCGGCCTTCTAATTAACAGGTTTTATTGCCTTTGATTTTAAGAGTGATTAGTAAACGAGAAATGTATACCTTCCGTTTTAAAGGGTCTATGTAACTTTTGTAGGACAAAGAAAGCTGATGTGGCCTTCTAATTAACAGTTTTTATTGGCATTAATTTTAAGAGTGATTAGTAAACGAGAAATTTACACCTTCCCTTTTAAACGAAATGAAGATTACAAATCTTTGCTTACGCTCTAAAAACATCCGGTCAGAATTGCCGATAAAGACAAGGGACCTCTGTTTAACACTTACATGGCTCACAAAGCGTTTTTTTTTTTTAATCAAGATGGCAAGGTGACACCAAGATGGCGACGTATTCTGACCAACAGTCAGCTGCTTTGCTACGGGCTCGGTGGCAGCTGTGACGTGGCTCTGATGACTGGTTTCCTTATATTCCTACCGAGATACATCGGAACAGTTACTGCTGCTGGACGGGGACCAGCCAAGTTTTATATCGGTACGTACTTAGGATAATTAAATAAAAACTACATGTATACAACAGCATTGCTCTTGCAACTAAATTAGTTTTTATATTAATACATCGAATGTGCTTTTCGTTAGAGCCCTATTTATTAGACCAATAACATTCATGTAATCTTTCTCAGCCCCCCCCCCCCCCCCCCCACAGCAGCTGCCGTGACGCTCCGGGGGCTTTTTCAGCACGGCTTAAGCCAAACTTCACTTTAATCTTGTCATTTAAATGTTCATCGATGGATCATGTTTAATGATGTCTCAATAGCTTTTTAAAGACCCCATTCACCCAATGATTCGGTTGTGATATTATTCGACGTTTCAATCTGTATCATCTGGTAGTCTTCAAGCGAAGGTAATAACCTGCTCTGGCTCGCTGATTGACGGGTTATGTATTGAAAAACGTCAACTCAATCACATAGTTTGGATTTCCCACATCAATCTTGTGAAAGAAAAGTCATCTGAAATGTTGTTTTTTGTTCTTTTATTTTGACAGGCACGGCTGTCATCACCGGTCTCTGCTTTGGTATCCTGACGTCAGCAGGGCTTACACTGAGCCGAAAAATAAAGATGAAAGGGCTCAGTCTCATGGCGCTGATTGGGTGCGTGGTGGCGCTGTTGTTCATGTGGCTTCTTCCAATATTTCAATGTTCGGACGCACCAATCGCTGGGGACATAGTGAAAGACGGTCGACATTCACCATCGGAAGGGTAAGCTGGTTGTTTCACGCTGAGACGAACTCGACAAAAATGGCTGACACGGTTGCCACCCCCATTGGTTACACTTGCTGACGGAATGGCCTCGGCAGTGCTCTGTACGACATGTTGTCACTCGATTCATGACATTTTTACAACAACATTTACGACTTAGAGCTTGTCGATTCACGACTTGGAGATATTGCCGTCACTTTACGGTTTAGGGGCACAATTCTTGAATATTTACGTGAATATGTCGATCTCGATGCGAAAAAAAGCTTTTGAAATTTCCTAAACTCTTATTATTTATTGTGTGAGGGTCTAAACGATATTTTGAAACCCTTTAAACACTACATTATTTTTGTTTCATGTTCGAAATTTCAAGCAAATGAAATGTTCACGACAAGGTTTTTGATAGGTTTTTTTTCATTCGCCATTTTGTGTTTTCTAACCACAGCACTTTCAATGGTTTCTGGACCAATTTGAATGCCACATGTAACGTGGACTGTATCTGCCCTAAGACATTTAAACCCGTGTGTGGATCCAATGGCCAGACATATCTCTCGCCGTGTCTTGCCGGGTGCCACGTGGAACAGCCGTGGGATAAGATCGACTCGCAAGGATTGAAACTCACGGTAAAGTAGTGACAGTAAAGTTTAGTTTGACAATGGACATTGGACATTCACATGGGTCTGTAAAGCGAATACATAATGTCCAATATTGATGTCCAATGTTGATGTGCAATATCCCAGTCGATGTATAACTTAGAAATTCACTGTACAAACCTAAGGGGAAAACCCAATGTCGAAAAAGCAACATCGATATTCACTGAACAAATCTATGTGAATATCCAATATCGATGTGCAAGGTGGACACTCACTGTACAAAATGTGAATGTCCAACGTCCAATATAAAAGAAAACATTGATTTTTACTGAACAAACCATTTCCAATGCCTAATGATAAATATCAAACTAAGTATTACAATTCATTATACGGAAAGAAGTTGATATTAAAATTTGAAAACTTTGAAACGCAGTTGGACATTTTGAGGTTCCTTATGAAACGAAAGAGGAGTTTGTGACCAAGTTAGGGATAATGGTCCTATAATGATATAGTTTGTTGGTTGAAGAGTGTTAACGTTAACCAAGTGTTACTAAAGATGACTATTATATGTAGATAACTGTTAAGAGAGTGAACGTTTACCCATTGCTTGAAGGAAGACTAAATCATTTATCGCTAGGTATGCCGTTTCATTCTGTTTATTTGCATTCAAACAAAAATCGGCCATTTGCAAACTGTATTTTAAAACCTTACACCAACACGTACAGCGTTTCAGTTCAGTTTTATCTTTATTTTTAATATTATTCTCTTGTAGAATTTCAGCGAGTGTTCTTGTGTTCCGGGCCCAGACAGTAACAGTCCCGAGGAAAGCCTAGGCCAGGGCTATGCGTTGTCTGGGCCGTGCCCAAGTGCTTGCAGCAATACGTGGCTATTCTTCGCTGTTGTCTTTATCGTGTTCTTTATGACGGGATTTCAATTTGTACCCATGATTTTAATATCAATGAGGTGAGTTAAATGCACTGGACACCTTTGGTAATTGTCAAAGACCAGTGTCCTCACTTGGTGTATCCCAACATACGCATACATTTAAAAAGAAACGGTGAAAATGTGAGCTCAATTGGCCATCGAACTCGTAAGAGAATAGTGAAAAGAAAAATTACCTTGTTGCATGTGTGCTTTCAGATGCATTATAAAAGGCTTCAGCTGGGGTTTTCCTTTCACGTCTAAAACTTCAATGTCCTTATTGTATTTTTGTTTTACCAACAGTTTGTGTGTTGTTTCCATTAGGATGCTTTGCCGACTATAAAACTCAGATTTAGATGCAGGTTGGCCCAATCAATGTATATTCAGGTTGCAGTAATATCCACTGTATGCTATAGATACGAACAGTGGCAGATTCTGTTTAGTGGGGTTTACACACCCCTATTAGCCTAATTAAAGCTCGCCTGGTTATCGTAACCATGCACAATATAAAACTAAGTTTGTTTTCCTTATCTAAAGGTGTGTTGTCCGAGCTGACAGAGTAGCTGCCCTCAGCTTCCACGTTTCTTTATGGCATTTACTTGGTAAGTATATAATGCTATTATTTATTTTGGTGTGGGCGTTTTGGTGACCCTGACTTAAAACCAGTTCAGTGTTTGGCGAAAACTGGTTGTTAATCAGAAACATTTTGTGACGTAGTACAACCCCTTGGATGTTCTCCAAAATGTACAATCATTTGTCACAAAACGTAACAAAAGTATTCAAGTTCCAAACATATTGTCTAATAAAACAGTAGCAATTTAGTCCCCAAACAATACGGGACGCTTTGCATTTCTTTTTTGTAAACAAATTAAATAGGCCAATGTGTAAATCTGTAAACATTTAAAACTTCAAATCTTGCAAGTTTATGCTTTGTAAAAATACCCTAATAATGTAAAAGTTGTTTACTTTTATTGCAGGTTATGTACCAGCGATAGCCTACTTCAGCGCCATCCTAAACCAATCATGTGTCCTCTGGAGTTCACCCGATGCCCAGTACTACCACGAGTGCGCCCTCTACGATTCGTTCAAACACCAAGTGTACTTCCTCTCGACAGTGTTGGTCCTCAAGGTTCTATCTGTGGTCCTCCACGCCGCAGCGTTTATATCTATCAGGAGAGACAGATGCGTGGCGGGTATGGACTGGGCGGACTATGACGCCATTGAAATGGAATCTGCAGATAGTGTTAGATCACCAAGTAGGACTCCAGCCCATCTCTAGCCAATCCTTATAAGTGTTTCAAATGCTGCATGTCAAATAAGTCTCTCAGTACTCTACTAAGGCTGAGTTCGGGCGGTGTGTTCCTGTCCCGAGGGCGCTCACTCACGCCCGAACGATGAGAACACGACCTGAGAACAACACACTTGGAACAAGATCACAGACCACCTTTCCGCAGGAGTCAGCTGAAAACAAGAAAACAACACTGTACAGAATGGCGCCTACACCATCATTGGGTGGAACAGCGATCCTTGTGTTCTGGAGCATCCAAGAACACACCGCCCGAACTCGATCAAAGGCATAGCCTTAACAACGCAAGAGAGTTGCCTTGAGCATAGGTCAATCCAAGTCCACAGTCACCTTTGACTTTGTATTATTCATGTCACAGGGAAATTCGCAGTCAAATCCTACGTACATGTACACTGTATAGAACAATGCTGCACACAGACGACCTAAAGTGCAGCTGCCAAACGTCGCCCGGACCAATCACGACACAAAATGTAGAAAGCCGCGTAAAACCAATACCTGTCTTTGGGGACAAGTCTATCTTTGGTACACCTCAATGTCAATCACCGTCCTGAATATTAATTCGTATACCACTTGTTAAAATCTGGTTATACCTTGATAAAGTATGTAAAAGAGGTTCAGGTAGCCTTTGAAAATTAGTGGGGGCGAGAGTTGGACTTTATCATTTTACACAATCTTGATCAGACATGTTCCCTGTGTGTGCAACAGCAACTGAAAATCCTGATTCTTATTATATATACCAACAAGGAGTCGGCCGGACCATTATTTTTACCCTCACAGCCTCGATTTGTTAATAATGAACATTTGTTTTTTCTGCATTGCTTGCTTTTCGTAAAAAAAAAAAATTATTCACCATTTTATTTGCAAATAACAGTCCAAAAGAGCGTTCTATTGACCCAAAACATAAATCACAAAGAGTTATAAGCTTTGGGGTTTTATACAATTGGTAAATTTATTTCATAATTATAACTGGTTAACAACAGTCTATCATAATATACAAATTTCACGAAATATACACTATTATAGATTGTACCTTTTAGAAAATATATCTCAAAACTCTATTAATATAACACAAATCACCGTAATCTTAAATTAATACAAATTAAAGTGTAAAGTATATACATGTATGTTATCGGGGGGCCCTTCACAATCATAACGTTTGAAATAATAAAATACACAACACATTGAAGTCATTATTTATAATTATGTTTGATATGCACACGCGTAGAGATGTTTCGTCATGGTTTTGTGTGCATGTCTTTAAATAATTATTGCGTCCCTTCGCGCATCTATTGTGTGACGTAATTGTGTTTTTAAAGCCACTTCAACTTGAAGCCGTGTCATAGGCGGCTACAGCTACGTCTACATTTTTGCGTCATCATGCGTTGAAATATAGGACGTCCTTATCAACACCCTTAGCAACAGCCGTAGCCGTAGCTGTAGCCACCAATTAGGATACAGCCTTGCACTGCCTGGCGCTAACGGAAACACCATAGGAATTGCATTGAGCTAGTTCTTGTGTGCAAATTTAAATGAGAAAAGTAATATTTATACATTTTGTGATATGACATTTCTTGGCCATTCAAAACGATGACGCAATAAAAGGAATTTCTAAAATGTTTTATTTGGTAAAAACTATTAATTTTTACAAATTATTCCCAGTTAATTTCCATTTCTGTTTTGCTCATTTGCATTTTTATTTGCCTTTTTTTTAAACAGTACTTTGTGTTGTGATACCCGTGGTCATTGTTTTGTTTGGTGCTTGATACACCAGGGAAAATCGCTTAGCTGGCTGAAGAAATAAAATGGAACACGAAAGAGCCCAATTTCAATTTCATGTTATGCTTACCAGAATAAGGTTACCATGCAGGCATAAAAAGTATCATGTCGCATGCACGTATGTCTATGACTGGTATTCTGCTAAAGTGTTAAGCAAAATAAAATTGACAGCTCTCTCTGAAATTCGACCCAAATGTAAACTCTGTGACTTGCCTATCAAAGGCAGGGTGTTAATTTAGCTTCGTGTGGTGTATCCCAACATGCATACAATAACAAACCTGTGAAAATTTCGGCCCAGTTGGTCATCGAAGTTTCAAGAAAATAAAGACAAAAATATCATTGTTGCATAGACTCGTGTGCCCAGTCAAAATAATTTGAAGGGGAAAGTTATCTCTTTATCTAAAGCTAAAGCAACATCACGTGAAAGGATGTTGTCTATGAAACTGTTTTATAATAGCAACAGCTTTCCATTGCTCTTTATTGTTGTTAAAAGTTTTATGGTAATTAACTTTTGAAATTGATTACCAGTAAGGTCCTCCCTTTAGACTGATTGCATGGTACTGAACCTAGTATTAACACATTCCCTTATTCAATGATAAACAAGATACAAAACCTAAAATGAAAAAAAAAAGTATTGGCTGAATCTACATTTCTGTATTTAGCGTCGACACCGTGCTGACTTCCTGCTTCTTGTTGTACGACGGCGTTTTCACTTGCACGTCGTCGACGCTTGGTGGCGGTCTATATGACAACGCACACGCTACGTAGAATAAGATGGAGCCCAGTTTGAGTGACGCTAGTAGGATGAACACATTGATGCTCATGGATGTATTGTCGTACAACCAGCACTGTCGGGAATCACCGCAGGAATTCTCCCATAGGACGCAGGATCTGTCGATGATGGAACCGAAGATGATCGGGCCTGGTACGGTCCCTAGTGAAAATAGTAGCAAGAGGAGAATTTCAAAATGGCGGTTTTACCAATTTTTTTTTTTTTTTTTTGCACAGCATTAAATAAAAGACAGTAAATCACAACATAACGTTAGGCCTATGTTTGTGAAATTATAGAGATGGAAATAATTATGGTTAAAATGTTGTTTCGTGAAATAAACACGAGATTTTCAAATTGTCGGTTTGACTTTAACATTTTTATTAACCAAGGGACATGTCTATGAGTCAACAGTCCTATATAGGATACTGCAAGTTTTTTTTAGGTTTCGGACGGTTTTTTTTACAGTATAAACCCAAGGGAAAAAAATCACCAACATAACTTCTACAAAATTATAGAGATGTAGGCCTAAGTAAAGTTAAAACGTTATTGTAAAAACGAGCAGTATTGGCGTCATGCATAGACAAGCAACCATTATTTATAGCACAACTACTGTGTGTGGCCTTATTCAAGAGAACAGTTTCTTAATAAACAATGGAAATGTTTTGAGTCCAAAATTTCTAGAATATCATAAGTTAAGTTATTACACAGTATAATACCAGTATAATACCAAAGAAAGTAAATCAACAGCGAAACATATGAAAATAGAAGTGGGAATAAAGTTTAAAATGTGTGTTTATGAACAGTACAGAAGTGTAATTGTGTCAATATTATTTGGTTGCACATAGATGAGCAACTATTGTCAATATCAGAACAAGTGTGTGATGTCATTCAAAAGAAGATCAACTAGTCTTTATAAGAATCACACACTCGGTATTTAAAACACCTAGAACAAACATGGTCCCTATAGAGGGCGCCATTAAACTCGTTTAAGTCCCCTACTCAACACATGTGATACTGCAATGGTATCCACTATCCATTAAGAAGCAAAGCTTGCAGAAAATTTTCACACTTTGTTCTTTGTTCTATTCAGAGTATCCTAAGGGAAACTGCCAAGTGGAACACTTTTTTTAAAAGGTACCCATCAGCAATTACAAATTATTAGTGAACAGAACAATTGTATAACACAATGGATATGAAATGATTTTGGTAGATGGCCTTAGCTTTCGATCCGAACCGGACCTTCTTCAGAGGCATGAAACAAGTACAAACAAATACATTATGAGGCAAGGTTGATAATCAATACAATAATTAGAATAAAACACACGCCCGATTAACAAATCAGGAACACGAGATTATATAGACAACATTGCAGCTTGCTTTTGCAGTATTCATCAACAACAACAACAACAACAAAACAACAATGCAATACCTTCGACCATACACTAAAAAACAATATCCAGGTTATGAAACTGTGGTCATTAAATGAAACTGACTCCCCTCCACCACCAGCAGCAACTTTACGTTTTTTCCCGATTTGGACTTGGACAAATAGGGTGAAACAGATCTGGTGCTGTATGAGTTGGTGTGGTAGCAACGTATTTATAACAGTTTATTTGGCAGTCAAAGTATAGGCATGGCAATATCTGATAAATATAATTGTCTTTTACCTGCGGCGCGGTACATCAGGGACTGAACACCAAGAGCGAGGGCACGTTGTGAATGCGAAACACACCTGCAAAATTAAGTTAGAGACAAAAAGTAGTCTAACTTTAAAAGGAATCATTTATTTTCAACGACGACTGTTTCGATATACACGAAGAGAGGGAGGGATCATTATCTACTGCATAATTAAAGCACGTCCAAACCCCATAATGGTCAATGCTGGAGAGGACTGACTCGCGGAGTATTCAAACTAACCTGAAACTATAATGTCAAACTTAGGTCAGAGTCAAAATCCCAAATTGTTAACTAATTTCGGGGTCATCCAGACCATAGAAATGGGGATTCCGGGTCAAAAGAACTCGCATTCTGTCATCTCCCTAGTGATCTGGATTACGGGACAACACTGAGCTATGCACGTTATGAGTAACAATAATAAGAAGAGGTGAAGAACACTTAGTGCGCCGGTATCCACCACAAAAAAAGTGATGCTCATGGCGCAAAGAAGAAACAAAACAAATTAATTAATGAAAAGCAGCTGTGAATAACAGTTTCAACATAGTTATACAGTCAAAAAGGAGTAAACAAATCAATAATAGGCCTTATAGCAGAGTAAAGACTAACCTTATTGTGGCTGTAATTGTTGGCACCACAGCAATGAATGTAAAAAGCGCCATGGAGAATACGAGACCGACGAATACCCACATGGTGGAGCAGTCATCCTCACACTTGCCTCCCACTGCAAAACTGGTGACGTCAGAACCAGGCGGCGAAATGCAGGCACAATCTGTATAATTCTGATGATTGCAAAAAAGTTTGTAAAATAGAGTTAAAAAACCTTTAGAGACCATTCATCTATGTATAATCATCACAAAATGCTGACACATCGTTACGGTTTTTTTTTTTTTTTTTTTGTAGAATCACTTTGTCTTCAGTAAAAATGTCAACAAAAACATAATGAAACAGAAATTGGGTGAAATACCTTTTCATAATTACTGACGAGGCCAAAGCCAGCGATTTTGAAAATGGCTTACGTTGCTTTGACCGACAACTTTGTAAGATATAACGTCTGGGAGCCGCACACTAGCTGCAACTTTTGGGCACCCTCTGACTGACAACAAATTAATTGTAGAAAAACAGATCTGACCATTGGTGTTCATTTCACTGGAACACGTCACTGCTCTTCAGCTTACCTGGTATCCCTCCGCGTTCTTGCCGGCATTTACGGCACACCCAGCGTGGCAAGATGAGTAATACATGACGTTATTCGAACCGCAAACCGGGTTGTATGAAGTGTCACAAACACAGCCATCGTTACATTCAGCGGTAAGGTTGAATGCTCCTTCGTATGGTAATGATCTATGACAAGAATGGTAGAACTTTAAACGAGCACATTGCCTTAAATTTTCTTAAAATGTTGCTCTTTGGAATTGCTCCTTAATACCTTCTTCAGGAATTTGTCATACCCGTGTTGTAGGTAATTAATAAGTTGTGATTAAAAAAATAAAATAAGAGTCAGCAGAACCCGCACCAAAGAGCTGTGGTCGTTCCAAAACGACTCGTCGGTGCGGCACCATAATGTAGCCCGAGCAATAAATGTAGCCTGAGATTTGGACCAGTATGTTCGCTATCGTCTTCCTGCAAAATGGTTTGCTATTCTTTTTAAAATATTCTGCATGTATTAAAATAATCAAAAATTTCGTCAGATTTAGAAGGTAGTTACTCACGTATTTTGATATAACGTATTGACACCAGCGAATTTAAGACTAGAGCAGTTGAAGATAAAGCCAACCATGAGGAAGAGCGAGATACAGAGCGTGGCGCAACACAACCGGATCTGACCCAGGAACTTTAGCTGGTATTTCTTGACGATGTACCCGCCGATCAGAGCTCCTAGAAGACCCGATGGGATCGTGATGGCGCCTGCAACGATGGACGGAAAATTAATTGTGCAATATGTAAGTAAATTTTCCCCAGAGATTTTCCAGTAAATGTTGACTAAGGATTGTAAAAACACAAACTTTGGTCCCGTTCATTTGAACTTTTTTGTTTGTTTTATGAGCGAAACCTATTGCGAGTTTGGGCGTGTGGTCGCCAATCTGTTGTGGCGTTTTGCGCGGATGATGCAGAAATTTAACCTCGATCTCAGACTTGAAATCGAGTCTAGTGGCTTATAGCCAGTCAGTGACACCAGGGGCGGATTGCAATAAAACGATCTAAGTCAGCGGTCTAAGACCAGTCAGTTATAGCCGGCTATCTGCCTTAGACGGTCTTAGCTTAGTCAGTCATTAAGCCTGTTGCAATAAGCCGGTCTTAGATAAGTCGCTGAAAAGTAATGAAATACGAACAAGTGTCCCATAATACTTAGCACTCTGCAGGCACTGGTGGTACGGCATTGTTGTTATTGCTTTGGTTTAAATCATCGGATATCAAATCTGAGAGTTGTATCATTTTTACTCTTGGGAACATATATTTATGATATAATTTATCATAATCATATGCCTCTAATGGGTGTAATCTATCTCTAAATATCATCTCGTCGTTGAGCCATTTGCATCAAATCGTCTACAACTAACAAAAGCAGCGCCATCTTTAAAAACCAAAACAAAGACCGATTAAAGCCAGCTCTGAGCAGGCTTAAGATTTAAGACTGGCTATAATTATAGACCGCGCTATTGCAATCGGTCTATAATTAATCCGCCCCAGAACTTGACCTTAATAACGACACGCCAGTGATATTGCTGTGTGCATAGAGCAAGGCATGTGTGGATGCAAAACATGATTTTGATTAGCATGACAAGATAGTAGTTGTTGTTTTTAATTTTAAAAAATAATGAAACTCCAAGGTGTCAAATTTACCAGCTATTATCGCTGAGAAACCCGATGTCAGATTGAACTGTGACTCTAAAAACTTGGGTCCGAATGCAGCTATACTGGATAGAATCATCCACTCTGTGATGAGACCCAAGTTGATGAACATAAAGGGAAGATTCTTGAACAGTGTCCAGATGGCCATGGGAAAATCCTTCATACTACCAATCATTCCTGTGGGTGAGAAGAAAAACGTTGATTAAAGACCGGTCAAAGACATGCATTTTACGTGAATGGATGGCGATGTTTACACGAGGGCACCAATAAGTGATGGTTTTTAGATTTCCACTTCGTATGGTCCAGCAGATATTATGGCAGGCTCATAAGATGGGTTCAAGGGTCTCCAAATTTAAAGTGCTGCAAACAAAATATTCCATTTTTGTTTCATATTTCTTTCTTCAGCGGTCATGGCTGATCGGTTTTACATAAGTCGAGTTTAAAGAGTTTTTATATAGGCTATTTATTGTACACCAGTTTATGTTTCATCTATACCTGAATCACTCCGGGCTTCGAAGTCTGTCCCTTTCTGATTCTCAGCCACTTTTGCAGCAAGCACTTTCTTATGATCTGAAGCAAAAAAAATAACCATTAATGAGTAAATGACACACAATTAACAATATATTAAACCAAGAAAGATAAACAAAGGTTTATTCTTGGTCAAAATTGACGACTCCAGTTGATATTCTGTGGGGAATTGTGTCGTAGATTTGTGCTAATTACATTCAAATGGTAATCGTTATTACATTCAAATGATAAGCGTTAACGCGATCAACTCATCACATGTTATTTAAAGGTATTTTACACAAAAAATCGAGGGTTAAAAGAACATCGTTTAGTTCCATAATGGAACAGTTTTTATTTTAGTGAAATATCCCCACTGAAATGAATTCATATTCGAGAAAAAACACCACTAAACCCACCCCTTCCCAACCCCAACCCCAACCCCCCCCCCCCAAAAGAAAAACCCACCAACAACAACAACAACAACAACAACAACAACAACAACAACAACAACAACAACAACAACAACAACAACAACAACAGCAGCAGCAGCAACACAACAAAACAAACGCGACAACAACAAACGCAAAGCTGATTTGGAATGTTACAACCATTAGGGCTGTGAATTTCACATCCTAAACATTATGCATGGGTCATCACCCTCTCTTTATTTCCTGACTCGCACAAAAACGGATAACGCAACAACATTTTCACAAGTTTGTTGTTATTTCATGTATATACTTGATCACATAAAACCTGAACACTTTCTGCAAACATTTTGTCAGCTCTAGCAATCTTGAAAAAATCAATTGAATGACATGTATACAAAAACACACTCGCCCAACAAGCTCATTCATTCAACGATGTGGAAAGGTGTTAGAAAGGCCATTATTACATGGTTGTATTCACTCTGTTGAGCAATCATGTATGTATTAAATATGCACCAAGGTAGATCAATATCCATATTATATTTTAATACTGTATGCTTATCCCGTCGCCAAACGTGCCGGCAGATCGATTTTATTATTGAAATTTCTGGTCGTGTGTTTACAGTTTATCCATAATACTGGCCTTGCTCGTGAGGTTCGTGTTTAAGTAGTTCAAATCAACGCTTTGTCATTGAAGGCTCAGTTCTATTGCCCGGTGTTGACGCTCTATATTAATACCAAAAATATGCAGTTCGTGACAAAACGTACATTGGTGTGTATATTATTTGCTCATCAAATAGATGACCAAAAGAGATTTCTGTTATACACTAAAAGGAACATTACAGAATTGTTTTTTGCTAAGAAAACAGTTGCTGGCAGTGTAAGCACTTTGTGTAATCCACCATATACATAAACTGACAAACCTGTAGAAGCTTGAGATCGATCGGCCATCTGTGTCACATGAGAATAGTGAAAAACCGATTACAAATTTTGCATTACATCGATGTCAAAATAAAAATGAAGAAAACGAGCACTGAACGAAAAACTCCAAACGCGAAGTTAGATTATTTTTTTTCTCATCAAACATGACATTTCAGACAGAAATATTCCAAGGGATGTTTTCAACTATCATCATCATTAGTTAGACCGTGGAAGTTTTATGTTAATCTGTGAGCTTCACGATTTTTGTTTCTTACCAATTCTGTAACATTCCTTTAAACTATGAGGTACCTCAACATGTTCAATTATCAATTGAATATCCATATTGAGGTTTCGTGTAGTGTTCGTTCTCTTGCAAAGCTATCATATAATATTATTTTGCTACGAGTATTTTAGTGCGTTGTAAGCAAGTTGGGCATGATGACGTTAGGTAATGTGGATGTTTCCAACTGCATTTGCATAGCCAGTGGCAGATGTGGTGGACACAATATTGTACTATTAGTAGATTATCCACCACATCCTAAAAGGGCTAATAATTGGTGGGGGAAAAACCTCTGTTCATTTATAAATAGTCCATTCCCGTGAAATATTTTAATTATATTATTTTTTTGTTTATGTCACCAGCTACGGGTATCGTAATAGAATGCATGTAGTTTGGTTATCCCCTCTTTAATCATGGCAATAACTACTGACTTGAAATGTAGTACTAGGCCTATAGGCCTACATCAGATTTCGAAAGCATTTTGAGAATCATTTCCTCTTTGAAGTAATATGGAAAATAGAAAAAGTATATCAGCTTTTATAGCCGAGATCTGAGAAGCGTTACTGACAGTAACGGCTCTCAGATTATGTATTCTAATTACGGGTTATTCTTCCTTCATGGATATAATCGCTCCGAAATTTTAGCATATCTCAAAAACGCGACAGTGCCTTTTGAAATGATTTTTTTCACAGGTTAGTTTCATTGTATATTTCTATACAGGAATAATAATCAAACGGTTCAAGAACCACATGGATTGTATACTTTCTCTTTAGTAAGCCTCAAAAAGCCAGCGTTCTAAGATGTTTTTTTCACAGGTTTGTTTCATTGTATATTTTTATATTTATACAGGAATAAAACAATCAAGTGGTTTAAAAAACCACATGGGTTATGTACGTTCTGTTTGGTAAGCGTCTAAAAGCTGTTCAAAATAGAAACAGCAAAACTGTACAGTGATTAAAAAAAATGCACTGGTTGCACTCGGGTCAAACCTACAACAATGGATTATAAAATACGTTTGTATGTAAATACTTGTTTAAAAGGAAGGTACACGTTTGGTAATTACTCAAAAAAATATTAACTTAAAAACTGACTTGGTAAAGAGCATTGGAGAGCTGTCGATAGTATACAACATTGTGAGAAACGGCTCCCTCTGAAGTAGCATAGATTTTGAAATAGAGGTAATTTCTCACTAAAATAATAAAAGACTTCTAGCTAGAAGTCTTTTTTTCCTATGTGAAAGCACACAAATTCGTCCAATAGGGGTGTTTTTTCTTTCATCATTTTCTCCAAACTCAGATGACCAATTGAGCTCAAATTTTTACAGGTTTGTTATTTTATGCATAATGTTGAGATACACCAAGAGAGGAGACTGGTCTTTGACAATTACTAATAGCGTACCTTCCCTTTAATGCTCTCTTCGACTTTACACTTCATAACTTACGCTCTAGCTATTCCCATTAAGGGAACGCTGAAGTGGATGTAACAAAGCAAATCGTGTTTTTGCGGCATTATAAATGGAATCCAAGTGTGTTAAGGGTCAGTTTTGTGTACCTACACGTTGCATGCTGTGTGTTTTTGTACAGGTTTGTCATCTTAGGTCTTGCGTATTTGAGTATTTGTGTCGGCATGCAGTGTTCACAGTTGAAACCAGTTTGGGGCTCAATGTGTGGAATGGTGCACTTCCCCCACTGTGTGTCTCCATTGTGTATACCTAGAATCTTGGGAATTCCTTTGAGGAATTTAGGGAGAATACTTCTGTACACAAGGAAAACAGTCAGTGTTGACCTTTCTCTATGGTTAATTTATGAGAATATTTGGGGATACACACTGCACCATATCGGGCATTTTATTTTATGCAAGTTGAGCTCAAAAATTTAAACAAGCTCAAATGATTGACAAACTTCACTTGGAATGGGCCTTCATTTTCAAAACATTCCCAGCTACAGTCTGTAGTAACAGAGGGATTTTAAAGAAACTTGTGTCAAGTGAACAACTGCTTTGCTGTGCTATGACCCTATTCGGACATTCATTTAAATTGCTAACTTTCAATTGTTGTCCCTATATTTATGGGACGCACCATCAGAAAATGACCTCTCACCTTTCAAGTATCTTGGGAATCCATATAAGGGCATGACGACGAGTATTCCCAAACAGGCTGGCATGACGAGACCCAGCCACCACGCACCGATCCATAGTGGATGATCTGCATTTATTCCTCTGCAAAGAGCAGCAAAAAACATTACACATTAACGCAGTTGCACTTTGCCAAATTGTATTTGCGTTTTGCTACAAGTTTATCCGTCTCGTCCAGCAATTCCACCCAGTGACAATCTCAATGGTTGATTGACACAATCTCCAAAATGGTGGGATCGTATAAATTGTTTAAAACGTTGTCCAAAAATGTTAAGTACATTTTTGTGAAGTGCCTTATAGAACATTATTACGAGGTGAAATTTGGACGAGTGAAATGGAATTCAGATTTAAAAAAAGTTATTATATTCTGCGACAATGCTTATACCAAATGCATTCATTTTTTCTTTATATAATTCACTAATATTCCACACATTGTTTGTTGAACATTTTTCACAAAAAAATCACAGTCCAGATACGGAAACTCGTTCACCCCGGTCTCTAAAACGTTGTGTAAACCCCCAATGTGACAATACCTTGAAAGTCGATTATACAAACGGGCGGGGAATGAATATTTTGGAAACGACGCTACGAACCGTCCTATAATTATCCATATGGGACTCCTATATTAAATTTTGGAGCGTGGATGACACGTGGCGCGATTTCACCAATCTTTAATATGACATACATCATGTTCGTGTTCTTTAGGAATTGTGGTGATTCAGAACAGAACAAGTGGTTTGAAAACTCGACATTTCGATCAAGCTGCTCTCCTCTGACCGTCTTCATGAGAATGTATCCATCACTAATGTTTCCCACCGTGCAAGTTTAAAAAAAAAAAACATTTAAAATGAAATGTTCAGAAGCTAAATCGAAACAGACGACAAGAGGATTTACTTACTCGTTAGGCTCCTTGGGGAAGTCTGTATATATTCCTAGGAACAGACCACCGACAAGATATCCAATTGCTGGACCCAGAGTAGTAACTGCCTGGAAAACACCTGTTACATGTACCAACAATAATAGAGATTTGTACAACTATTATCTTCTATGAAAATCTGTAATGTTCATTTTGTTCATATTCATGAAAAATTGATTATGACGGGAGTTCGTCAAAATAATTTAAAAATGCAATAGAGTTGAAAAACATGGACAAGAAAAGTTTTATTTCTTTTCCGTTATGGTTTTCCGGATATCTGAATATTATTAGTATATTGGATTATTCAAATCTGCTTGTAGCAGTGGACACTATTGGTAATTGTCAAAGACTAGCCTTTACAGCTGGTGTATCTCAACATAAGCATTAAATAACAAACCTGTGAAAATTTCAGCTCAATCGGTCATCGAACTTGCGAGATAATAATGAAAAAAAAAACACCCTAGTCACACGAAGTTGTGTGCGTTTAGATGGTTGATTTCGAGACCTCAAGTTCTACATCTGAGGTCTCGAAATTAAATTCGTGGAAAATAACTTCTTTCTCGAAAACTATGTCACTTCAGAGGGAGCCGTCTCTCACAATGTGTTATGCCATCAACCTCGTTACCAAGAAAGGTTACTCGTTACCAAGAAAGGTTTTATGCTAACAAATATTTTGAGTAATTACCAATAGTGTCCACTGCCTTTAACAGGCTGAACAAGCAGATGAACAAGGAGCAAAAGTCCAAACATCAAGATAAAACTAGTAGATAGCATTAAATATACACAATAACAGCGGATTATACCCAAAAGAGAAAAAATCATCCAAGAGTCAAGGCAATGTCAAAATCACCGACATTTGTTTGTAGGTGATCTTCCCAAACATTGAGTTTAAGTCATATGATTTCAAATTGTGCAAATCAAGAAATTGAGATACAGTAACTAGACTACAATATTCCAGTCATTGTAAAATCAGCGTTTAGCTTTGGTAGGATTCGAACCCACAACCTTGTGATTGCAAGTCCTGCAGTCTAATCACTAAAGTGACCATGTTTACTCACCTACATAAAGTGACACGCTCACCGGATTGACGTTTTCATCAAGATACGTCACACCAAGTGTGTACAAAGGTGAGGCACCTATTCCATGCAGCGCCTGCGCCGCCACAAACATCCAGAAATAGTTACTTAAACTAGTATCCCCCGCATTGCAACCCGGAACCTCGGCCCGGTTCGGATCGCACGTGTCGACATCAGACGGCATGACGTCATAGTCTGGTGTCAGGAAGTGCGGCAGCATGAATATGATGGAGCCTAGAACAAAGATCAGGGAACCAGTTCCGAGCCACTTGGGCTTGTGGCTTTTCTCACCAATGTACGTGACGAAGACGATGATGACCATGACGGAGAAGTCGTAACAGCTGCTGATGGATCCGCTCTGGACGCTCGGCAGGGAGAACCGTTTCTCCAGCGTGGACGTGATGACGTAGATGAAACCGTTCACCGTCATGCCCTGCACGAGGGCGAACCAACTCAGAAACACCAGGTACCCCTTGGGGTTGTTCAGGAACTGGAGACACCCTGGCCGGAACCCGAGCCACCCGTACCTCACGTAGTCATCCGGATCGTCCGAAGATGAACTCATTCTCCGGGTTTTTCCTCCGTTGAGATTCCGGATCTCCACTTCGCCCCGCCCATGGGTGGTATCCCCATTCTGATAGTTTGATGTCTCCATCTCGTTGTTGTAACTTGGGTTGTTAAAACCGTTTTCGACTTCCCCGCCCCCAGACGATAACACGGCGGTACTTTCTTTATCCATTGGCTACCTCTCTGCCATTATTTTCTCATAGATAGATAAATAAACTATTGAGCTTGTGGTTTATGTTCGGCTAAAGTTACCTGCAAGTAAGCATAAACAAAATGACTCGTTAAAATAACATAGCTCAAGTGTATTGAAGCCCTGAGGAAAGGGTACCCTACTCCGCCATAATGTTACACGCTAAAAACTCCCGAGTCAGAATTGACGCGGATTCTGGGGTCACTATACAGATCCAGAAATGGGTCAGGCAGCACAGAACGAAGATCGGACGAAGAACACAAGACGAAGATTATGACCCGTAAGTTTTGTGCGTTTTGTGTGTGTGTTTTTAATGAGTGACCGCCTTGTTCGTCCGGCCTTCCTCAGGCAAACCCAGGGGTAATTTTTTGTTTCGTACCACACGCTGGCCACGGGGTCAACAGTGAAGGGATCTGGGAAAGCGCCCATACCTTATGCGTGTATGCGATGGCCAGCGTCTGGTACGAACAAAAACTTTGCACCCAGGGGCACAGCCACAACTGCAAATGTGGCTGAAATAGGGCTACCTACAAAACCCTTCGCAGTCAATATTATGATGCATGCTTTGCTATCATCCACCAAGAGCCTGGCTGGTAGAGGTATAGCAGAATGCACCTATGGTATTGAGAAGTTGGTCAACAATTGAATGAACAACGTTTTACGGGGTGCTCTAAATATAACAACTCGAACTTTATCGAAGACAATGTGACGACGCCCTTCCAGCAATGAGGTCACCTTCCGTATGACATTTGCCTTTGGGGTCAACAAACTTTCTGAGGCACATTAAACTCGGAATACAATAACTACTACTCAGACTTAATCATGTATTTACAGGTCTTTGATTTTTGGAACCAACAAGGTCAGACATTAACAAGCTAACACAAATCCTGATACCACAAACCGAAACAACAATGGCTTCCATGTTCCTTGTGCAAATTAAATCAAAGCCGAGGTAAACAAAACAAACAGAATGTGTTGTTAGGATTATAATGTCTAAGTCTCGCGAGTCTCGCAAAAGTATCGCGCGTATTCGAACATTGGGGCCCGTTTCAAGGCTCCGACTGGTATTTACTCAAAATCATTTGTTGTAGTATAAAACATTGTGAGAAACGGCTCCCTCTGAAGTAACGTAGTTTGTGAAAAAGAGGTAATTTCACACTCAAATATTAAGAAGCATTTTTAATATGCATCTGTCAAAGTAATGTAACAGGGTGTTTTTCTATTATTCTCTTGCAACTTCGAAGGCCAAACTTTCATAGGTTTGTTATTTCATGCATATCTTGAGATACACCAAGTGAGAAGACTGGTCTTTTGACAATTACCAAATGTGTCCAGTGCCTTTAAAGGTGCATAATATTGTTCCCTTCGTCGTGAAGCAAGGAACCCTTCCTCCGGACCCATTGATCTATATTATATTGATGGAGGTCAAAAGTTGGACCTAAGTGGTCACAACAAATTCTAAACCGTTATTTTTCCGAACAATGTATGAAACAACAAGAGAAACTTATGGGTACATTTTGAAGCGATTTAGTTAGGGTTAACAATGTACATACTTACATAAACAATACATCAAGGAATAAACCACAAGAGACATTAACCCACAGATGTCGCTGGTTCAAGTCCCGCTCCAGGCAGACAAACTGTCTTTTTTAAACCCAAACAACAAATTACATACACAGCATGCAACTTCAATGAGGCAAACTGTGGATAATATCCCACCAATGTTGTATGACCTGCAATGTGTCTCTAACTCCAGGTGGGTTTGGTTCCACCCTGAAAAAATCAGCCCATATTCATGTTGACTTAGTTTATCACGTTGCGGTGTGCAGCATGATTGTAATCGCTGATAATATAAAAACCTTCATTACACCGTGTTAGGTCTATAAAAAAAAACATGTACTGCGTCCCGCCGGCTTCCCTTTTTAGAGTCCGCTTCCTTTTTCGTATAGGATTATAAACAAAATTCAAAAGATGATATAATATTTTAACGATAATAACATAAATGTAAGCCAAGCCTGTTGTCTAAAAAGAAAAACAATTTCCTTTTTCCTTTTTCAAAAAGGCAGGACGCTAAACACGTTTTTATTTGCTGTTGGCCTTACTCATCGTTGCACAGTTGGATCATGGAGGAATAAATTTATTCCTCCATGGTTGGATGTAGTATTTCCACTTGTTATCAAATCGCTAATCATTAACTATAATCATATAACTGTAACGATAAGGCATTCATTTTTATAACCACGAGGGTTTAATGTTTATTTTCTACTGTGTTGGTTTTGAGTTTATGGTGCAACCATAATAACATGCATTATAAAGTCACGTGCGGTCAATTTGTTGGAGCAAATAAAACCTCCATGAACTAGGTTCCCACTACGTCAGGTTTGAAAACTCTTATTCTCTTATAAATTCTCAAATGTTGGGTTTTCTCGCCAACAGGCCCTTTAATCGATTCAGTAATAATTAAAAACAAAAAGTATATAGGAGAGTTTGCGGTAACACCATGTAATAACAATCTCTAAATGAGTTGGGGTGGTTCTGAAAAGAACCGTTGGATTAACTCGACGTTTCGATCAGTATGCTCTGATCAAAAGAACCGTTGGATTAACTCGACGTTTCGATCAGTATGCTCTGATCAAGACGATCAGAGCATACTGATCGAAACGTTGAGTTAATTCAACGGTTCTTTTCAGAAGACGATCAGAGCATACTGATCGAAACGTCGAGTTAATCCAACGGTTCTTTTCAGAACCACCACAACTCATTTAGAGATTGTTATTACATGGTGTTACCGCAAACTCTCCTATATCTTATTTCCACCATGCAAAGTTTCAAATCCTACTTAACAAAAGTATGCCATGTTTTTCGGCCGGATTTTCGCCATAAACAAAACACAGACACAACATTCAGTTGCCGATATAATGGCAGAGGGTGTCCTCCTGCAAATCAACCAATTTATTGGACTTCAAAGAACCGAACGAGAAAACGAGGGAGACAATTAAACACAAGATGGATAGATGAATTAAGATCGTGTGGGCATATCTTGTCAATGAACAGCTCATGATAGAGAAGAGGGTTTTTTCTCCTGCTGCTGAGTGAAGTAGGCCATAAATCAACCAATTATTGGACCCCTAACATGAAAAAGGGGGACAAAACACAAGATGGCGGAGGATGAATGAACTAAGAATTAGGGGCATTGATTGTCAACAACAAAACTCAGGATGAAGTGAAATGTTGAATTGATGGAGAGGCTTTCCTCTTGCAGCTTTTAGTTATTAGTATTAATTATTCGGCATTCACACATACAATAAGGAGCACGACAAAACTCAAAATGACAAGGGAACATAGAGAAAAAAAAACTAGCAACACATGCCAGGGAAAAGAGGCCAAGTGAAGTAGGCCAGATAGGATAGAAAAGAAAGAGTTACCAGGTGAAATGCAGTATCATCTTTTCTATGAGATTAAAGACAGTGTACACTATTGGTATTTGTCAAAAACCAGTCTTCTCTCTTGGTGTATCTCAACAAAATGCATAAAATAACAAACCTGTGAAAATTTGAGCTCGATCGGTCGCACAGTGGGCCAGAATTGAATCAAAGTGTGCCAAATTATATCTCAACATATTTTTGGTGAAAATTATATTTAAACATATTTATGATGGAAAGTTGGTTGTAAGGGGTTTTCCTTCTGATACGTAGAATTTGATGGTCATGGTTTTAAAGGTCTATGACGTCATCATAGTCCTGAATCGTGATTGGTCGGCAAGAGTTAATAACTACTAATATCGTTTTGTTCATTTTTTCCCCTAGGCATATCAAAGAAACAGTTTGTGAACAATTAATGTTTTGCGATGCAAAGTGTGTTTTCATAAGGGTTTCTAAAAGCGTTACTCATAAAGGGTGGTCTTTCTTTGATGCTAAACAGAGAAATATGACCGCTGACACACGCACTGTCGTTACAGGTGGTTGAGTCAAAACAGGGTATACAACTTCAAAATTGAATAATTTCCAAAGTCGCAAAATGTCGCAACCAAATTTGGTTTTAGACTGTTCCTGAAGGTTCAGGCTACTGAAAAAAGTTAGAATTAAAGCGGCAATCGGCGGCATTTTATATTTCCTATGTCTCTGATTGAAATAAATGAAAACTAGGAGGCATTTTATGGGATTTATCAGATTTTTTCAAACAGTAAACAGAAATTAAACTGATTATTAATTTAATTTTCATGAAATATGGACTATAAACAACCATCGACACGGTTTTCATGGCATTATCTTTTATGAGCGTTCAGGGTCGCAAGTTAAAATACCCATTAAGTTCAACGGTTTTGCCGCACTTTGTTACGATTTTTTGTCTAAATAAAGTCATAACCCTAATTTTAAAGAGTTTTGTTTCATTAATTCTTTCTTTTAACATACCCCTGGACTATTAAGAACAATAACAAAATGGAAGTACTGATTTTTGAAACAATCACCAGTTGCCTATTTTTTTTTGGCGCAGTTTGACCTTGACCTGGCCCACTGTGGGTCGTCGGAGTTGCAAGATAACTATGAAAGAAAAAAAACACCCTTGTCACACGAAGTTGTGTGCGTGTATATAGATGCTTGATTTCGAGACCTCAAGTTCTAAACTTGAGGTCTCGAAATCAAATTCGTGGAAAATTACTCCCTTCTCCAAAACTAGGTCACTTCAGTGGGAGCTGTTTCTCACAATGTTTTATACCATCAACCTCTCCCCATTACTCGTTACAAAGTAAGGTTTTATGCCAATAATTATTTTGAGTAATTACCAATAGTGTCCACTGCCTTTAAGCCAATTATTCATTGCCTATATGCCCGCAATTTTGACTGTTGCATAACTAACCTAACAAAATACAACTCGCTTTGTTGTGTCATCGACCACCAAATGCATGGGGCAAGTCAGATGAGGTATGTAGCTTTACCATTGCCTGCAGAATTGTTCCTTTTGTAATCCCCAAATGTATCTCAATCAATGATGGGAAATTTCAGTGGATGAATGGAACACGAGGATTTGAGGCTCAGTCCCATAGTCTCCGAACAACTTCAGAGGCCAGGGTTAAAACCACATGAAACCAATGTAAAGTTACGCCAATTGGTCTGTGTATCTGGAGATATCATGAAGACATCAACCAGACGGTGTTCCTAGTCCATGGCGCATTATTATCTTTAGTAGTAGTACATTTCTATTATGTAAATTTAAACTCAAGGTCAGAGTCAATGTGGTGCAGTGTACCATGGTATTACTGTACAACTGTATACGTCTGTTGTTAAGGCCTATACTATTCCTCGCTCTATGGTTGTGTAGTGCAATTACACCTGTATGAGTGGACAGCATAAACTTTCGCTTTACAGTTTGTTTATAGTCAAAATAAACATCTATATCTAGCTGCTAGAGTGGGAGCATCAATATTGCCAGGGAAATCACAAACTCTGAAACAAATCTATTCTTATTATGATTTGTCTGATTCATACACATTCATTTTCCTTGCCCCCCCCCCCCTTCCCCCCCCCCATCCACACAGAACTGAGATTTTAAAAATCTAGTTGTTAGAAATGTTGTTCTCATCTTTAAACAGTTATTATGGCCTATTCATCACCTTTTTAATTTTTTAACTATCTATTAATTTTTGTTATATTTACTACAACATTTTGTTCTATACTCTATTGTTTTCAAAATCAGTCTGGCAGTCACTCTCTTAATGTAAAAGAGTGAAAAAGCACTCTTTGAAGAGCCATATGAAGGACAACTCTTTTTCGAGTGGTCTTCCACACTTTTAGATTGAAGTTTGCATCTTTTGGAGTGATGTTTCACTCTGACCTGGAGTGAAACCCCTCTAAAAGAGTGAAATAACCACCACTCTTTTTGAAGCGCCGTATGGAGGACAGCTCGAAATGTAAAGAGTGGTGTTTTTTTACTCTTTTACATTTAGAGAGTAACGACTTGAATACATTTTGAAATCGTGAATTCGAAGTCTCCAACTATTTCTCACTTGTCATGGAAATTTGCTTAGCATGAATTTCTTCCTTGATAAAAACACGATTACCAACCAAATTTCCATTTTGTTGCATAAATTGCTTGTTGCTGATTCAGCTGTTGTTTGCTTATCCTGAAAATCACGTGGAAATTTGGCTGGTATTCCTGTTTCTATCAATGAAGACATTTCTAAGCAAATTTGTGTGCTTAGAAGCTCTATGAAATTGGGCCCAGGCCGGACTGATACAACCGGTGCGATACAACAGCCAGGTGCAGCTGTGAAGTGTAGCTACACATTGGCAACGAGTATGCTGGGTAATGGAAACAACAAATTGTGGTATGACAGAATTGTATTGCTGCAACCCTGACACGTTATCTTTTACAAGGATAATGAAGGTTTAAATGGTCAGTTTATACAGTGAACCATTGAGGTGACAAATGCACTGTGGCAGTGAGTGTCTATGCCTTTATGGTGGCAAGGGGGAGGGCGCGGTGCCCCTGTTCATATTATTTCGGTGGCCGGGAAATACAATTCTCAAACTCTGCTACAAAGAAGCGTAGCCTACTACTATTTGTCTGCTTATAAATATAATTATGTCCTACCTGAAGTTGATGAAAGTCCAGATTATCTTGTCTCTGCTACAGGTACAGATGAAAGAAAAAGGCAATTCACGGTTCACGTGAAAAGCAACGGTTCAGCGAATAAAATATAAGAGCCGACCCTCTGGCTTCAACCATCAACCCCATAATACTACCTTCACAAAAGAGTTCATGACTCACACAACGGCTGATGTATGTCTAAAACCTGCACATTGATCTCTACAATAGTGACCGTAAACATTATTGAATAGGTGCATGACAAAGCCGTTGAATAAGGGAATCAATACGCCTGCTAAGTGACCTTTAAACGTTGTACTATGAACGCGCGGCTTATTCAAGATTTACATAATACCAGTTGGCCTATGGTCGTCGATATTGAATGAACCTTTTATGGTTGAATTGGGTTCCTGTTTAGGACAAAAAAATTGGTCATGCCTTGCGAAGCATGAAGAATGCTTTTGCTGTGACATTGATCAATTTTGTTGGATGTCCGACATTCGGGTTTCTTTTCTACTCTTGCGTATCACCGCCTTTTGACGCAGGGACGAATAAACCAGTGTATGTGTCAACGGGGCGGGGTAAAAAAACAGTCAACACATTGAAAGTAGACACTTTGCTCTGTCAAGAAAAATTTCGTCGAAAATACAATAGTTTTTTTTATTAATTATCTTCGTTTTATTTTTCTTCTCTTATTAATTAGGTTTTCTCGGCCAATTTCAGCAAAAAATCCATTCATTTTAAAACCCGACTCGTCCAAGTTGGTTTATGAAATTAATGTTCCGTTGAATCAGCATTCAACTGTCCAATTATTCAATTTCACCAATTATTATTTTTAGCATTCACATAGCAAAAACCTGTGAAAATTAATGTTTGCGTTCAATTAATTTTGTCATCGTAATATAACTGAAAAACACCTTTGGAAAAAAAAAAAAAAAACTCTTTCTCTAAAATCTACACTTTCATGGTTCAAAGGTGGTCGTTTCTAACAATGTTGTATAGTAATAATTATTTCGAAATGCTCTTTACAAAGTACGATTGTCATTCATTTTGGAAGTAGACCTACCGAAGGTCAAAGATGTTACTAAACGAAACTTCAGCTTAATGTCACGGAATAATAATTACCAGTCAGTTTCCCTTGTGGAAAAAAATAATAACTGATTTATGGGCGTAAAATATTAGTAAGCATTTTGTTTTAATATGATTCCCATTGATGGATTATTTTCTTTTAATAATTAAAATCTTTTAATTTATGGCCGGAAGATTAGACATGATAACTTTTTTTCGACTCTATAGGTTGTTTACGTTTTATATTTATATTTTGGGTCAGATCGGCCAAATTTGGACCTAGTAGTAGTGGCCACAAGCGGCTGGTACGAAAACACCCATAGTGGCCAGACCAACGGCCTCAGGATTTTACCTTTAAAGGCAGAGGACACTATTGGTAATTGCTCAAAATAATTATTAGCATAAAACCTTACTTGGTAACGATTAATTTGGAGAGGTTGATGGTATAAAACGCTGTGAGAAACGGCTCCCTCTGAAGTGACATACTTTTCGAGAGAGAAGTAATTTTTCACGAATTTGATTTCGAGACCTCAGATTCAGAATTTGAGGTCTCGAAATCAACCATCTGAAAGCACACAACTTCGTAGGACAAGGGTATTTTTTCTTTCATTATTATCTCGCAACTTCGACGACCGATTGAGCTCATTCACAGGTTTGTTATTTCATGCATAATGATGAGATACAGCAAGTGAGTAGACTGGTCTTTGACAATTCCAAATGAACTGGGGAGTGTGCTAAATCCTGACAAGACTTTGTGGGATAGAATCGCCGATGAATCTTTTGACAAAGAAGTTTGTTATAACCGATTATCACCGATAACCGCTATAGAGCCAGAAATGAAGAAAACAAAATTACACGTACACGCGGCCGGTGTCGCATGCAATTACGTCCTCTATGCAATACTATCCGGAGGACACTATTGCATATGCAATAATGTCCGCCGGACGGTTTTGCATATGAAATCGTGTCCGCCCGGACGCTGCTGCATAATGCAATTGTGTCCGCCCGGACCCATTTGCATATGCAGTTGTGTCCGCCCCCGTGCAAAACCGTCCTTGCAGTAAATTAAACGCCCTTGGTCGACGGAACACGATCGCCATATTTTTTTTACAAGCTAAGTGCATCAGTGTCATGAATGACATGGGAAATGTTCGGCCGTTGGGTATTCGCTGCAATCATAAAATACGTGAATATTCATGCTGCATTTATATTGGTTCAGTGCATGCACGCTCGCTTACGCGCGCACATACATGTACAGCCATGTACATGTCCGCCGGACGGTTGTTGCATAGCCCCGGACACGATTGCATGTAAAAATGTCCGGAGCGGACAGCATTGCATGGCGGACACAATTGCATCTGACACCGGATCAAGCACTAGAGGAAGACGACAAGGAGGGATGAGGAACGGTGTAAAATGCACAAAAGTTTTAAAACTACTTGTTTAAAATGTCGAATTGTCATGAAATAGGGGCAACTGCCATGAAGCGCCTCAATGGTATTAATGTGGTTTCCCTTCCGATGAGTTGAAACGTCTTGTGTCAGGCAGTGTGTGCAAAAGCATTATCTTTGGCTAGGCCTACTATAAAAATGCAGCGGTGCAACGCCCTCTCGTGAGACGAATCAACACGTCTACTTATCCGACGGCTGTTTTGCAATTTAACGCTGCACAAGTTTACAATGATTTTTGAAAATAGCCAAACCAATTAAAATATCTTGGTACTCTCAACCCTCTGGTCCAATACTTCCCCGGAAATGTTGCTCGTGACAATGATAATGGTTATTATGACAATTATGGCAGATTAAATTAACGTTTATCAGTGACGTTTTATGGTCAGTTTGTTTGCAACCATTTTCATTCATACAACAGTCGTATATAACTAGTTGTCGCTATGCAACGAATGGGGTACACGCTGTGTTTGGAGGGGTGTTTTGCTACACGAAAAGAAACAAGTCCGTCGGCCCGTGTGTAACGTGTGTCCTATCCTGATCCTAGTCACAAACCACTGACTGAGTGATTGTGATACATAATAATAAGACACAGGTTAACGTTGCGTTTTGTTGATCCCACAGCGAGCAAGAATAGATCCGAGTTTCCTGCTTTTTAACAATAATATTATAATAAATGTAAGTTTTGGTCGCTCTACGTGTCTTCGCAAGTAAACTACACGTTACATGATTGGTTTTCGAAATAACAGCACAGCTTTGAAAACTCCGGAAACAGTAAAAAATACCATTCGGTGGTGGTGGTGGTGGTCTGTGCGCGTGTGGGGAGGAAAAAGATAGTGCCAGGAAAACAGCGACCAGCAGAAAGGTCACAAGATAAAGATGTCAGAACAAGGGACTGAGGATCGTGAGCCTCACGGTGAGGTGAGTGTTATCACTTGATTTCTAGTTGAAATTGAACTGTACCCTTTATTATTTAATAGTGAAATATTCCTGTGTATTTTACCACTCAACATCATACAATACATGCTCAATCAAAACAATATTATTGTCAGCTTTCACTTTTCTTTTTTTAGTTTTTTTAATGTGCACAAAACATGGCATGTTCAGTCTTAATATTTGCTATGCACATTTTTCTTTTTTGGTTTTACATTGTACTGATTATCAGAGTCAGACACAGGGCTTAATACATTAGGTAGGAAAGGGTTTCCTGTATCCATAAATACTGCCACCACTTGTCTCATCTTTACCTAAAAGAAGGGAAAATCTGTAGTCTACATAATACAGTGTAAAGAATAAGTTAGAGGAATGCTTCGCTTTAGTTGGATGCTTTTCCGTGCGGCGCCACCACTTTTTCACTAATTTTTACAAAAAGGGATTTCATTGAGGTAAACTAGATATCGAATGAAAAAGTGGTGGTCATAACATAATGAAAAAGTGCTGTCATTTTTCCTTCATTTGTTAGTATTGTTTTTATAATACCATTTTTCATAATGTTATTGTTTGGTATGATGTGGCCCAAGTTTTTACATTCACAGGTATAATCAAATGCAGTCTGCATACATTTAATATAATTTCAAAATGGCACACACTCACATACCTTTTTTTTCGTTTGTTTTTTTACAAAGGAAACTTCTTTGAAGAAAATGTAATAATAATTGAAGTGAATCATTGGAACAACGCATAATCACAGGTCACCACAACAATTGCTGCAATTGACATGGGTTAATCATTTCAGAACATGTTTGGTGCTGTATGTTTTGGGGGTATTTTTTAGCTATATTAGTTTAAAGCCATTATACACTTTCGGTACCGGAAAAAAAAAAAAAAGTTCACACATTTACAAATAATTTACAGGGTTTACAGAAGGTAATGGTGAAAGACTTCTCTTGAAATATTGTTCCATGAAATGCTTTACTTTTCGAGAAAACATTAAAACAATACCAATTCTCGATAGCGAGAATTACGGATTTTTTTTTTTTAAACACATGTCATGACATGGCGAAACTTGCGGAAACAAGAGTGGCTTTTCCCGTTATTTTCTCCCGACTCCAATGACCGATTGAGCCTAAATTTTCACAGGTTTGTTGTTTTATATATAAGTTGTGATACACGAAGTGTGGGACTTGGACAATACTGTTTACCAAAAGTGTATTTAATGGCTTTAAGAAATACTTAATTTTTTGCTTACACTTTACAATATTTCTAACAGGAGCAGCAACCCGCATCTGGAGAACAAGATGAAAAACCTGCCACAGAAGAAAACAATGAAGACAAGCAAAAACAACAAGAAGAGGCTGTCGATGGTGAAAACACAGACAAGAAAAATGAATCAAATGAAGGTAGAGAGAGGGGGACGGAGAGGGGACAGCCAAAGGGGACCAAAGTAGGAACAGGTATTAGCCATGGAAGAACATTATACAGTCATCGTATTGTCACCTGGCTTCTATCATATTCCATCGCATAAACCATTTCTCCATTTGCCATCATTGGCTTAATTTCATATTGCTGTTAGTTAAGCAGAAACTACTGAGTAGACAAACTTCTTTGCTAAGCAAAAGTCAAGTTGGGCACCAGCCACAACCATGCAAACTTAAAGTAATTTTGGCTGGTTACCTGTTTCTGCTAAGCAAAGCTATACTGTGCTCCTGTTTCCTGTCAAACTGATACTGTGCAACGACCCCTTTGAAAATTGTATGAAAGTTCAATTGCAAGGTTTTTAAGACAAACAAACAAATTGTAAATTTTGTTGTTTATTTTGTCCTGGGTCTTCAAATAGCTGCATCCTATAACCCTCCATCCTCATAGGGGGCTTCACTTTTCAGTGGTTTGGGGTCACTGGTTTGTTTTGGGAAGTTTTTTCTTACTATACATGTAGTGTGAGACGGCGTACACAATTCAAATTGACTGCATGACTTGTTTGGTTGTGGGGTTATTTGCCCAGGCAGTGCCTGAATAACTAGTCGTAGTCTAGCGGTCAAAGATGCAGATAGCTCTGGCATTAGAGACAGTGTTGAGTTAAAGACACTGGACACTATTGGTAATTGTCAAAGACTAGCCTTCACAGTTGATGTATCTCAACACATGCATAAAATAACAAACCTGTGAAAATTTTAGCTCAATCGGTCATCGAACTTGCAACATAATAATGAAAGAAAAAAACACCCTTGCCAAGCAAAGTTGTGTGCGTTTAGTTGGTTGATTTCGAGACCTCAAGTTCTAAATCTGAGGTCTCGAAATCAAATTCGTGGAAAATTACGTCTTTCTCTAAAACTATGGCACTTCAGAGGGAGCCGTTTCTCGCAATGTTTTATACCATCGACCTCTCCCCATTACTCGTCACCAAGTAAGGTTTTATGCCAATAATTATTTTGAGTAATTACCAATAGTGTCCGTTGCCTTTAAGGATGAACTGTCCCTCTAAAAAATGAAATCAGAATAAATTGTAATTACTCAAGGGCTGACACAAACCAAACATCACAGACAAATAACGAAATAACCCACAGTTCAAAGTCGACTCCTCGTTCAGTTCCACCTGACGCTTATCATCAATTTCCACCAATCATCCATTTATTCCACTGACATTCAAAGAGTGGTACATTCTATTGTCACTAACAATGACTGCATGCTCAATTTATGTTCCTGCGTATAATGCCTTGTTTGATTAAATCACATTGCAAACAAGGAGGGTCACCAGTTTCATGCTTAGTTTCCAACAAGTGGTGCATTCTTCCATACTGTACTTTCAACCCACTCTCAGTCATTCATCATTTTTAGTTTTAAAGTGGCTATCATGTTGCAGTTCTCGGTGGAAATAAATTGTAATAACAATACGGTTATTAAAGGCAGTGGACACTATTGGTAATTGTCAAAGAATAGCCTTCACAGTTGGTGTATCTCAACATATGCATAAAATAACCAACCTGTGAAAATTTTAGCTCAATCGGTCATCAAAATTGCGAGATAATAATGAAAGAAGAAAACACCCTTGTCACACGAAGTTGTGTGCGTTCATGGTTGATTTCGAGACCTCAAATTCTAAACTTGAGGTCTCGAAATCAAATTCGTGGAAAACTACATCTTTCTCGAAAACAATGGCACTTCAGAGGGAGCTGTTTCTCACAATGTTTTATACCAACAACCTCTCCCCATTACTCGTCACCAAGAAAGGTTTTATGATGATAATTACCAATAGTGTCCACTGCCTTTAAATGGACACTAGTGGTAATTACTCAAAATAAATGACAGTGTAAACACCTACTTGGTAAATAGAGCAAGGGAGAGCTGTTGATAGTACAAAACATTGTGAGAAACAGCTCCCTCTGAAGAATCATAGTTTTTTAAAAATAATTTCTCACTCAAATATAAATCAGGCTTTTTTTAGGCATCTGCACAAATTTGTGCAACAAGGGTGTTTTTTCTGTCATTATTCTCTTGCAACTTTGATGACCAAACATGAGTCCCAATTATAAACGAAAAACATACAAACAAATTCTCACACCGATTGCGACACCAATGCACAAAATACATGTAACTGCAAAACTGTTTGATTATAAAAGTTGATGTTATTATTACAATTCATTTATTTGTAATCTTTGTTTTAGTGAACTCAACAGCAGAAGAATCGAAACATCAAAAGCAGTTTGTTGCGGAATTCAACCGGTTAAAGGACAGCCTGGAAAAGGAAGCTACAAAAATTATCAAACCGGAATTGTAAGTACAGTTTGGGGCTCTAATTCAACATTGTGGGTTTATTTATTTGTAGGGTGTATGTGGTCCCTATAGGGTACGTTTGATTAGTTTCCCTGTGTCGACCCTGCGGTACTCACTCGGGTGACCCCTGACACGAGCTAGTCGAAGGATCACATCTCGTGGTGACGTCAAGCACCTGGGGCCAGCCCAAAGTGACCCATTCCGGGTGAGCCCCTAGAATGATGTCAAAGCTATTCTAACGTACCGGGGCAGACCGGGGTCAACCCAGGGAAGCTAATCGAACGCACTCCTTATTAGTCAGTAAAATCAGTCAATAAATCAATACTTGTTGAGAAGGCACTGCATAATTTTTCCCTTGACTCTCAGATTTGATTTTGTTTTGTTTTTATTAGACACCTTATCACAGGGCCCTCCCCAGGATTGTTCAAACTGTAGGACATTTTGGACCCAACTGTTTAGATGTTTGGTCGAAGCACACTCAGTTGACAAACTCATTCACCAATGCTCCTGAATGTCTTTTTGATACGTTCATTGTGTATACACACTAAAGTATCAAACCATGAGACAACCCCCCCCCCTAGCTTTAGTAGACCTGTTTTCATTCAATAAATAACTAACATTTAATTTAAACATGTTTTTTACTTGACAGCCAACCACACACACCATATATTCACACCAGTCTAGCACCATATTACAACACGTACACAGTACAATACCTTTTGGATCTGGTAAGTGTACAGATTTTTTTTTTTTAATAATTAGCTTGGAAGTTAGGGTTACAACAAACAACTTTTTTAAAGCAAATCACATGCCCTTCAAGCGATTTGCCTTAACAAAAATGTGTGTTTATTTTTCAATCCCTTGTATTGTTCAGAATTGACTTTTGTAAGACCGTGACCTAATCAAGTGACTTCGACGGGGGTCCTTATATCTTACGCAAAAATTAAATTTCAAGAACAGTCCAATTTTATAAACTTGGTTTTTATAAAATTTGAGTCAAAGGTGCAAAGTTTTGATCTGAGTAGGGCACAATTTCTTCTAAAAAAATTGAGGAGAGCAGTACTTCTTGTATTTTTCAAAATGAAAATACAGGTAAGGCCTGTATTTATGCTTTGTTTTTGAAAGGGCAAGGGCATCGTGGACATTTTCTTCTTGAATGGCACCCTATGAGGAAATTTTAACTTTCTACTGGGAGCATTTCATGGGCACCAAGGCAATGAGGGGCATCGAGGCAATCGCATTCGTTGCCTCCAATGCCTTTGTAAAGTATCAGGCCTGCATGTAACAAAATTATAAAGAACAACTCTTTTGCACTTTAAGCAATTCCCCGCTCTCTATAAAGTAATTTTGGTAATTTTTCTGCGTTTTTGAATTGCACACAATTATTTTTTGAATGATTCTTATTTTTCAGCCGCCTCATGTCCGACACGGATACATCACTCGAAAAACAGCCATTGGTCTTGTAGATCCAGAAGTCTCACATACCATGGATGTGTAAGTAGCTAAAGAATTGTACTTGAAATCTTGGCTTGATTTAGGAAATCACTAATAAGAGTCATCTTAAAGGCAGGGTATACTTTTGGTATTTTGTTTGGTGTGCCCAAAATAAACAACCTGTGTAAATTTAGGCTTAGTCATCAAAGTTGCAAGAAAATCGTGCAAGTAAAAAACACTCTCTCTTGTGAAAAATTACATCTTTCTCTAAAAGTACATTACAGAACCACAGACTAATTGTTGTTGATATTCTATAATGATCGTTTTGAAATTCACTTTAAAAAGATTGTGACTTACAATTTTCATGAGGACTTATTTATTTATTGGAAAATGAATGCACCACAAAACTGGAGCCCCTCCTTAAGTTACGATTAGTTTAACGTCACACACTTGGCTTTAGCACTATTCAAATTCACTAGCCAAAGATGAATCTAATTTAATCTGTAGTAGGGTTAAAGAAAAGTGTTTATTTCGTGAAAATGAAATATCTTGTGAAAATGAGTAAATTAATTGTATTTGTCTCTTTTGATTCATTGTACAGGAGTCTTGATTCCGTCCCAGATTCAGTTGAAATACCAGTAACCTCAATGACAGGAGATCTCTCGTAAGTAACCATCTCAAATGGAGATTCTTTAAAAGGATTCGGGTACTTTTACAAATTGTCCACAGATTTACATTAAACTTACACGGTTTGAAGATGGTGATAGAGGAAAGCTTCCCTTCAAATATTACTTATTGAGGTGTTGTAGTTTTCTACTATTATTATCCTAAAAGTGTGTAAGTTTGATGTAAATCTGTGGACACTGTGTTTTGTAAATAGACCCATATGACACAGTTGTACTTTTTTGAACAAAAAATTCACTCTGATCGGATTCCATTTTGTCATCACTTGCAGAGCTGCCTACCTGATTCAGAAAGTTCCCTGAATATACAATCGGCCTTTTCATCTAAATTCCCTATTCCCTATTATGTTGAATGTAATTTTAACTGATTGCTGCACAACATTTCCCTAAAAGATGTTTATGTAGCAAGCTCTGTACATATATGTGATGAACTCGCCAAATTCCATAACTTGTCAGGTCGTGAGTTCACTAAAACCACTGGCTCTGCCGTCGATTTAGTCGAACTCTTCCCAACTTAGGATTCATCTTAGGACCTAGGACGAGTTCAATTCTGTATCTAATATAGCTGTTAGGACGCATTGAACCCATCCAAGTTAGGACGAGCTCTTCCTTACTCGAGATAGGATTAATCCTTGCGTTTCGTGAAATCGGCTGCAGGACCTGGAGTCCATTGTCAAAGTTGCGCCCTGTATAATGTTGTTATCCCTTTGTAGCAACTTATTAGGAAACGACCTTCTATATGTACTCTTATTAGTCCTTTCTTTGGACTTTAGGCCAAGAAGTCAGGCTGTCAAAAACAGAGAAGGAAGCACCAGACTACCAAAGTGGCCGGTTGTCAAATTCCAGAAGAGAGAGGACCCTAATAAGATGCTCAACTGGAGTGATGTGCCAAAACTAAGGTCAGTATTTTATTTGTCAAATCTTTTCTGAGAAAACAGAAAAAAAGCTTTTGCAAACTGCTTACCAACCAAAAGGACCCGTATGGTGTAATGGCCTGACATTTCGACCCAGGCAGAGTCTTTAGACTTCCAGAAAGACTCTGCTGAAGTTGAAACATCGGGCCATGAACTATTTTTTGCAAATATTTTGTGATTGAATCACACATACTTGTGTGCTGCACTCAATTTCCAATGGGTAGAATCCTCATGAAAATGGGGAATAAGACTCTATATCCTCACATCAAAAAGGTGTAAATTGCCATTATCCTGTATACTCTGTCAGAGCAAAATTTGAAACATGATGTACTCGGACATAAACAAAAATTAACCCTCTCGAATCTTTGATAAATTGTTTCAACTCGTAGTTTCAATCAGTATGGTATGAGTCGTCTTCAGAAGACTGCTTTGATGATCAGAGCATTATAGACATCAGTCTTCATTAACCGCTCCGCTATGTTTCATTCATCTCAGGGAATCACTCAAGACACAATACAGCAGCAACGCCCAGGATAGAATCAAGAGAGATTACCAACGCACCCAGCAGGACTGGACCCGCATGGAGCTTGAGAAACTACGTGAAATCCATGAGGTCAATCGCAGCCATATGCGCATCACATGCGGAACGTATCTCGGCACGTCCAAAGGGTCTCGTCAGGCTGTCAAATCACTCACCAAGGTCCTAGAGTAGCAAGGTCGTCAGGTTTTTCAACTGTTTTTTTAACTTTTAATTTTCAAGCATCAAAGTCCTCATTACTTCAATGGCAAGGGTTAGTTTTGGTTGAACAAAAACACTCAATGATGTTTTTTTTTTTGCTGATGGCACAAAACCTGCTCTGCGAATATAAGGGTTTGTCACAGAAGGCAATTTATACAAACATCTTGAACACACTTAGTCTTGGCCAAATATGCCAATGGTAAGCAGTTGATTGTGTAAGTACCTGTAAGTAACCTGTAACACCGTGCTTTCACATGGCATGACTTAATTCTTTCATTTGCCGACCGGTCACTACCGACTAGTTCAAGTCCCTTCACAAAAATAGTTGTAAAACAATAAATACATTTTTCAGAAAAGGAAAGAGATCTCTGAAATGTGCAATGGTGACCTGTTTTTTGGGAGTCTCCATTTAAAAAAAAATGTTTACCTTTAATATAAATTATACTGACCCAGAAATTATTATGTGACCCAGGGTAACTTTTGTTAGTCACACAACCATTTATGTGAATTTATTCATGTGATCTTGCGCTGGTTTGTTCACTAAAAAAGGCTGGGGACAAAAGCTACCCCAATGCTGCAGGATTTCCAAGATGTTAGTGAGAGCTTGGAAGTTGGTTAAGTCATAAAAAAAAAACAAGAGTTACTACGATCACTTACAATCCACTTTCTATCAATGACATCTTGGCCAAGACTAAACTCTACTGTATTCAAAACACATAGACATCTGTTCTTATTTTCTTTTACTTCTGTTATTTAGTTAATGTGAGCCCTTCAACAAAAATTCCAGGCACAGTTCCTGTTAAAATATATATTCTTCTCTTGTAGATAACAAAACATCTTCAGCTGTCTAAAGGCGTAGAGCTTGTTTTTGAATGGGTGCAAGTTTTTATTAACGGTTTCGCGCAATAAAAGGTTGCATATAAACAAAACATTCCGATTTTTACACAGTTTTATTTTTTACTACAAACAAATTGTTGAACGCATTCCATTTTGTATATTATGTGCTTGCCATAGTTAAAAACTGTACTGTGTGTGTTGACTTTTAAAAAAAACAAGATTATTTTGTGTGTTTTTTTTTTAAGTTTCTACCCCACCTCTAAAATGGAATGGAAAAGGATCGATGTAGCTTGTTGTTTTAAACTTCAGTTGCATTCATTAAAATTGTAAATAAGCAATAAATGATGTATATAAAATAATTAAGTACTGCACCAAAAATTTAGTGTTGTTTGCCTTTACCAGCGTAAAAGGTATGGGATGTTTTATTATTGTGAAAATTTATACCATACATAAAAGAAAGGACAGACTTTTCACTTTCCATTCATAATTCAAGAAGTAAATTTAGGTCTGGAATTTTAAACTTTGAGAGGGCAATTAGGCCATTTTCATATTAAAAAGGGCACTTCCATTCAAATCATTGTTCATGT
Organism: Asterias rubens; assembly: GCF_902459465.1. Taxonomy (NCBI): domain Eukaryota; kingdom Metazoa; phylum Echinodermata; class Asteroidea; order Forcipulatida; family Asteriidae; genus Asterias; species Asterias rubens. The sequence goes on from NC_047077.1 coordinate 13,825,972, forward strand.
ATACTTATTGTTTAGTAGAAAAGTATTATTTTTTTGTTAGCCATTCATTCATGGCTTGAAAAAAAATGTGGCATCATGTTATTTTAAATTAATTAAATAAGTAATTTAAACGGTGGAATTCATGTTTTGTGGAGAATAACACATTAACAAAGTAAAGTACACTTTATATTTTATTTTGGTCAATTAATTTTGAATACATTTCTGCTGCCAATATTTCAGGCTCTTTAATCACAAATTTCTATAATTTTCTCAACGCAGAAAATACAAAAAAAATATAGACTTAAGTGGTAAGACAACCATGCATGTTTATAACGGTGCTCTTAAAAAACGAGAGTTGGTTATGAGTTTTTACTGACTGTTTAATGGCATCAAACTGTGTACATTCCACTGTTACTGACACCGAATGAAGAGCTCAACCATGTCATTGATAAATTTATATGCAAACAATTTTGTACTTTGGGCGGACTAGTAGTCAAAGGTAGTACAAAAGTGAGGAGTTTGTGATTGGTTAGTATAATTTAATCAAGTGAGGTTTACGGATACACCATGTACATAAACTCTCTCTATGATAAAGTTTAAAATCAACGTTTCGATCAGCTGCTCTGAGTTGTCTTTAGGAGACTCAAGATCAAAGGTGTTCTGTCATCCTTAAACTTCGGGGAAAACATAGGGGGTAATTTTGGCACAGGAGAAGCAATAATACAGTTGACCCGCCCAGTGATCTTTGTGAAAAAAAAATTGACATTTTCATTTGGAAGTTATTTTTATTCATTTGTGTCGAATGTCATACCTAATGATTGATTTGATTGCGTTTTGTCTTTAAAATGTATGTGTAAATTGTAAATAAAGTGTTTGGTTGTTTTGGATGATATTGTATACAAATTTTTGTTTGATGTTTTCAGTCTCAGCATTTTAAGATAAAACAGAAGAGATGAGAAAGTGAATTAAAGATTGTGAACAAGGCGCATTATTTTTGTTTACATCGTGTACCGAGTGTAATGCTGCTACAAAATAATGTTGTTTGTTGGAGTGTTTGCTTGTTTTGTTTGTTTTGGTTTGTTGGTTGGTTGGTTGTTTGTTTGTTTGTTTGTTTGTTTGTTTGTTTGTTTGTTTGTTTTGCTTGGCATTGATTTTGGGGTTGTATTTTTAAAGTTCAATGTTTCAATGAAAAAAGCAAGGCAGGACGGGGCAGAGATGATCATTAGTACTTGTTTTCGAAATCACATATATAATTTTATGGATGTAACATTTCATTTTATGACTACAATTAAAGCGCTTTCGATTATCCGCAAAAATGTGTTGCGCCCTCTGTTGTCATACGCTGGCCTTGCAAACCAGCTGCTTCACCATAAAGAAGGGAGACCAGACTAAATTGTTATTATTTCAAACGCAATTACAGAGCTCCAGCTGGACGTCTCTCGTGGTGAAACTCTTATTGCACCACCTTGTGAAAAAGTGTTTTCTTTCGGATGTGGAAACACAAGCTGACGAATGGTTCTATATTTATAATTTTGTCGAAAAAACCAGTGCTTTGTGTGTAGGAAAAGGTGAGTATATATGCAATAGATTTAGTAATTTACATTTAAATTATATACAGATTTAGTGTGGCAAGATCTGGAACAAATCAAGTAGATTCGGTTTTACTTCCACGTTTTTTACCGTTCTGCCCGTCAGCTGCCCTGTGTTAGTGTAATTTGCTGGCCATGTTATTGTTTTGTTAATTAATTTAATAATAGGCCTAATGTCAGTTTAAATGGTTTGTTTTGTGTTGCTTAAACTAGTAATTGTGTATTAGTTTTGCCCATTCTTTTTGTCAAGATGGTTGAGTGTAGCTTCTTCTGATCTTGTGTATAAATGTGTAGTCAAACTCAAAGTCAGTGAATGAGTATGTAGTTTAAGATTTGTTTGTGGTGACATCATCTACATCATGATATGTAGGTAGTCCGTCAGCATTGACTGCTCTAATTCTAGTCTAGGCCCTCGCTGCAACCTGGTTACCTGGATTCATCACACACACACACCATTGTCACGTCATAAAATGGAATAGACCAGACTTCCCTTGTGATTTTCTTGTGACATGACAATGCACTTTATTCCATAGAAAAAAAGGATGGAAATTCGCAGACAATGATTATTATTCTGAAGGAAATGTTATTGTAAATTTGTGTCATTGCTCACTGACATAATAGCTGTGTGAACTGTCATCATCATTGATTATCAATCATCTATTATCCGTGTAAACATTGATGATAAATTATTCTGAGTGCGTTTTATTAAATTGTAGTTGTATTTTCTCCTTGCTTTGAAAGCATAACAGATTTCAACCTGGTACAGAGCTCACCAGCCACGACGAATCATTTCCAGAGTCTCATCCGTACTATATCAAGTAACATGGCCGCCAGCGGGAAAGTAGCACAACCTATGGTGGAGACTTCACCCATGCGCAACCCGTGGAAGGTCGCTACTCAGACACCACCTGCCTGCTCTCTTGCCAGCGTGATGGACGAAGAATTTGCCAAAAATTTACAGAGAGAAGAGGAAGTGGGAAAGCCAACAAAGACTGTCGCTGCTGGCGCAGAAATGTCATCAAGGTAAATATTACTGAGAGTGGGCGGTAAGGGGGTGGGGGGGTTAAGACAAACAAAAAGTAACAGTTATCAAGACAACAAAAAAGAAAATAACCAGTAAACTGGGGTAAAAACGCCCGTTTTTCTAGTTTATGAGAAATGTCTCCGAATTTCTTGGAGACAGAGGGAAATTAATGTGTGGTTTTATCCATTACATATCTCCTCTATTGTGTGCAAATATAAAATTAAACTCACTATGTTGATAAAGGGAAATTTTCCTTGCTTTTTGAAAGGAAGTTTGGCGGGCGTTTTTACCCGGGTGTTGGGGTAAAAACGCCCAAGACCCGGGTAAAAACGCCCGCGCATATGTAAACCCCCAAAAGCGATTGCTATTATATACAGGTTTTTGTAGTGGAATCATATTTATTCAATTGATTCAATATTGAGGAACCTACACTAACTACAAACAATTTTTTAAACACAGTTAGTTCATTATATAACTATAAACTCAATCATTTGAAACCGTAATTTTATGTGGAAGGTTGAAACATTAGCGCACATAATTAACGCACAACAAACTTTAACACCTATTTTATGTACCAACTTTGAAAGGTCTAAGGTTACAAAGCCCATAACCGAAGCACACTGTTCCCAGGAAATCGTCCCAGAAGCTCCTGATTTCACAAAGCACTAAGACTCATGTTAAAATGACTTGTCAGTTAAGATTGCAAAGATTTGCAAATAAGGCCATTCTTAGCTCTTTGTAAAATCAAGCTTGGATCACTGATATTTCTTTTAAGACCTAAGATTAGAAGACGCATTTCATACTAAAACTGTTTTTTTCTTTCTTTTTTTCTTTTTTTTCAGTATTACTTAGAAAGCTTTGACTCTATATCTTACATCATGCTTTTACAAGCAACTTTAAAACATATTCGGTCAATTCAGCTTGAAACATGCCTTACTAAAGTCAATCATGTTTTTACCCCAAGCAAAATCAATGTTATTAGTCATAAATTTACATATATGTTTCTAGCCTGCTTTGTGATAGTAGCTATTTCAATGCATATTTATCTGCCATTTATTGAATTTGACCATAGTTTTAGCCAAGTCTTCTTGATTTAATCCCCAGTGGCGTGCAGTAGTTGGAATGATGGTCTGTAATTTGCAGAGGATATCACAGCGTCGAGTCTGGAGAATGTCATCATTTTTTTCTGGCCAAATGAATCTGTTGGTGCCACGAGGCAGCATGTATTTGACGGTCACATGAGTCGGAGTGATTGGTAGCATCACTACTCCAATGTATAAATCCTCCTCATATATAGCTGCCACATATTCTCCCACTTGATAATTTGCAGAAATCACGTTTTCAGAAGATCCTGCCGAGTGTACTGTCCCTGATGAAGCTGCTGCCTGTGACGCTACTAGTGTTTCTTGTTTGTTGTCATTCGATGTCGCTTGCATTTTCTTTTGTTCCATTTTCCTCTTCTGTGCTAGGTCTTTTTTCTCTTTTGCTACTTCTCGATTCTTTTGCAGCTGCTCTTTCTTACTTTTAGCCAGTTGTTCTTTCGCTTTGATTTCTGCTTTCTTTTTCTGTTTTTCTTGTTCTTCTGTTTGAAGCCTTACAACCACTTCATCTTCTGTTAGGCATTCCCCAAATGATCTCTTCACAGCTTTCCCCCTTTTCTTTTCATTAACTGGTGCCTGTCGTTTCTGAAGTGAGTTAAGCACAGCGACCTTCATTGCTCGCTTTGGCGTGAGAGGATCAGTGAGGGAGTCATCTTCACTAGAAGGAGAAACCAATGGACTTGGTGGAGAGCTAACGTGGGCTGGACTCTGTGTGTCCCAAGAAAGATCAGGTGCTGGACTAAGTGTTGGCTGTGTGGTCTCACCTTCATCTACACTGGAACATGAAGCTGCAACTTGGTCTGGACTCATCTGTGTGTCCTGATTAACTTGTACCGTGCTACATGTAGGCCTACGTGTATCTGTATCTGGACGGAAGAACACCTTGGCTGGAAGAAGCTTCTCTGTGGGAATGGCATGTCTGTCCACTGGATATATTCCGCTTTTCATGAAGCCAGAGATAACATGCTCTTTACGGAAAGCCTTAGCATACAGCTGCTTCAGCAGGCCAGGAAAAGTTGACTTGTCAACACTTTTCAGTCGACTACCCTTGTAGTGCCGCTTCAGGATTTTGCTCCAGTCTTTTTTGGCAGGGCCAAACACACCAACATCTAATGGTTGTAGAACGTGCGAACAGTGCGGTGGCATACAGAGAAGGTGCACATCGTGTGCTTTGGCTGTGGTTATTAGATCTACAGTGATGTGACTACTGTGCCCATCGAACAAAACCAGAATGGGTTTCTTGATGTGTCTGACGTGGTATAAGAAGCGCTTCTCGAACCATGAGGCCAGTGTTGTCCCTTCCATCCATCCTGAATCAGTTGTCGAGTACCCTGCACCATAAGGACCACCAACACACCAAGAATCATACAAGTTCTTGGCCTTGTAGAGGATATATGGGGGGAACACTTTACCATTTGCAGCAACACATCCCAAGACAGTGTACATTTCTTTCCCACTACCTGGAATGACAACACTGGGGTTGCGTTTCCCTTTCTTTACAAATACTCTCTTGCATTTTGGATCGGTGACAAAGCCTGTCTCATCCAGATTGATGATTTGAGCAGGAGAATCACGGATTCCTAGCTCATCAACTTTCTGTTCTAAAATGTCAAAGAACTTTGATATGACAAACTCATTGCAGGATGTAGCCCTAGAGATGGTTAACACCTCTGGTTTTCTAGGAGCAAGTTCAGTCATCCAGCGTCTTGTGAAGCCGTAGAACCAATCGTCGCCTGGACGGTTATTCTTGAACCGGGTCTTCTTTGCCAGAGATGCGACATACTCTTCTGTGATGTCTAGTATATCTGATTTCTCCATTAAGCATGCTTACTCCTCAGCTGCAATAATGGCTGTTACCAAGAGTTCCTCCTCTGCATGCGAAAGGTCTGTAGCTCTTCCTGATCCGTATTTAAGATTGGGATCTGCGATGTGCTCTCTGAGTGTTCGTCTTGGAATCTTGTATTGCCTTTCTGCTTCACGTTGACTTATTTCACCTCTCTGCACTCGGCAGAGGGCAGTTTTTAGAGTGATTGTGCTATACTTTTGTCGCAAACCAGTTTTCTGATACTGTCGAGGCATCTTGCTCTGAAAAAAAAGATGTAAGAAAGGCTAAAGGCTAGGCAACAGAATAGTGTTTGGAATGCGAAAGGTTGGGGAAGAAAAATCACTCAATTAAATAAAGCCAATGCCACCTTGCACCTTGAAAAATGCCCTAGGGCATGTAGGGTTACTGTTTACCCTTGAAATACGGGCAGCACTAATTATGTAGTGGGCTGCTGTGGATGCAGGCACCAAGGCCTATGGTAGGATAGCAAGACCAACTCATAGGCATATGCCTGGTACACGCAATACCAGTAGGTCTATGTAATCTTAACAACTTGACCCTAATATTTCAGACCTACATGCACTTGTATGCAAGCCTTAATGAAGAAATATTGACTACATAGCACTGGCCTAATAGATTGTTTAAAAGTTTGTAGGAATATTGAAATTGAAATATTTACCTTCAGTAAAAGAGTCCTTCCTGTGAGCCCCAAGTGTGACTGGCTTCTGAAAGATACAGTACTTGTACAACATGTCATGTATGCATGTGTGTCCACAGGCTGTGCATGTGTTTTCACATGTGCTCTCGCATGTGCTCTCACATGTTTTGCGCATGTGCTGCGCATGTGACAGAATCTACCTCCCAGATTTTAATGAGGACACAACACACTCAAACAGTAATAGGTAAGGCCTACTGTTGTAACAGAGACAGTCAAGTGGTGGAAATAGATCAGAGCACACAGGACAACAAGAGATGAACGGAGAAGAGGTTGACGGAGGGGGGGGGCAGAGGGAGGGGCTGGTATGACCAAAAGAGGTTGGACAACACAAAAGACAACAAGTGGGAAGGGTGGTTAGTTAATGAGGCAGATACAAATTTGGCTGTCAAATTATTTATAATGAGGTTTTTGATGACTAATGGGGCTTTAATAGAGTTCAATGTTAAAGGATGCTACTGGGCGTTTTTACCCCGAGGTACTTGATTTATCCTGGGGTAAAAACGCCCACTTGCAAAACAATAGTAAGCAAAATATTAAAATTCATTTGAATATTGTGATCATTTATTACTTTGTAGTTAACCCTTCTGAATATATATCAACTATGGAACAATAAAAAAAATACACAATGTGCTGGTTTTTTTTCTTTTTTAGGTTTAGTAGGTTAAACCTTCGACAGGCATTTTTCAAAACTGTTTAATTTTTTTTTTTTTTTACAGCAACTATGCATCCTTAAAACATGTTAATGAGTTTAATTCTTCTTTTTATTATATTTCCCATGCATTGTCCTTAATAGAAATATATTTCATTTAGTAATTCTATTTGTCTTTTTTTACTAGCGGAAGAAACAAGTCAAGTGGGCGTTTTTACCCCATGGGCGCTTTTACCCCAGATGGGGGTTTTCCTGATCGATTAAAAAGCACTTGTGACTTCTGGTCAACTGTTGAATCATTTCTACTGATTCCAATCCGAACTATGAGCCGATCTGTAAACAAAGCGAATGTCAACCCACTTTCCAGGATTGACCAGGATTAAAAATTACACACTACACTCTGTCTTCATAGCCATAAATCCACAAACCACAGATACGCCCTGAACACCCAGCAGGGTGGATATGTGCACATTTCAAGTGTAGTTATTATTATTATTAATTTTATATGCTGCATGTATATAAAGCAAAATGTACAACAGTTATTGAAAATACATTTGTAGAGGATTTACCCAGAACTTTCCACCCAAAAAAGGGAGGTTTCATATTTTTTTTACTGTGGGCTTCATTTAACCTCAAAGGAAAATTTAGAAATGGTTTTCAAGTCTATTTCCGTTTTGAACAGTTGACCGGTTAAGCATCTTATCCATAATAATCGCAGTACAAGACGAACTTATGATAAAGCACTGCATTGCATTGTTGCATTAGGATTATGAATTTTTTGTTAATCATTCTCTCATTTGTTCAGTGCCCTGACAGACCTTGAGTATGCACTGACTCTGGAGGGAAATGGAGACGACGCTGCGACAGAGAGTGATCTTCTACTGGCTCAGATGCTACAACTTCAGTTTGATAAAGAACACGACGCCCTTCTAGATGTTGAAGAGAGAAAACAGAACGCCAACAGTAAAGGTAGAGTATTAAAGACACTGGACACTATTGGTAATTACTCAAAATGGTTACTAACATTTAACCTTACTTGGTAACGAGTAAAGGGGAGCTGTTGATATTATAAATATTGTGAGAAACGGCTCCTTCTGAAGTGATGTAGTTTTCGAGAAAGAAGTTATTTTGCAAGAATTTGATTTCGAAACCTTATGATTAGGTTTTGAGGTCTTGAAATCAAGCATCTGAAAGCACACAACTTCGTGTGACAAGGGTGTTTTTTTTTCTTTCATTATTATCTCGCAACTTCAACGACCAGTTGAGCTCAAATTTTCACACGTTTGTTATTTCATGAATACGCTGAGATAAACCAAGTGAGGAGACTGGTCTTTTGACAATTACCAATAGTGTCCAGAGTCTTCGTACAACTCTCAATATAATTCAAAACCCGGTAATAATTCAAAACAGTAATATACATGTATGCCCTTTAAAAAATATTATAATTATTATTATTAACTGTTCTCTCTTAAATCAGGCCTGAAGGTTCGTCTTTTGAGAGGGCAAGGCCATTTTCATTGTGCAAGGGGCATTTCCATTGCAATATTATTTTAAAAGTCTTTGGGGAAGTTTTGAAAGGGCATCAAAGCCAAGACAAGGCCAACAGAGATATTTTTTATTTTATTTTTTATTCATGACCCAAATTTAGTTTTTCTTCCAATTCAATTAGGAAATGTCAAACATTTCAGTTATATGAACAATTTTGACCAAATTTTTACATATTATTATATTAAAATAAGACACTAATTTTTCAATAGAAAATAGTAATATTTTTTCTTTTATTCTCTTCGAAACCCCCTTGTGTTATTTTTTACAAAAACTAAACTACGAGTAATTATTATCACTAACCATTTGACTTTTTTCCAGTTGGCATTTCGTATGCAAACTACCGCACAGTGCATCCAGCTATACGTAGGGATGAGGTCGATGAGTTTTCCTTTGATGTTGATAATGACAGCGATGATGATGATTGGGAGTTGTATGTAGATAAAGGTAGGAAATCCTCCAGAGATAATTCCTAAGATTATTTCCCTAGATTATTTCACTTCTTATAATATCAAAGTCTTATATAGTCTTTTATCTTCCAGTATGCGCTAATCCACCAAGATGCTCGAACTACTAGGGGGATAAAAACATTTATCTTCAAGTACGCGCTAATCCTCCAATCAGATTGGCAGAATGAGTGGTGATAAAAACCTATAATGCTACGGAAAATATAGCGCGTCTGCGTCCCATATCCAACTCGGCCTGCGGTCTTGTTGGATATGGGACGCAGAAGTGCTATATTTTTCCGTATTCCACTCGCGCTTGTGCGATAACTTATAAGATACTACTTCCTCTGTTTTATATCCTACATGTACTTCCTCTGTTTTTATTACACAGTGCGTATTGTGAATGTCAATGCGTCACGCTCCGTATACGGACAGTGCACAAATTTAATTCGAAACTTTGTGTGCATGCATGCTGTTCGTAGCGAAATAACGTTCTAAAATTTTAAACTTTGCACGTTGCACTGGAGACTGGAAGATCAATTTGTTTTCGGCCTCGTTGGATATGGGATGCAGAAGCACTATATGTTTCCAAATTCCACTCGGGCTAGTGTGATAACTTATAATTTAGCGCACGTACCTACCAAACAAGGTACTCAAGGCGCTGAGTATGTACAAACTTTTAGAAAGATAGGTTATTGCAGTGATGAATTCTGAGACCCAATTATTAAGCACCGTATAAGGGTTTACAAGGTGCTACGTTGCATTCAGCAGCCACAGCCAGGAACACGGGGTGAACCCCCTTCACTTTTCGATTATGGGTTCTTTTACATGCGATACACAACACATGTGACCAACTGCTTTACGTCCCATCCGAAGGAAGAAGCAATGGCTAAGTGACTTTCTTAAGGACACAAGTGTCACGGCTGGGGATTCTAACGCCTAGGGATTCTCATCTAATCTTGCGTTCCATGATTGCTCTTTACTCTCTTTGATCTTCTTTTCGGAAATAAATCCCTTGTCGTAAGGAAGTCATACTAAGCAAGAATAAACAGGATACCAGCCACAGTTGGTACATGTGGAATGGTATGCTTTGCCGCCTTTTACACTACTTTGCTAAGCATAATTATTTTTTTTTAATTCTCTCTTGTTTTTAAATCTACTACATGTATGTAACAGACGTGTCCTCGCCTAAGAAAGTTCAAACCACCAGAGACAAGAATGGAGTGTTGATCACGAAGCATGATGCAGCCGTCTGCGGCAGAAAAAATGCCTCAAAAGTTATGGAGAAGGTAGGAAAATACAAAACATTATTAGAAAGGATATAAAACTTTTGAAAATATCCCCTGATATGGAAACCTTTCCCCATTATGTTATTAAAGTAAATTCTAAATATAATATAAAAATAGTTAATGGCCTGAGGTTTTGATCCTTGCAGTATTTTTCAAAGTCTAAAATTAAGCCTTTAGCCTTTGTGAAAGACTCTGCCAGGATCTTAATGTCAGTCCATTAACTTTGTTTGCATTTATTCCATAGGTCCTTTTAGTTTGTAAGCAGATTGCAATAGCTCAATTCTATTTTCTCTAAAAATGTCCTTGATTGATCGACAAAATCTCCTTGATTACAAGCTGCAAATGTTGCCTTGTTCTTGTGTATGTGTCATGACTGAAACAAGGAAGTTATTTTATTTTTGTGTGTGTCTTGTTTTTATAATTATTTATTTTTCTTTCTTTTTTCTTGCAAATGAAACACTCCTTCAAGGTTTCTTCCTTATCAAAATAATTTAAAATCTTCACTTTTAATAAAAAATACTATTAACTCTCAATAAAAAACAATAATTCTGTTTTTAAAGGTAGGGTCATAGATAGTTTTTTTTTTTTAAGTTAGTGCTGATTTATATGTAGAAATATCAATAAATAATGAGTAGGGTAGATGGCCTTAGCTTTCAATCCTAACCGGACCTTCTTCAGAGGCATAAAACAAGTACAAACAACATAGAAAAAGAGAGAGGAAAGGGATTCAGGGAGGGATCCAGACAGAAGCGGGAAAATTATAGCCAATCAAAGTTTCTATTTTAGAAACAATTGATGGCTAGCAGAAAGTGTTCTGAAGAAGAGGTAGGGATAGGGAAAAGATAAAATGGATATGCTTATAAAATAAGTTTCTTACTACGACCTGTGGAGGGTCTGTTGAAACCGTTGAGTTGCAGACTGGAAAATCCTGGTGACCGGTGATATATAATGAGTAGGGTAGGGTAGAGTAGGGCATAAAACAAGTACAAACAAATACATATCCACTTATAGAAAAATAGAGATACCTCATCAAACAGAGTGATTTCTGGCACAGGCTCGCTCATGAGAGATGAGACCAATTCTGGCAGTGGTTTATCGTCCACAGAAATGACATCAGTTTCTGTGGCCCTGTCATGGTGTTACTTTGATACCTGTACGTTTAAAAGGTGGCCGGGCATAACGTAGTTTTGTTTTAATTTTAACCTCTCTGTTTGTTTATTTTTTGGTTTGTTTTTTAGTTCCCTCCTGGTTTCAATAGTGGAGATGATGTTGGGATGGACATGAAGCTTCCAAACAGCGTCTTCAATACCCTTAAACAACACAGTCAGACAGCAGAGCGTAAAACACACAGAGTCCATGAGAAGAAGGAGCACTCCACTGCGGTAAGTTCACTGCTCATGGTGGGGTGTCGTGGCCGAGTGGGTAAGAGCACCGAACTCAAGCTCTGATGCTTCTGTTCAGCAGAGTGTGGGTTCGAATCCAGGTCGTGACACTTGTGTTCCTGAGCAAGACACTTAACTATAATTGCTTCTCTCCACCCAGGGGTAAATGGGTACCTGTGAGGGCAGAGATGGTTCTTGTGATTGGTTTAGCCATATAGCGCATATAATTGTCGCACAGGCTGTATACTCCCCAGGGAAATGAGATGGTTTAAGGAATGATTTAAGGCCCAGTGACCAGGGGTATAATGTCGGCAACGCTTTGAGACACCCCGTGAAAAAGCGCTATATAAAAACCGTGTATTATTATTATTATTATTATTATTATTATTATTATTATGGTTTGCAATCGACAAACCTCAAAACATTACTATTAATTTTGGTTTTACCCATACACTGACGTGTGTTTGCACTGTATACTCAGTACGTTCCCAAGTTCTGTGTGAAAAAAAAATCACAGGAATATTTCTTGTGTGGGATTCAAACCCGCGACCTTTGCAATTTTGAAAAGTGAGATGATTGTATTAATTTAGGTGTGTCGTGGCTGTGTGCGGTCTTGTTCACCAGGCCGAAGCTCTTGTGTTTACTCCAGCAGAGTGTAGGTTTGAATCCTGGTCATGACAATTTTTCCCTTGTACCATAATTGCTTTGTACAAGAAGAAGTTGGAAGAAAGTGCATTCTGCTATAACAGCCAGGCCCCTAGCATGCCTAGTGGATGATACCCATTTCTAGAAACAGGGATCACACAAAAATCTCAAAAAGGGAGATTCCCAACATGAGTTCCAGTTCCATCTATCCCTTTCTATGGAGAAAAACCAAGCATAGCACAGTATATGTAGGTGCATTCCTGTGTTCAGCCAATATTTGGGCGGACACACACATCAGCCATCAGACTAACTGCACAAAAATAGATGGTGCTCCGAAGTTGTACGGGCGTAAACAATATTCACCAAAAGCCAATTAAGCCTGGTTCATACTTCCTGCTAATGCAAAAGTGTGAAACTCGCAATGAATAATTGGCAGATTTCAACTCCTGCAACTTTGGCTGTGAAAACAGCCATAACTTCAAAGTTTGCTTCGCGTTCGCATCTGCAGGAAGTATGAACCGGTTTTTTTCGGGGAAAAAGTGGTCATCCAACATGAAGTGGTTAAAAGTCAATAACCTGACTTACGTTTGTTATACTTCTAGGTCATGGCCATGGATCCCAACACCAGACTTCTGCTGTTCAAGTTGGTAAATAGTGGTCTCTTAGAATCAGTGAATGGTACAATCAGCACTGGAAAAGAAGCTGTTGTGTTACATGCCAATGGAGGAAGGTCAGTATTATAGTTGGGCATTTTTGTTCATTTTTATAAACAGTTAAAAGGAGCTGGTGACTTCCGTTGTTTTTGAGCCCATTTGTAAAAGGAGCAGATGTCAATACATCTTCAAGGATTAAAGGCAGTGGACACTGTTGGAAATTACTCAAAATAATTATTAGCATAAAACCTTACTTCGTAACGAGTAGTGGGGAGAGGTTGATAGTATAAAACATTGTGAGAAACGGCTCCCTCTGAAGTGACGTAGTTTTTGAGACATTGTATTTTCCGCGAATTTGATTTCAAGACCTCGGATTTAGAATTTGAGGTCTCAAAATCAAGCCTCTGAAAGCACACAACTTTGTGTGACAGGATGTTTTTTTTCTTTCATTATTATCTCGCAATTTCGATGACCAATTGAGCTCTAATTTTCACAGGTTTGTTATTTTATGCATGTTTTGTTGAGATACGTACACCAAGTGAGAAGACTGGTCTTTGACAATTACCAATAGCGTCCAGGGTCTTTAAAAATAGACAACTGTAACTTAGTCTTTACAGTCACTTAACCACAAAACACAGAGGGGTAGAATAGAAAGCAAAATGTGTATTAAATTATAGATAAGAAGTACTCTTTGTGTCGATGTCGTTTTCGTTATCGCTGCAGTGTGGCTTTAACTAATAGTCATCTTATGTTTTGCACCTTTAGCCATCAGACATTGCTAGTACCTCGAGAGTGCGCCCTCAAGGTCTTCAAGACGACGCTGAACGAGTTTCGAACTCGCAGGCGTTACCTCCCAGACGCCCTCAGCCGCATGAACCCCAGGAAGATTATCAGTATGTGGGCGGATAAAGAACGCTTTAATCTCCATCAGTAAGTAATCATTTTCCTTGACAACATTGTTATCACAATGAAACCTATGGATGTATAAACTATTTTGTATTTAGCCCCATTTGCATTGGACTTAATTTGGGTAAATTAACCGAGCAAATGGGTAACTTACCCATTTCAAGTCCAATGCGAACAGCCCAAGATGTTTTCCTCCCAGGTAACTTACCAGACTTGAATGGGTAGTTTAACCGACCCACGCCTGCCTGGCTAAAATTTACCAGCCGTCGATTTCACCAAAGTCTTCTTAACTTTTAATCCCAAGACTTAGGACGAGTTAAGTTTTGATCCTAAGACGTTAGGACGCATTGAACCCATCCTAAGTTAAGACGGGTTACTCGTCCTAACTCGAGATAGGATTAATCCTGGCGTTTCGTGAAATCGGCTGCAGTTTAACTGAGCCAAACAGTACAGTTCAAAGGCCATCAGGGTCAAAGCCGTCCTGGTAAAAAGCCACATCCGGTCCCCCAATCTACCTGCCGCACCACATGATCGTTTGATGACACATCTTAAACATGCATTGTTTACATGGATGGATGCCTGGTCGCACTTATTGCATTCTCGCTATCATGTATCCCGGTCAAAGGTCACTGCGGTAGCACTCTCTTGTATGTGTGTTTTACCGATCGTGTCGGTTAGTTTACCATTGTCATTAATCCAAGGGTGGATGCTGGTATTAAGTTCCCCTTTTGGAATGGTAACCACTGTCTCGGTAAAACATTAGTCCAATGCGAACATGGCTTTAGTCTTTTGTGATGTCACAGGTTATTATGTAACAAACAAGTCTATCAACTAAAATACTAAACCACATGGGAAACTGACTGTGTTTGTTTTAAGTCGGATTGAACACAAAAAAATGACTAGAGCAGGGTTTAAACCAACGACCTCCGGATTAATGTGTCGATAAACAAGGTATTTTTGTAAATTTTTGCTCAGGATGCGAAAGGCCGGTATCCGCTGCCCGGAGGTCATCCTTCTCAAGAAACACATCCTGGTACTCTCCTTCATTGGTGACCATCAGAAGGCTGCTCCCAAGCTGAAGGATGCTGAGCTGTCGAGCGACGATCTGCTGCTTGCCTACGAACAGTGTACAGAGGTCAGTCACATGAGCAACTTTATTAAACTGTGGCTCCCTTCATTCTCCCCACAAAAAAAAAAATGAAATTCTGGTTTTTTTTGAAAGATCAAATTCATAAAATCACCAAAGATAAATGTTAATATTGGGCTTCATGTTGCAAGTTTTTGAAGCTTGCATGCTTTCGCGCTTTGCGCTCAAAGTTCCTTTTTTTTATCAACAGCCTATCAAATCCCTGCTCATTGATGTGACACATTATTTTAGACTGCTCAATAGACTCCACAAATGACCTAACATGAATGGTGACATCACAGGGTTTTATGCAGATACTTGTTAAAAGCACCGGAGAAGGGTATTCAAAATGGTTGTTTTTGACACAATCAAAATCTGTCTAACCCTTTAGCCCGCATAACACCCGGAGGCGCCCTGGTATGACCACGCATACCGCCCGCACAGTTTTTTGAGTTATACACATGCGATTATAACACAGCAAACAGCCGTAGATAGAGCGGGATCTCAAGATGACAACAGTCTAAAAAATAGCACATGGTTCACATAAGAAAAAATTACGTAAGGTTCAAAGGTCGAAAGTCATTTCACCTTCAAACAACGCATGTATGAGTTGGTGCTTTTCTCTGTGTGTAGCTGTACGTTTTCTCTGTGTAGCCGGACCGTATAGGGGATGTACCACGTACTATGCGCGCATGTACACAGTAATGCGCGTCAAACTTTCTGGTGTTTTTACACATGGAATACCGCGATTTGAAAGGATTTTACAAAAGATTTTAGGTACAGAAGGTATCTGTTGATAATAGAGGCATTCATTTTCATTCCTAAAGGTATGTTGTGATTATTTTCAACCACTTTTTGTAGCTTTGTTTTCCTGTCGGACGACAGTAAAGTTGAGAAAACTTGTGTGCACAACTTTCAACGTAAACAAACTGAAGTAAATGCAAACACTGTCTATTTACTTACTTAAAAGTACTGATAAGATGACCATCCACTCTTCCAAGAATCAATCACGGCGATGGTCAAAGCGTGGTAGAGCCACTTGTGTACAAATGTAGCGCACGTACTCCAAAAATTTAGAATCACACTGCACGAATTGGAACTTAGAATTGTTCCGCTTTTCCACAGAAAAAGGTGCCGGAATCCGTCCTCAAAATACTCGGAGCGGAGATATGTAGTATACAGTGTTAGAAATGTTCAGATAGGGTTTTCCTGAATACCCTTTAATGAAACTTAACTGAAGTTATCAAACCGAAGGTGGAGCAATAAAATGATGCATGTTCATCTGTTGACTTCATAAAACAAGATGGCGTTGCCCATGCAAAAAGCTGAAGCACATGGAAAAAGTCAACTGCTGTTGCATGTAGCAAATATATACAATGTACATGTTTTCTGTACCAAAATAAACGGCTGTTGCATGACTAATATAAATAGTAATAAGTCACTACAAAACCTTCACTCGATACGCAAACAATGTTTTCAAATTTTTGTTGATCTCTCTTTTGTTTCCAACCTGAAAGCTTGAATTTTGTGAGACAAACAAAGCAACTGTGAAAATCATCCAAAAGATAATTCCATCCTCTACAAAATAAACTCAACTTGTAACACAAGAAAATAATCACACCAACAGTTATCCGACAATTTCTGGATAGGGCTGGAAATCGATTGAATTTTCCTGGCGCACTGAGGAGCGTGTGACATTATGTTTAATGTTGCGTGCGTGCTAAAGGGTTAATCTCATGTGAAACAATGTTGTTATTGATTGAAAACATGTTCAAATTTTTTTATCAAAGATCCCTTGTGTGCCAATTTCATTTAAGCTGGTCTTTAGGTTCGGTTTTTGTGAACAGTGATCAAATTTTTACATTTATATTTTGTCTTCAGATGATGGAAAGAATGTACAAACGGTGTCAACTGGTGCACGCTGATCTCAGCGAGTACAACATGCTGTGGTTTAATCACGAAGTCTGGTTTATCGACGTCAGCCAATCGGTGAAGCCGTTTCATCCAGAGGGGCTGAAGTTCTTGCTACGAGATTGCACCAATGTATCAAACGTAAGTGTGATTGGTCGAAGATGACTGTAGCTATTTTACGGTGTTATGGAATGCTGCCTAAATTTGGGTGGTCAGGTTGGCTTAGTGCTATCTTTCCTTGCCTACCACCTTTAGGACTTTGGTTCGACCCAAGTCTTTGGGCGCTTTGTGGATTGGGTTTTCAGTCCCTACCAGACTGCATGGGTTTTCCGTAGAATAATTCTCTTGAGTTTTCCTCCCACTACTAAAACATTTGGGTTCTTGGCTAGAAGAGTGAATCAATTCCTGAAGGTCCTTGGTTTCACAACCAGAATTTCTAAATGAAATGAAATGAACAGACAAGCATGTCTCGAACCTCACATTAAAATGGTGCCAAATTTATACATCCTATTTGGTACCCTTCCAAAGCAAGTTTGTGAACATTTTTGTACGTGAATCCTGAATTGAATTTGACTTTGACCTTTTTACAATAAAAAAGTTATTATGTGGAATGTACAAACCCTTTATTGTTAACATCCAATGACGTCATGTTTCTAATTTTGCTTTCTTTTAAAGATGTTCTTGTTTTGGAAAGCTCTCTCAAGACATATTTGCGCATCTACATCCCTTCAGTGCTTCATGTCCAGTTTAAAGACATTTGTTCAGACGTTCTTTCCAAGCCAGTGTCCAGTTTTCTGTTGACTGTTACCATTCATGTTCTCTTTGTGCGCCTTGGTTGTCTTCATCGTTTGGCTAATAATCGTTTTCTTCTTGTAATGCTTTCTGTTGTAGTTCTTCACTCAACGAGGCGTACCCAACGTTTCAACACCGAGGGAGCTCTTCAACAGAATCACAGATCTACATCTCCAAGATGGCAGCGAGCAGGAGTTCTTAGCTCAGGTAACCATGAACTTTGGTGGCATAAATAATGTGAAGATGACTCTGAATTAAAAACTTTATTTTGTTTTTTATAGACAAAATTTCCATGTCCACCCGCGGTATTATTTTTTGGGTTTCATTTTGAGCTTCTTGAGTGCTGACTTTCTTTTGAAAATACTGTTGCCACAATGAAATAAAGGAAAGACATTAATTACACTTACTTTGAATTTGCAGAATTTTAGCCTTCAGCCACGGCCCAAAATGTGCGTTGGTATGCAATAGTGGCAACAAGTTTGTAATTCAGTTTTGGATCCTGCTGTACTAACGCAATATAGGCCCTTGCTTAAACAGCTACCTGAGCGGAATGTTTTCAACAGAAATTGTATTTTTACCTGTTTTTAATGCACTTGTTCACCATTTTAATGTAATTTTGATATGTGTACACTTCTGAACTTTTCGTAATTATCGATTAAAAAATCAGGCCCCTACCTAAAGGTTTTTTGAAAAACTAAAAACACTTCTGCCGTTGAGAGCGGGCGTCAAAGGACAATGCCACTGACGTCATTTGTGGGAGTTTACTTTGTTATACATCCACGCTGCAACTAAGCGGCTTTATCTACTTATGACGTTTTGAGAGTGATTACGTAACGGGGCTTTTCGCAAATCTCGCAGAAAAGCTCTGGACAAGGACATACAAAATGATTGTTTTTTTACATAATTGAAACCGGCTTATAATCATATGACTCGATTTCCTTATTCATCGAAAACATTTTAAGTGGAATTCAGCAAAGTTCACGACTTGACATTTTCGTTCAAGCAGGTCTTTAAGTTGGGAAGAAAGTGCATTCTGCTCTACCAGCCAGGCTCCTCTTGGATGACACCCATGCCAACATCCTTACGGACTGTGAAGGGGTTACCCTCTTTCAGGCCTAGGAGTAGGTTGCAATGTGTCCCTGGTGACAGTTGATCAGGGTCTACAGCCCAAATCACTGCTCTACCAGCCAGGCTCCTCTTGGATGACACCCATGCCAACATCCTTACGGACTGTGAAGGGGTTACCCTCTTTCAGGCCTAGGAGTAGGTTGCAATGTGTCCCTGGTGACAGTTGATCAGGGTCTACAGCCCAAATCACTGCTCTACCAGCCAGGCTCCTCTTGGATGACACCCATGCCAACATCCTTACGGACTGTGAAGGGGTTTACCCTCTTTCAGGCCTAGGAGTAGGTGGCAATGTGTCCCTGGTGACAGTTGATCAGGGTCTACAGCCCAAATCACTGCTCTACCAGCCAGGCTCCTCTTGGATGACACCCATGCCAACATCCTTACGGACTGTGAAGGGGTTACCCTCTTTCAGGCCTAGGAGTAGGTTGCAATGTGACAGTTGATCAGGTACAGCCCAAATCAGTTAAGTGTGACCCTCACCTTGAAGTGGCCGTCCGGCCTGGGTGATACCTCATGAAAGAAAAATTTTAATATGAAATTCTTTACTCTGACAGATTGAAGTCATCACAGAAGCAGAGGAGTACAAATCTCTCGTACCGAACGAGAAGAACTTTGCATTTGATTACTTCTTCGAGCGCTCAGTCGCGGATAATGCGGAACAAAAAGACAAAGAGCGACGGAAGAGTGAAGGAAACGAAGAGACAGACGAAGGGAAGGAGAAGGAGGAAACATCGTCTTAGAAATCATCAATTCTTAAATAATTAGAACTGATATTATAACATCAATCCATCAGTCAACCAGCAGGCATTTTGCAGAGCGCCATCATATTAGTTGTCTATTCCGAGCTGCTTAGCAAAGTGAAGACAAATTTAAGACAAGAGTTTGCAGAATTTCATATGAAGATGACTTGTGCAATGGACTTGTAGGACTGATAAGGGAGATTATTCCATGGGCATGTTGTCACTTCACCAGGAGACGCTGTGGTATTGACCCATTTCACCTGACGTCATCAGCAGAAAAATCTTGAATGCGCCATACTGGTGGGCAATTTCACTGTGCGTTTTTATATATAACTCTATGCTGCGCGTTTTGCAGTAAAGTGTAATTTTAGGCGACGCGGGGTCAATACCGTTAAGTATTGAATTATCGCTTGTCCAACCGGGATGTGATCAAGGCAAGCACAACTAAAGCATGTTCCATTATCTTCAATTATACTGAACTGTCGTTACTCTATTGTAAAACTGTATCTGACAGCCTAAAGCCGGTTCTAATTCCTGCGAATGTTGACATCACAGGGCTGTTTTGTTGAGACAAGTCAGCTGATGCGAATTATTCATTGCGAATTTGTGAAGTCAAAATTTGTATCACATTCGTAGAAAGTATGAACCGGTGTGGCGGTTTCAACTTTCCGCTGTGTTCTGTTTTCCGAATGACCAAATACGGTAGCATTACGTCATGCGATGCCTGCGCACAGCAAGCGAAAGTAGTCCATTTTTAGTGCCGTATTGAGTTATCCATTACCCTGTGGTAGCTGTCATGGCGGCGTCCACGAGTCGAGTACAACTAGCGGCAAACGCATGGATCGTATGAGTTGTTTTTTTATGCAAGCAGAGTGGGGGGTGACCTGCCTAAAGTTGTACCCATGAATACATGTAAAGATGGGCCAAGAGATTATGTGACTACACAGAAAAGAATCGTAATATAAACAATTTGGGGGTCACTGCTGAGAGAACTACAGTATCTGACAGGTCACGGTATCTGACAGGTCACCCGGAAAACTGAACACGCCGGAAAGCTAAAACCGTTCGAACAACGTGCTGATATGTCCGACTACGCCACACCGGGCTTATGGCCCTAGCCCTAACCAGTCTTGCTTGGCATGGTGCTAGACATGCTAAATAATAATCAAGACCTAGTGCCAAATGAATACTGCGTATATGTGCTACACACAACTCTCGGCCTATGGTAAGGCTTCCGTGACCCCAGTGAGGGCACTGTTTTGAGCTTGTGATGTCATTGCAATCGGTCTACCGGTTATCGGTATTTGATTTGGCAGGTGTAGGTGTTAAATATTAACCAACACTGGAGTTTTTTTTTGGTTTTGGCCAAGCCAAAATACGGCAAGCAGCTTGTACAAAAATGCAAATAGCAACCGCACTGGTCATGCAGCAATATATTTAATGGGATGGCCTGGGCCCAATTTCATAGAGCTGCTATCTAAAAGTCTCTAGTCGTCTAAGCACAACAAACTTTGCTTACCAGAACAAGGTTACCAGCCAAACTACAATGTCACAATGTACATTATGTGACTGGTATCCTTCTCATTTATACTCAGCAGACATTTGTTAAGCAATATATTGGGCCCAAATCTATATGAAAAATTAGTAGTTCAGTGAAATAGATATTAGGGGTGAAGCCAGGGTCCTACTTTATAGAGTTGCTAAGCACAACAATTTTCTAAGCATGAAATTGTTTATCCTTTGATAAAAACAGGATTACCAACCAAATTTCCACGTGATTTTCAGGATAAGCAAACAATGGCTAAGTACCAGTAACAAGCAATATGCAACAAATAGAAATTAAGTTGGTAATCCTGTTTTTATATAGAAAGAAATTATTGCTGAGCAAATTGTTGTGCTTAGCAGCTCTATGAAATTGGGCCCTGTTGGTAGTGGTAGTTGTGGTTTTCTGCCTGGAAGTTTGGATGAGTTTTTTAATGATTGAAACAGCCATCTTTGTGCTATCCCCATAAAAAGGTAAAAAGTAAAGACTATTCAAGTGAACTTAACCAATAACACACCGCCTGAACTCAACCAGTGATTCAAATAGATCATGGTATGTATGAACTGACAAACAGAAAAACCATACTTTATAATTTTATTTCAGAAAATGTTTATTGAGCAAATATTTATGAACGTTGGTTGAATAAAAAATGATTTTGTCCCAATGTTATACATAGTTGTGATTAATCTTGTTTCGTAGCTTTGAATATAACAATAGTAGTGGCCATTTACAATGCGCCATGTCTGTCTAAAAGACACTCCTGGCCCAGGAGAGATGCAGAAGCACGTGGGCCTACACCGTCAGAGGAAAAGGGTCTGGGTACTTTTTATTTCATTATTATCTCGCAACTTTGATGACCAATTGAGCTCAAATTTTCACAGGTTTGTTATTTTATGCATATGTTGAGATACACCAAGTGAGAAGACTGGTCTAACCTTAACATTTCCCAATACAAAAAATAACAGACACAAGTTGCCTGCCTTTCTTGTCCAATTTTAGTTAAATTTGAGAGCAACTCAAAACAGTATTAGTTCAAATCAACCCAAATTATTTTCAAAATAATATGCCTGCAGGTCCATGTTTGCATAGCTATTTGTGCTTTCGTATCATTAAAAAAGTGTCACAACCCTTGGCAAAAATTGCCAGCTCCTCTCTGTTCACAAAATGTGACTCAAAAGATTGGCCACTGACTCAATGTTGACTGAGCCATAGGCTGGAACCAATGTGAGGCCAAGTCATACAATCTTTTGAGACGTACTTTGTTAACAGAGGGGATGGCATTTTTGGGTATAACTGGGCCGTTTTTATCCAGTAATGACGCCCCGCATGACGAGCTAAAACGGGGTGGCCTTATTATCTTCTGCCCCATTTTGAGCGCCGCCTTACTATCTTACAACTAGCGAGGGCGCTGTTTATTTCGCGCGAAATTAATCTGCGACGACCCTGCATGCATTTATAACATAAACACTGATCGCGTGATAATCGCAAGACAAGCGATGACCTAATTCTGTCATTATCCAGTCATTCCTGTATCAAAATAAAACATGTGCGTGATTTGGCTGGGTTGTTTACATGGGTGTTGATTTTCTCGGTACATAATCAAGTAGATTAGACCATGGAGGTAGACCTACTTGGGCACCTGGACTGGACAGAAAAGCTGACAGAGTTTTATTATAGTTAGGTGTGAATTGTGGTCACTCCATTCATTCACTAACGACCTGCCAGAAGACAGCTGAAGGAAGAGGAGCAATACAAGGCATTAGACGTGACGCATTGACCGTGACGCTGGATGATCATAACTGGTGCTATTTACACCACTACTAAATCCTTCCTTAATGGCTGATCTAAATGTCATTTGAGCTATGTCTGTGACCTGAGACGACTGTGTGTGTGGTGACTGTGAGGAGGTGAGTGTTTAAGAACGTTCAGCTTTAAAAAAAAATTATCAAAGAAGAAGTTAGGGAAGTAAAAATTTAAGTTTTGTATAAATTATGTTTGACTATCCTTTCTCCATGGACCATTTGACCATGGAAGTTGAATGTTTGACAGCAGTCAGCAGTGACACTAGTTCAGTAGTTGCGATAACGTAACCCTCCTCCCGATGACGTAGTTGGATAACGTAACCCTTCTCCAGACGGCGTAGCCTCAGAGGTTACGTTGACGAGAGGAGGGTTACGTTAACGCAACTACAGTGACACTACCTCCAGACCATGGTCTGAATGTGACAGGGACAGCAAATTTTAAATGTTTTGTTTATTAATGGTAGTGGTTTTTTACCTAACCGCAATTTCTATAAGTTTGAGAAAATAGTGCCAAAATCCGTCTACTTGCTTGGTGTATCCTGTCCCGAACCATATCGTCTCTGGGTGAAATTAATATGGTCGTCAGAGCAGAGGGAAGGGGAGAGCATGTCGAGGCCTACTCTGATCCGGTCTAGCCCACTAAATTCAAGTTGTGGTAGCGGATTCATATCTTCACGTGGGCTCATATGACGGTCTCAACAACTGTGTCCTTGTGCAAGACGCTTGTTCTTCTGGCATTTTGCGTCATTTTATTGGGGTTTTTTCTTTGAATTTTTTTTTTTTCTCAATGTACATGTAGGCCTAGGCCTACACGTAGACCCAGTAACTGGGGCGCTGTACTCCTTTCATTCTTTTTTGTACGTTTCCTTCCTATGTTTGTACTAGTGCCCCAGAAAATTTTTGCCAATTCGAACTGCAGTAAGTCAAACAAAATAATTAAAGGAGTAAAGTACCCAGTTACTGGGTGGGTCTATTTTGGATAAAGTTTGAAGTGTGTTTTGAGATCAAATCAGTGTGCCATGGTTTTGAAGATGGTATCAATGAAATTTGAAATCTGGTCACTTTTTTAGTCTGACAAAAATTATCAAAATTGCAAGCAATTTTTTTTTTAGTGGTGATCTTGAATCCCTCCGGTGGAGAGCTAATGATTATCACAACTATCACAAACTTGTGGAGAAATATAATTGAGTATCTTGCAGCTATACTGATGGAAACTACCGCAGTATCGGTTAGCTATCAATCATCTTCTCTAGATAGCTTCTTTAGGAGTGCATTACTACAGGAGTGTGCAGAGGAATCATCACTCTCACAACCTCAACAAAACGTAATACGCCATTGGCAGTCTGTAGGCCTATGTATCAAGGAAGAAGAAGAAGAACGTATTATATTTGGTTTGCGGTTACACCATGTGTGTATCTACATGTACATGTACTTGCCAGGTAGAGTTTGTTCTTAGAGAACTGTCTTGCTTTATTCTACTGCCGCGGAGTAGATAATCGGGGGTTCGGGAGACTTCTCAGTTCTGAAAAGAACTGTCCTGCTTTTTAACTGTTACCAGTTCGGATGGGAGGCCCTATAGAAAATAGTCTGGACTACTACTTTAGCTTATAGGATCGTAATTAACTGTACTGCCGCGGAGTCAGTTCTGAATTGGTCTCAACGTGTCGACTAGCTTGCAAATCTTGGAGAATGTTTCTCCTCCCAACCCCTCAACCCCAGTCTGCCATTCATACACTTGTTGGCTCTTTAGAGCAAGGCTTGCTCTATGGTTGGCTCTGTAACATCCATATTTTAGAAGCACAAGGATTGAACTCAAATTCATGTATCCCCGTAGTTTTTTAAGAGTTTTAGAAAAGTACCGATGTGCAAGAAGAGTACGTTTACTATCCCAGTTACTTTTTTTACCAACTAGTACAGGCTCTATCATGTGTGAAGTTTTCCCTTGGATTTTGTCCTGTATAGTAATTTTTGCAAGGTTTTGTATCATGCAGTTAGTTTTCTGCCTCATTGGTCCTCCATAAAATTCAAGTTTACAGTACATGTACTGGCAAGCTGGTGTCTGGTGCTCTTTAGTTTAAATAGTTATATACTATATCCTGAATCCTGTTTACAATGAACAGGGTAGGTGGCCTTAGCTTTTGATCCAAACCGGACCTTCTTCAGAGGCATAAAACAAGTACAAACAAATACATATATCCATTTATAGAAATAGAGAGGGGAAAGGGATTAAGGGAAGGATCCAGAAAAGGATCCTGTTTACAAATGTAAACTTATCGTGTCCATCCACTGGTGTGACTTTTTCGGAATCGCACTACATACATTGTACTTATCAGGAAATTGTGGTTCCAGCAAATGGTTTTGCAGCTTGGTACATAATATGTTTTGTGGTCAATACAGTTAGGTTTTGTGGTCATGAGATCTAGGTTACAGTTTACAGTCAATTGAGAACATTTAGTTTTAATGCAAATAAAATCTGTTTCCTGGTCATCCACTTTTCTGTATTTCCCTGTTTTACACTGAATCCTTCCTGTGTTATTCCCTGAAATCCCCTTGATCTCTCAGGGTGATCTTACAACTGAAAATTGAAGAAATCGCTAAAGGTTAAGAGGGTCCAGCTTTACAGACCCTCCACATGTTTCATGTCGGGCTTTATATGAGCCCAGTTGTACTGTCAGCAAGTTTCCAGACCTACCTGTATTCTAACAAGTTGTGTCCCAATCTGACTTTCTCATTAACTGTATCTACAGTGTGGGCAGTAATACCAGCAAATATAAAAATCACTTTGTGGTCATACTTTTAGAAAAGTACCAGCAGTAGTTAAAAGGACCAGTAAAAAATATCATCTTGTGGTCTGGCTGGCTAGTCTTTTTACTAAGTTTTTACTATTTACTATGAAACATGGAAAAGCTGACTGACTAGTGAAAAGACAAGTTGATAAACCGGTCCGGCTGGCTAGTCACTGAAAATGTTTAAGGGACTGGTTGCCTAGGATCGGGCGAGTTGGTCCATGAAAAGCATTTGAAATCGTTCGTTGTAAAATGCATAAATGGTTAGAACTTAGATGTTTCAAAAGTAGAATATTCGAAATTGCATGGTTTTCCTTACATCCTGAACTAACATGGCATGCCATTTTGTGGAGTCACGTTTTTGACTCCATAAATTGGCAGACCGTGTTAGTTCCCAAAACATCTTTCTAACCATGCATTTCATAACGAAAGGTTTCAAACGCTTTTCAAGGACCAACTCGACCAATCTAAGGCAACAAGTCCTTTTAAGGAGACACCCAGTCAACCCAGTGAAATATTTATCTGAAAGCGTTCTTGTTATAAAAGGTAGTAGGCATCATTTGAAATTATTTCATCCCCCTGTAGACCATTTCTTAAAAACAAAGTCCTAACAACTTGTGCACAGTAACCCCAACAATCTCAAAACAGCTGAAACACTTTATGGCCAGGCCATGATTGATGCAAGGTAACAGTGTGTCTGTATTGTGTAACTGCTCCTTGCTAAATGGTCTGGAAGGCCAATAGAACCATGATAAAACTGAGTGTTTTCCTTTCTGAGATTGCCAGTGGGGTGTCTGGGGTGGGCTGGGTCTTCAGATTAAAAGCCATTTTGACTTAAGGGTTCTAACATTCCTTGCTGACCCCCCCCCCCCTTCTTCTTTCTTTACCCCTATAGTTGCAGCCTGCAAACTCTCACTGATTCTGAAGAATGTTCCCTTAAAAATAATAATAATAATAATAAACATTTATATAGCACCAAATCCATTAAAAATGCTCCCAGGCGCTTTACAAAAAGAAGAAAAAAAAAAAAAGAAAAAATCAAAAATCAAAATTGTAACCACAAAAAACTAAATAATTAAAAGGTCCACACGATATAGGACCACACCATTAAAAAACAACAACAATAATTATGAATCATTCTTTAAATAAACCAATCTTTCCATGTTTTGATTGAAAAAAATTGAAAATCTATCGGATTATGGAAAAAAATTCCCTATTATGCTGAATGTCCTAAATATATCTCTGACTGTTGGACAAAAACTCCGCCAACTGTAAGATGCATGGAAATCATCTCTGCACTTTAGTAATTGGAAGGGTTTGTATGTGATACAGTAGGCCTTTCATGAACATCATAAGGCCCATTCACAGGGCACTGCAAACGGGTCCCGTGCAATTTCATAACATCGATGTTATGAAACTGCAAATCCAAGTCGTGTGCATGCTATCCATGTTATGAAATTACCTACGTCCTGTGTTGTTCATTAACACAGATCGAGACCTCCTCCGAAAAAATCAAGTCTACGTACATTTTTATTATTTATGGAAGAGTAAATTAATAAATATGTTTAACTCGCACCCCAGGCCTTAATGAGGCAAGGCAAGATTGGTGTGGTATAATGTAAATGGGCACTTCTATGGAGGGATTTTTGGAAAAATGTGTACTATGTGAAGACTGTCCCATCGTAACGTCAGGGTCTGCCGCAATGGCTGTGGCTTGTGGGTGCCGTTGGTTAATTTGAGGCCTGTGCAGTTTGTCATCCTTTCTCAGGCATGCAACTCTTCTGTGTTTCCGCGGAATTCCGCGTTTTGTTTTTTTGGGGGTTTTTTTTCCCAGATTTTTTTTCAGATTTTTGTTTAGCCTAATATATGCCTGGCATTAACAGTGTACAACTACAATCATGTAAAATAAGCCTAGTACATGCTAACAATGCACCTAAGAGCATAATAAACCTCAACATTTTCTAGGGTACCATTGTCGGTATCATGTCCCGTGGCGTTTCGGCTGCCTCGCTCCGCACTTGCGTTGTGCCTTTGAAAATGTTCCTCTCTTTTTTTCAAGGGGCAGTTGCATGCCTGCTTTCTACATTGTATGCAAAGCCTAATCAATTTGATGTCCCTTCAAACAAGTGAGAAAGAGTTCCGGAGTTTTATTTAATGGCAATATGTGCTTCATAAAGAAGTGTTCTTGCATGAAATTTTTATGGCGCATTTTATTGCCAGAAAGTCATTCGTTCTGCATACCAAGTGATTCTTGCATGAAATTTAATGGAGCATTTACCACAAACAAGTCATTCTTTCTGCATACCCCAAGGGATTCCTATCCCATTTTAAAGATAGCGCTTAAGGGTAGGCCTAAACCTTTGGTTGTTGTCTAGCTCTATGGCTGTTGTCAACATAATGCTGATTTATTGACAACAAGTAAAGCCATTGGACACTTTCGGTAAACAGTATTGTCCAAGGCCCACAATTACTGTGTCACAACTTATATATAAAATAACAAACCTGTGAAAATTTTGGCTCAATCGGTCATCGGGGCCGGAAGAAAATAACGGGAAAACCCACCCTTGTTTCCGCACGTTTCGCCGTGTCATGACATGTTATCCGTAAATCTAGATATCGAGAATTGATATTGTTTTAAAGTTTTCTCAAAAAGTAAAGCATTTCATGGAATAATATTTCAAGAGAAGTCTTTTACCATTACCTTCTGTAAACCCTGTAAGTTATTTGTAAATCTGTGATTTTTTTTCTTTTTTCTGTTCCGAAAGGGTCCAATGGCTTTAAGAGAAAACTCAATCAACAAACCATCTCGGAATTGTCATGAATCCATCCACGGTTTAGGGGAGTGACAGCCATTAGTACATGTATACCCACCACATCTCAGACCATTGCATATTATTGAGGGCAGCGCTGGGGTCAAAAAGCGCCCTCACTGGGGTCAAAGGAGGCAAATGATTGGACGATAGCTGTTCTGTGTGCACTGTGCGGGAAAACGTGCGCGCCAGTGTAGCGCTTCGCGTTATGCAAGAGGTCTTCATGTCACCATTTTACTAAAGGAGGAAAATATGATTTGGTGTTGAATAAAGAAAAATTGACCAGAGCGGTATTTGAATCAACCACCTTCAGATTTAAAACGTGTGGGCGCTCCATGAATTGAGCTATCTATCTTATAGCCCTATGTTGGCAGTCTCCGTATTTTTTCTATATCTTTGTTTGGGGGTGGCAGTCAGAGGCTATAAGCTTACCCTGTTTCCCTTGCGGTTTGAAGGAACATTTTAATTTGGTAAAACAAAAAACGTGAAGATCACAGATTTACATGGTCTTATGTTGATAGTAGAGAACATTCCTTGAAATATTTCTGTCTGAAATAACATATTTGATGAGAAATAAATAGCATAATATTTTTGTTTGGAGTCTGTTGCTCACTAGTGAGCGTTTTATTCTTTATTTCTTGCATAAATGTCATGCTAAATGTGTAAACAGTTTTCACTATTTTCTCGTGACCCAGATGGCCGATTTATCTCAAACTTCTATTAGGTATGTCAGTTTATGTAGGGCCTATGGTGGATTACAGAAAGTGTTTACACTCCCAGGAACTGTTTCGTTAGCCAAACCTCTTCTGTAATGCTCCTTTAATATTTGGGAGGAAACTTTATCTGACTATGAAAGTAGAATTTTATCTGCTCCATGATCTGACCATAGTTAGGAATATTCCTTGTCCACCGAAGTCCAGAGCCCCACCCCCCTCTCCTCAACAATGGCCTGTGACTATTTTCAAGCCCTGTACTATCATGACTATACTGCAATCATTATCAGTATACATTAGTTTTGACTGAGGCCTTTATTACTTACATGTAGCTTTAAATCATCGTTCATGCTGCGTTGAGAATTTTCATATTATCTCATCTCACTGTACATTATGCGGTATCGGTATGCGGTATATGACACAAACTGAGTATATTATCCCTCAATAGGCCATGTAAACAAAAATACCGAAGTCTTTCAGGAGCACCCCCCCCCCCATTCCCAAACCTCCTTGTTGGCCTGCGACTATTTTTCTGCGTTCAAGCCTTACTGCAAGCAATCATTATCATTATTGACTGTAGGCCTATATCAGCTTCAAATCTTCGCTCATGCTGGTCGCGAAATTTCATTCTATCTCATCTCGCCATACATTAAATGCGGTTTCTATTGAACGGTTCACTAATGTGACACAAACTGAATGCATCATGCATCCCCCTGCATTAGGCCAAGTAAAAAAAATACCAGTTG
Organism: Asterias rubens; assembly: GCF_902459465.1. Lineage (NCBI taxonomy): Eukaryota > Metazoa > Echinodermata > Asteroidea > Forcipulatida > Asteriidae > Asterias > Asterias rubens. The sequence goes on from NC_047077.1 coordinate 13,855,819, forward strand.
GTCCTTCCGTCCCTCATCCTTTTTGTGAGGCCGCATCTTTTTTATTTATTTTTATTATAAGAAAATAGTGAAAAACCACAAATTTTCTGTGTAAGCCTACTTCTCATTGAATTTACTTATCTTTTAAGAACGTGGAACTAATTGTGGCCACATTGAATTTAAATGCTTAGCGACGACCTTTGAAAGAAATAAAAAATTAAAAGGCCCTCATCCTACTATTTTTGGAAAACCTGGACGGTTAAAGATGCTATGTCAGATTTTTGGCCCCAAACATTAAAAAATAGATCTTTTTGAGTGAATGGTATTTCAAAGAGTATCACCCGCTCTAACGAAAACAAGTTTAACTTTGACTTTTAATGGTCAGGAACCATGACAAAAATTTTAAACGTTTCTTATAAAACACATAAGAATTGGTCGCGTGATATATTGTCGGGATCCCGACAAAAACTAATTTTGAGCACTTTATTTCACTGCTACTACTAATAACTGGCTCAAATGAAAGCTTGTAACTTTCTCGACCCCAATCAAAATACCAAAATATCAAATTTTAAATCAAAATTTTTGGGTAAAATCGGCCAAAAATCTGACATACATTGTAGCATCTTTTACTGGTGTTTTTTTTTCCTTGGCCTGATGCGGATACACTATCCATTGATTGTCTTGAATGTATTTTTCTTTTTTTTTACAGACATTGTTCCTAATACTTTTATGCTATCCTCTTGTTGACCAAGCAAGGACACTGATTTAATCCCTCACCAAATGGGTTTTTATAGGCTACAGAGAACCCATATAGTTTAATCCTTGTTGCTTTGGTTTAAAGCAGGTTCCTTGCTCTATGGTTTAAAAGCACTGGACACGTTTGTTGCTCAAAAGAATGCATTATTTACTCGGTAATGAGGAGAGAGAGTGGTTGTTATTTTACAAATAATTATTACCTGCTTTGAGTGCTGTGGTTAAAACTACGACTCCCGATGTGATCCCCGGAGCCTTCTACTTTCCCAAAGCACAGCCGAGGGAAAATGGAACGGTCCGGGGATCACCGAGGGAGTCGGAGTCTTAACCATAACATGAGTTAAAGCAGTCAATATTTGTTTTATAACACCCTAACAGACTATTTATCATCCTCGTACACGTAACGTTCGTACGCGCATTTCAGATACACAAACGCACAACTGATTGGGTTTGAAGTGGGTAAAAAAGACGTCTTGGTTCTGCACGCCGTTTGATAGTCGTCAGACTATCACACAGCAAATGATGCACCATCACACAGCCGCCGTTTCTAGTAATAAAACTAAGACATATCATGTGACGCGCTCTAAACCAATGAAAAGGCAGAATATTTGTAAGGGGTGTTATACAAAACATTGTGTAAAAACCGCTCCCTCTGACAAATTATGATCCTACTCTTGTTAAGGGTCTGCATTCGTTTGGTAATGACTCTGAAAATTAATGGCAATAAAAAGTTAGGCTTTGAATACACTAAATGCAGGAGGAAAACCTTTTCACTTGAGAGCTATGTCACTTTTATCCCCCTAAATTTGAAACCGAGAAGCGTCAGTAACCTTTCCCTGATTGGAGTTCGTTTCAGTTGCAGATTCTTCCTGCGTGGACATTTAAAGCTAACCGCTTCAGATTTTCGCTAATATACGTGACACAAACGGAATGCATCATCGCTGCATTATGCGGTCTGGAGATCTGTGGATACACTATCCATTGATTGTCTTCAATGTATATTTTTTTTTACAGACATTGTTCCTAATACTTTTATGCTATCCTCTTGTGCAAGCAAGGACACTGCATGATTTTAATCTCTTACCAAATGGGTTTTTATAGGCTGCAGAGAAACCATAATAGTTAAGCCTGTGGTTTTAAAGCAGTTCCTTGGTCTATGGTTTAAAGGCACTGGACAAGTTTGTTATTTACTAAAAAGTAAGCTATATATTTAGCATAACAAATTATTTGGCAGCGGGCAACAGAGAGCTGTTTTAGTATATTGTATAAAAAACTCAGTAGAGAAACTACTTCCTCTGAAGGTATTTGAGAAAGAGGTAATTTTCTCACTAAAATAATGAAAGACTTTTAGTCCTGTGTCTTTCTTTAGGCATCTAAAATAATAATAATAATAATAAACAGTTCTTATAAAGCGCATAATATTACAATTAAGTCTCTACGCGCTTGAGTGGGTAAACAGGTGTGTTTTAAGTTGTAACTTAAATTGTTCCAGGGTGGGGCAGTTTTTGATGTGGTGTGGAAGATTGTTCCATAGTTCACAAATTTGTTCAAAGATTGTGTTTTTCCATCATGTTGGGATACACCAAGTGATAATACTGCCCTCTTTGACAATTACCAAATGTGTCCTGCAGCCGATTTCACAAAACGCTAGGATTAATCCTATGTCTCTATGGGACAAGCAATTCGTCCTAACTTAGAACGGGTTCATTACGTCCAAACGTCTAAGGCCTATTACTAATCCTATAGTTAGGAAGAGTTTGGTGAAATCATGGAGCTAGGTGAAATCAACGTTAGTGCCTTTAAAGAAACCTTTTTAAAACATCAAAGAAGTCTTAGAAAGGTAATGTTAAGGCCTGGGCAGTGTGCTCAATAAAGAAGACATCCAACTGAATCCAGTAGCTGGAATGTTGAGTAGGATGGATAATCCAGCTTAGCATGGTGTTAAGTGTCACTTTATCAGATTCCTCCTGCATGATCTAAACCCTGGGGGCAGCAGCAGCTTACATTTCATTCCACTCGTTTGAGTCTTCACACTGGGTTGGTTCTAGTCTTGGTGCAAGACGCTTTTGTTGAGTTGTTCGAACATCTTTGGTAAAACAGGCCTGATACTTCAAGGAGGTAACAGAGGAGATTGCCTCCATGCCCCCTGGTCATTTCCTTGGTGCCCTTGAAATGCTCCAAGGTACAGTAGAAATTTACAATATCTTTATAGAGTGCCCTTTGCTATGGAGAAAATGCCTCGGTACCCTTGCCATTTCAAAAGTGAAACATGCCTGGTAATACATTAGGCCTTTTGTACATGTACATGTACATGCACACACTCAACGCTGCACACGTCGCATAATTCCACCAATAGAGGGCGTTTCTGTAAGCCTTGATGTAGGTGTGGTAGGGTGATCTGGAAGTTTTTCAACAGCGTCCACAAATGTTCGATAGTTATGTGTGCAGCGAGGAGACCTTGATGGAGGAGTGGCAGGCCTGGAATTTCATCTTTTAACCTGTTGAAAGGGCAAAGCCATTTTCATTTTGCAAAAGGCACTTCCATTAGAAATCTTTGGGAAACTTCCGTAGGGAACCAAGGCCAAGACCAGGGCAATGGAGGCCGAGGCCTGCTGGGTGTAATTCCAGCCGTCGATTTAACAAAGAGCGAGGACTCGTCTTATCTCCAGTTAGGACGCTCGTCCTTAGGATCAACCTTAAGGTCTGCATGCTACAGTGCAGGGTTGGGACTCGTCCTAAGTCCTAAGATTAATCCTAAGTTAGGTGTATTGTGAAATCGACGGCTGGCCTGGAGCAGGGGATCTTGATAGTTGAGTGATAGTGAATAACTACGCCTTGTACAAAGACTAGGTTGCTCCATGGTTGGTAGCAGAGGAGTCTGTATTTTAGGGGTTGGCCTCGGGCTTCCTGTTAGTCTTGGTGCAAGACGTTTCTCGTTTCCTTTTCACGCACACCGCGGCCAATTCACCGACAGCGCGCGCAACGACTCACCTGACTTATAAGTCCACTCTCCGGCGGTGAGTGGACTATAAGTCAGGTGAGTCGTTGCGCGCGCTGTCAGTGAATTGGCCGCGCTGTCGGTGAATTGGCCGCGGTGTGCGTGATAAGGAAACGAGAAACGTCTTGCACCAAGACTAGCTTCCTGTTTGCACTCCCAGGGTCTCTGTGTGTGCATGGAGCTTATGGTGTGTGCTATTCCTCTCTGCTGGAGCTTAACATTTTTGTTATCGCAGAGGTTTGTGTTTTCAGTTGACACTGTTTTTGTATCGCGGTGGAATGAATTCATGAACCATGTGGCTTTTAAATGACCAGGATTTCTAATAAATGCTGTCAGAATGGTTTTGTTGAGGTGTAAGTGATTAAAGACACAGATGGGGGCCCCTGGTTGTGTGGGGGCTTCAATTCAACCTTTAATCATGGAGGAATGATGTAAATTTTAGCTTGATTTAGTTGACAGAGTAGGATCTAGACTAGTTGCGATAACGTACCTCCTCCTGACGGAAGGAGGGTTACGTTATCGCAACTAGATCTTGACAACCAGGGCCCATTTTCATGGCTCTGCTAAACGGAACTGGTGAGCTAATAATCAGCCCTTAAAGGGTATATGTAACTTTTGTAGGACAAAAAACACAATGTCCACAGATTTACACAAAACTTACACAGTTTGAAGATAATGATAGTAGAAAATATTACGTGCTGAGGTGCTGTAGTTTTTGTTAAATGAGTAAAACAATGTCATGAAAATAATTTTCGTCTCATGAGACGAAAATTATTGTAATCATTTACAAACGTATTTTCATGCCCTTTTTTTTTTTTTACTCATTCAGTAATATTTGAAGGGAAGCTTTCCACTATAATTATCTTCAAACCCTGTAAGTTTAATGTAAATCTATGGACATTTTGAAAAAGTACCCAAATCCTTTAAGAAAGCAAGGAATTCCGTTCTTTCCGTCAAGCATACTTCACAAGTAGGCAGGGAACTTTTGCTTGTGCCTAACAGGTACCCATTTATCCCTGGGTGGAATGAAGCAACTATAGTTAAGTGTCTTGCTCAGAGACCCAAGTGTCACGACCGGGATTCGAACCCACACTCTGCTGAACAGAAGCACCAGAGCTTGATTTCGGTGTTTTATCCACTCGGCCACGACACCCCAACATTTAGCACCATAGAGCTTACACTAATGTTGACAGTCTCACTATTGTGTCAATATCTTTGTTCAGATTGGGGGGGGGGGGGTACTGGTCAGAGACCATTTAACCTGAACAGTAGCTGCCTTGTAGCTAGGGATCACACCCAAATTTATGATACAACCTGGGAACATCACCTTTTAAGGGGATGCAACCCTGAAAGAATTTCATTGAATTGATTGATGGAACCAACCTGTGAAAGCCCTAGTCGTGTAAATGTCAATATTTTATTTGTTTTTTAACAGACTTTTTTTAAAGGCTTATCAAAGCATCAAAGCCTGTAGGGACAGTGAGTTTGAAAACATAAAAAGCATTCTGGTATGAAACTGAAAGTGGAAATAAAATCCCAGAGAAGCATCGTGAGATGGTTAAGGGTGGCGGTTCCGGAAGTGTGTGAAAGTTAAAACCCGAATGTTAATTGTTGAGAAACACAGTAGAGGGTTGGACCACTTTGCATTGGTTGTTTGTTGGCAGTGTTTTCCTGTCCATGACACTTGGGTCCTTTAAAGGCACTGGACACTAAAACCTTACTTGTTAACAAGCATTGGAGAGCTGTTGATCGTATAAAACATTGTGAGAAACGACTTTCTCTGAAGTAATATAGTTTTTGAGAAAGAAGTATTTTCTCACTAAAATATTTGAATTTGATTTCGAAACCTCATAATTAGATTTTTAGGTCTCAAAATCAAGCATAGATGGAAGCACACAACTCCGTGTGACAAGGGAGTTTTTTCTTCCGTTATTCTCTTGCAACTTCGATGACCAATATTGAGCTCAAATTTTCACAGGTTTGTTATTTTATGCATTATGTTGAGATACACCAAGTGAGAAGACTGGTCTTTGACAATTACCAATTGTGTCCTGTGTCTTTAAAGCAAGACACTTTTTGGTAGTTTGGTTTGAGCAAGGCGCTGAACCAATATATTGCTTTGTTCTTTGGATGGGATGTAAAGCCATAGCTGTGTGTTGTGTACACAGTAATCATTGTCATAAAAAAACCATACAGCTCTATGAATGAAAGATTATTCCAAGGGGTCGGCAGTGATTCCATTACACTCTGTATACCTTGCATTCACCTTGCATTTAATTGAACAACTGGCATACTATCTTGCATTCCAAATCATATTTTACAGATTAAATGGTTAGATTAGATAGTAAAAGAGGATCAAAAACCAATTTGTAACTAGGACTACCCTTTCATTACTGAATCCCCTTTAAAGAAGCACAGCAGTTTACTGTTTACGTAACGTACAAATGTAGAATCATAAGCAAACACCTTTAGATGGTTTTTGTTGAAAATAAAAACAGCAAAATGTCACAAAATTTTAGGCCTTTTGTAATTAACAAGAAATGTTTTAAAACCCAACTAAGTTGATTTTAGGAACCGTGCACTCTACTCCTGGAACTTCCTTTAGAGTCATGTTTGGTTCTGTAGCTAAAAATAATACACCCCAAAGATGGTGTGCCCCTTTAATACAATATTTTAATACTATACAGTGTACAGTCTTTTGTAATTGATTTTTAAAGGCACTGTACACGTTTGGTAATTTCTCAAAATATATATATTAGTATAAAAACTAACTTTGTAACGAGCAAAAGGACTCCCTCTGATGAAGTAACCTAATTTTTGAGAAAGGGGTAATTTCTCACAAAAATATTAAAAGATCGCGACTTCTGACTAGAAGCCTTTTATTCCTGTCTGAGAAAACACACTAATTTGTACCACAAGGGTTTTTTTTCTTTCATCATTTTCTTGCAACTTCAATAACCAACTGAGCCCAAATTTTCACAGGCTCGTTATTTCATGCACATGGGATTTACCAAATGATAATACTAGTATTTGACAAATTACCAAAGGTGTCCATTGCCTTTAACACTCAAATCAAGGCCATAATTCATTCAGATTGTCCTCATAAACTTTTAGTGTATGGGTGAGAGTACAACTGTGCAATGCTGTAGCCTAATGTACAGGCTGTAGGCATACATGTTGCAAGAAAATGCATATAAATAAATAGTAAACTTGCAGGTACAACCTTGTCTAAATCTCTTGTGTGAGAGTATTGGCTCTGAAAAGAGACGGTGCGGTATTGACGTTGCAAACAGTATACTCTGCTTAGCTTCAGGAGAAATATTGATTGCCGATATGTTTTTTTTAGACATTGCATGGTGAGGTATCAATGATATTATTCAATTTGTAACACCATAATCTGCCTTGCTGTGTATGTACACAAAGCCATGAGATTTGTTTTATTGAAAACTTGTCTTGCTGTTTTCTAAAAGCATTGCCTAATGTGGTTACCCCTAGACCCAGTAACTGAGGCGCTGTATTCCTTGTTCGAAATTTTGACATTTTCTGTCACTGGGGTGCTGTATTCCTTTTTCGAAATGTTGACATTTTCTGTACTTGACATTTTCTGTCATATGACAGAAAATGTAAAAATTTCGAAAAAGGAATACAGCGCCCCAGTTACTGGGTCTTTGCCCCTATGTTCTGTCATCCCCAGGTTTCAACACACCTAGTGTATTTCCCTAACCCTAACCCTAGCCTTAACTCTACATGTAGCGTCTAAATCATCATGACTTTTTCCGAACATAATATAGGTTACATTTGTAGGGTTGTGGGAACATAGCACTGACTGGGTGTCGGATTATAGAGCAGCGACCCTTATTTTGGTTGCCAAGGGTTTTGAGGCATATTGCACAGATTCAGTTTGTTTTTACTTTGCTGTGTAGACCTAAATAGATTTTTCTTTTGGAACTTGGCTTTTGGTTTATTCTTTTACCTCCGAAGGTACTTATTTATTGCTCTACAGGCCTCAAGTTTTACACTGCCAAGGCCATCAATTTTAGTCCAAGGCCAGTGATTGTAGTGTTGGGCCAGTAAACTCAAGACTGTATAAGTCAGGAGGTCTTGCATTTTTCTTTCAAATGTTGACTTTCAGTCTGATAAATATAATTGTGTTGATTAACGAAGAACGCTTTTAAAAACACAATATGAATGAGATGAAGCTGCTTTGTAAAATTTAAAACGATTCAACTGTATAAAAGGCTTCTTTTTTTTCATTTCAAATCTTGTATAAAAAAAAACTGGTCCAGTCAACTTTTGAGATACGTACAAGACCTGCGGTTGTGTCTTATTTTTACCCTAATTTCAAGCCCTGCTCTACAGATGGTAAAAGCAAGGAACAACTAACCTTATTTTATAGCAGAGCAAAATGCTACACGAAACATTCAGTTGCTACTGAAAAATTATCATTTGCTACTTAGTATTTGAAGTTACATGGGTGTTTGGTTTGGGCTCAGGATCTGTTCAGGGCTCACGCTTAAAAGCTTTGCTTCTTTGTGAGCTCTCCCTGCAGTGTCCCAAAAGTGTAATCTACCTGGCTAAACTGTTTTATTGATTTGAAACACCTAAGTATTATTGCCTGTGTAAGATTTGTTACTGTGGAAACAACTAAACATTGAAACCTTGAATATTAGCATTCAGTGTGCACAAAACTTTTCAGTCTAAATAATTTGCTATGCAAATGTGCTGGACGAAATCGTCCCCTCTATAGGTATGCATACCATTGATAATACTGCCCCTCCGTCTATAGAACATTTTAACAGCAAAAACACTCTCCTGGGAGGTCTTAAAAGAGCAAAACCGCCAGAACAAAACGGACAAGTCCAGTACTTGAAAAGTCATTCATTTCTTCCCTATTGACTCCTAATGGGTGTTCCATCAGGCCCCAACTGATGCCACTCAGTCCATGTTTGTTCTTATCTTGGTCTCATTCCTTGCTCTATGGTCTCTCATGGTATTAGGACATCCTTAACATAGCTCACTGGGTTCTCAAGACCCTGGGCTGTTTTTTCAGCAGGGGTTTCCGTGTTCCCCTTTTGTGTGTGTTGTTTGGAGCTCACTAAATTGCTGTGGTCCTCTCTACTGTGCCCATAGTTGACTTGGGTCACTTTCTCTGTGTCTTGCATCAGGGGCAGTGTATAGTGTGAAGGACTTCGTATGTGGTTGGATTCCTCTTTGATGGATTGTATGCATAGAGCAAGAATTGTATCATCTGTGACAAGACTTGAGTGAGAGCGATTCGAGTGACGAGTGAAAGGTAAGAGATTTTAACATACATGTGTGATGAGAGATGTTTTTTAGCAGACTGTTTGTTGAATTCATCTGTGAATGAGGAGGTGACAGATGGGATTTGACACGTTGCATGATGGCCAGATGGTGGATTTTAATGCATAAACTAAAGCCTTGCTCTTCTTCCAAGATCAAGCTCACACACTCAATCTGTGGTTAAAGGCAGTGGACACTATTGGTAATTACTCATAAATAATTATCGGCATAAAACCTTACTTGGTGACGAGTAATGGGGAGAGGTTGATGGTATAAAACATTGTGAAGTGCCATAGTTTTCGAGACAGAAGTAATTTTCCACGAATTTGATTTCGAGACCTTAGATTTAGAACTTGAGGTCTCGAAATCAACCATCTAAAAATGCACACAACTTCGTGTGACAAGGATGTGACAAGGTTTATTTTTCTTTCATTAGTATCTCGCATCTTCGATGAACGATTAAGCTCAAATTTTCACAGGTTTGTTATTTTATGCATATGTTGAGATACACCAACTTTGAAGGCTAATCTTTGACAATTACCAATAGTGTCCACTGCCTTTAAACCATCAATATCAGGGCTTGAATATTACACTGCCATTGCAGGCTTGAAGCCAGCACTTCAGTCTTGCTCTTAGTTTTAGGGACGGGCCAGTCAACTTTTGACAAGGCAAGTCGGGCAGTCTTGTGTTTTTCGTATCGAATATTAATCAAAATAATTTACCTTGTGTAATTTCTTGAACAAAATTGTTTGAATGTTGACTTTGATCTGATGCAATTCAATTAATCAATTCTACTGAGAATAGCCTACTTTAATTATACCAATATAACGACACATGAAATCAATCTTCTCTGACATGTCGTAACTGCTTGTTCACTGAAAGACTTGTTCTGCCACCTCTGGCATGTTTCTGGAGGTCGCAGGTTAGAGTATCACTTTTTAGTTAAGTTGTCTTTTTAAACAAAAAGCACACAAAATTACACGGCATGTTAATCTCCAAATAGCTGATGGCTTTGCCAGAAGCTCCATGGTGACCTTTTCGTCCCGAAAATTACAAGGTCTACCTTGACAGGCTACCTATCTTTGACACCCAGAGGTTTTCGAAATGACCCCCCCCCCCCATGTCCAGAAATGGGATCTTTGCAGCAGTTACAGAGATGCACCTTTAGAGGGACATTTCCCTCTTCTTGGCAGAAGAAATGAAAGTTTAGCCAGCTGCACGACCCTATAGGTCAAGTTCCCTCATGCCCCTGGTAATTGATGCTGACACGTGTGAACTGCCCGTGACTCTAAAAACTGCAGAAGTGTTGAGTGGTTAGGAGTTCAAGTTTGACAATCTTGGACTTGTTGTTGTATGGGCATGTGTTGTGTATCTGATGCATGCTGTATCAACAAGTCTAGCAGATGGCAGAGATGATGTTTGGCTTCATAGACAGCTGTTGGCAAAAGAAGTGTTATTTTTTTTTTGCATAAAGATATCGTCAACCTGTCTTATGGTTGGTAAGCAGTTTGCAACATCTTATTAAGATATTCCATGATTCTCCCCATCGCACAAGCTAGGTAGCGGGCCGATGTGCATGAATTGCATAGTGCAGATTACGGCCAATATAGTACAACAATGAAATTAGTTAAAAGAAAACCATATAGAATGCTCCAGATTGCATTGGCCAGCCAGCGGACAGTGCTTTTCAACCACGGAGGTACCTCCATGACTGAAGAAACCAGCCGGTCCACTTCGAGAAAAGTTTGACAGGTCCTCAGGTGTTTAAAACTAGCCTTTCCCCAGCAGACCACTGCATCAGATTTGCTTGACAGCGATCAAGTTTCTTTCATAATAATGATACAAGCATTTCTAAATTGCATTATCCAATGGGTGCAATGCTTAGGGCAGTATTTCTTTAGAGAAACATTGTATGAACCTTAAGATGAAAATAGAGAACCTTGCAGTCTTGGCTCCCAGTTGGTATTGTTGCAGTTGGTGTTGTTCCGTTATCACCGCAGCAACTGCAGGTGACGAAATTGACATAAAACGGCTGCAGTGCCATGTTGTTTTTTAATGATTCTCACAAGCCTGGACTTTCATCTTTTGGGGGCAAGGCAATTTTCATTTTGCAAGGAGTACTTTCATGGAAAGTCTAGGGAAACTTTTGAAGGGGCACCAAGGCCAAAACAAGAGCATCAAGAGGCAACAGTAGGCAAATGGCCTTCGTGCAGTTCCAAGCATTATCTCTATGTTAAGAAGAATCATTGTTGTTGGGGACCATTTTGCTGGTCGAATGGATATGGGGATTATAAGTAATATGTTTCAATTTATCATGTTTTTTTTCTCCCTTAAATACTACATTTTCCGCTACCTCTTTGTTAAGACACTGGCCGATTGGATGACTGCAAAAAAAAAGGTTTTATGCAGGACTGATAAAATAGTTCCAGACAGTGTTCTTGTTTGGTGAGATCAACCGTACATGAAATAACAAATATGTGAAAATCAGGTGTTGTGCTTTTTTAGGTTCTCAGGGACAGGCCTAGAATACAGTTTTCTCAAATATGACTTCATTTTTTAAAAGAGAAATTCCTTCTACTGTGAAATTATTTATCAGTAAAAATTCATACTAAAATTAAACAATGGTGGTTTTTTAACTTACCAATCCTGCGTATGCAGACCACCTTTAAGATGCTTTTAAAAGCAACCAATATTTCCTCAAATTTGATTATCCTCTTGGAAGTGACAAGCCTTTCTTTTGTTGTTCCTTTCCACTAAATTCTTCTCAGCTCTGCACCGTTTCAGCAGATAAAACCTGACCTCCTCCTCACCTTTTCCCATCTTTTTGTAACGCAGAAAATCTGGAAAGTCCTTTCCAAAGTTTGTTGACCCCCACCCCATACTGTGCCAAGTGTAGGATATTGTGTGTGCAGATTTTAATTTTTTTCTTAAATAAAAATTATACCAAGTAATATAGAAAAAAACATAGGAGTTTTGCTAAAGCATGCAATTCAAGGGAAATAATTCACTGCGTTTGTATTGCAATTGGGAGAATCACTGTTAGCATCGGGGGCCAGTAAACCCATGACTAAAAAGTCTGGCAGTCTCATTATTTTTCTTTTTTCAGACTTTTAGTCTGATATAAACCTCAATTTCTTTCAATTGTGTTGAGTGGCCTATTGAAGAATAAGTGTGTAGGCCTACTTAAAACCATATAACAAGATAAATTGATTATTGTTCGAATTAAACTCCCAGTTCAAATATTGATAAAACTGTGTCTAGTATTTCTAACTTCAGTTCTGGACTTCATTTACAAAATTCTGATAATCCCTTTCAGTTCTGCTGTGTGTGGAAGAATAACACCTAACGTACAAATGAGATTTAAAGCTTCTCTTACTTGCTTGTTCAAATTAAATTGGCAGTTCAAATATAAATGTTACACTATGTCTAGTTTTTCCCATTTCAATTCTGGTCCTATTTGAGGCATTGCATGGTGAGGTGTATGTTTGGTTTGCGGTAACAACATGTATGTTGTTGCCAGGTAGAGTTTGTTCTTAACTGTACTACCCTGGAGTAGATTTATCTGATGTTCGGGAGACTTCTCAGTTCTGAAAAGAACTGTCCTGCTTTTAAAACTACTACTTGGGCGAAAGGTATATAGAAAATTGGTGGGACTACTACTTCAGCTGATAGGAACGTATATAACTGCACTACCGCGAAGTCATTTCTCGAATTGGTCTAAACGTTTTGACTAGCTTGCTCTAGTCATCGTCAGGAGACTGGTCCACAAAAAAATCAATTTTGGTCCAGTAATTAGTAAACCTGTATTTGAGCTATTTCTACGCCCATGCATGTATTTACTGTGTAGGCCCCCAGTAGGCCTTCAAGCCCTGCTCTGCGGTCAGTGAATTTCCCCCCAAATTCATGACAGGTGTCATCATAGAGTAAGGACAGGGGTGTCATGTACACCAAAGTCTACACATAATTATGTAAATACGAAGTCCTGTGCATTTTTCACACCATGGTTGCAATTAAAACACCTTAAATATGAGGAAACAAACATGCCTTGAGTTGCATAAGTAAACATACTGCTTCCTTTACAGGCATTTTCACAGTTAGTTTTGCCTGCTGGGCAAAGTGTGGGAATGATTTGTGGCTTGGTGGGGTGTCTGGCTGTCAAGCTGTAAATAGTTTGGTTTTATGACCTTGGCTTGGGGCAAGGTGTAATACTTGTCTGAAGAAATTAATTCATAGATTTTTACTTCCTGGTGGCACTGTCTAGTTCTTCTAATTCTATACTGTCTAGTTCTTCTATTTCTATAGACCTTTCACAAGGCACTGGACATTATTGGTAATTACTCAACATAACTATTAGCATAAAAAATATACTTAGTAACAAGGCAGCAATGGAGAGCTGTTGCATTGTGAGAAACAGCTCCCTCTGAAATAACGTAGTTTTTGAGAAAAAAAGTAATTTCCCAATAAAATATTTGAATTGAATTTGAGACCTCAGCTGACGTCCCGAATTCAAGCATCTGAAAGCACACAACTTGTGCGACAAGGGTCACTTTTTCTTCCTTTATTCTCTCGCAACTCTTGACTCAGACTGGACAAGATTGGCGGTCTTGTGGTTTTCAATTGAATATAAACCATGCTGTGTAGTAATATTTTTAACAAAAACAAGTGTATTTAAATGTTGACTGTGAGTCTGATTAACATCTTTGAATTCTATTGAGCAATGTCGACGTCTGTGGGCCTAAGACAAATGAGATAAATTTTCTCTGAAGATTTCTCCCTCAAAATCTAATTTGAGTTGAGGGTTGATGATTTGCACACATGCTGACTTTCACAAGCGAAGAATGCAAGGAAAACAATTGATAAACTCTACAATGTACATGTTCAGGGTTCTTTATGGAAGGTAGTGCACAACCAGGTGCTCCTGTTCCTTTGGTTTTACTTTTATAACCATCAATTATTTTGATCATATTTTATACAACAACCTTGGAAAATTTCATTCCAAAAAATGGAAGTGTTCTTGAGATACCGTGGAAAATCTGGAGTGGTTAGGTCCACAGGAAAACTAGACTAATCTGTATTTGAACAAAAACAAAACCCGGTAACATTTCTCAGATTGACACTTTTTCTGAATTCCTTTCTCTCAAACCACATTCCTGAAAGGGGAGTCGCCCCTTAAAATGCTATTCAATATCAACAGCTGCAGTGATTCTTACCATTTTCTTAGTTCCTTATTTCCCAGTATGTGACATAGTTTCTATACCTATTCTCATTAGTTTTTGCTTACTTTGTCATTGTCATTTTCTCCAGTAGTTTGTTTGTATGTATGTCTGTTTGTCTGTCCGTCTGTCTGTCTGTTTGTTTGTCTGACGGTCTGTCTGTCTGTTTGGTCTGTGTTTGGTCCTAAGCATTTACCTTTAGTTTATCTATTTTGTTATGTAAAGGCAAGCCGCTACAAGCTACCTGGCTTGTTTTGGGCCTTTTCTCCACACGTTTTCCGCCAGTTTATTTTTTGTCTATCATTTATATATACCTGTACGTATTACTATAATATTGTGGAAATGTTTTGTGGAAATAAATGTATATGGAATTGAAAAATTGAATTGAAGAGTCCATGTTCTTACTAAATACTATAGATATCAAATAATAAACCACAAGGGAAACTGATTGGGAGACCACCAACATAGGGCTAGATAGCTCAGTTGGTAGAGCGCCGGCACGTTAAACCGGAGGTCGTTGGTTCAAATCCCACTCTAGTCAATTTTTCTTTGTTCAATCCAAAATCATTTAAATACTATAGAGCAAGATGTTGTTAATCTTACCAAGTAACTTTGTATGGGCATTCATACTTTTTTAGTAATTACCAAAGTTAGGCATATCCCTGTGAAGAATAGAAAATAAAGTGTTTCAAAACACAGTTCTAAAGTAATGGGGAAGAGTTTGGGTCTTTGAAAGTGAAAATAAATTTTTAATTACTATAAAAAGAATGCCCCAAAAACTTAATTATTGTAAGAAGCACTGCAGCTGTCATGGTAATTAATTTATACCTCTTTTTGACAAATAATTCCCTTCTAGAGAATGTGGTTTTAGAGTGAGGCTTTCAAAAACACCTCAATCTTATTGTAAGATACATATCAACATGTATTGGATTAAAACAACTGAACCCAAAACAAAACTGAGGTTATTCTCTGCCTTTGAACTGAAGAAAAAAATGTTAAACCCTTATTATGAACATGTTTAAAGACAGTGGACACTATTGGTAATTACTCAAAACAATTATTAGCATTAAACCTTACTTGGTGACGAGTAATGGGGAGAGGTTGATGGTGTAAAACATTGTGAGAAACGGCTCCCTCTGAAGTGCCATAGTTTTTGAGAAAGAAGTAATTTTCCACTAATTTGATTTCGAGACCTCAAATTTAGAACTTGAGGTCTCGTAATCAACCTTCTAAACGCACACAACTTCGTGTAACAAGGGTGTCTTTCTTTCATTATTATCTCGCAAGTTCGATGACCGATTGAGCTCAAATTTTCACAGGTTTGTTATTTTATGCATATGTTGAGATACACCAACTGTGAAGGCTAGTCTTTGACAATTACCAATAGTGTCCACTGCCTTTAAGATTGACCATAAGATCATGACATGAATCCAAATGGAGCCATCAGTCATACAGCCATGCACCTGCTACCCCAGGGAGCCGCCCCTGGTAATCATTCACTGGTAGTCATTCCCAAGACTGAATCACGACTCCCCCCCCCCCCTCTAGCATTACATACTGTGACTCTCCACATTGCCAGGGGCTGGTTGCTTAAGTTGCTTCCCAGTAGACTTTGTCTTGGCTGATGCATCAAACATGTGCATGTTAGTCTTCACTAAACAAGGGGCCCTTGGAAATATCTGAGACTTTTTTTTATCAGATTGAAATACTACAATTGAGTGAGTTATTTGACCCACTTTTGCTTTGTGTAGTATCCTGCAAGGACCTATATGTTTGATGTGGATGCATGCAGCTGTAGAAAGAGCCGATAAAAGAACAAACATGCAGGCATGTGTGGGTGTTTCTGAAGCTACTGGTTCAATCTTCTCAGTGTAATCTGAGATGAATTTGTTCTCTCCTCAGATTCAGAATAATGCGCTGAGCTTTAGTTCTATACTAAATGTTTGTAGAATCATGAAGATATATCTCTGTCTAAGATACATGATGTTGTATAAAACCTTGCTCATTTATTGAACTAACGAGGTTGAGATTGCATAAATTCTGTTTCCCGCCCCATTTTTTCTCTTTTTAATTTGCGCCTTTTGCTTCCAATCCCAATGAATTTCAATAATGAATGTAGGGAAGTTATTGTATGGTCTACACTTTCTTTGTTCACCCTTTTGGATATTTGTACAGTAGCTGTAATGAGTTTTTTCCTTATGTACTGATGTTTTTGGACCAGCAATCAAATCAGACTTTAAGCACAAACAGTATCTACGCACATAACAATTCGCCTCCCAGATAGTCTGTGATGTTTGGCCTAGCAGTTAAAGGGCACCCTGCTGAGCGAAAAAAACAATTGTATTGAACTGTTGTCCTTTCTCTATGTATTGAAGAAGAAGTCAATCTGTCTGGAAAAAAAATCCAATTTACCCCCAAATTTATTCATTAAAAAAATAAACAGTGAAAAGCAGTGGTCAGGATTACAAGAGGTTGATCACAGACCGAAAAGGACCTTGGAACACATCTGTTTTCCCAGCAAGATGATCTAAGATTGATTGCCCCAAATCCTTTTGATCTTTCCACCTCTTTGAAGTACAGTGGGTGTGAGTAACAGGTGTAATTTATTTGGAAGGGAGTTCCTTACCGCCATAGAGAATCAGATATAAGAGGAACTCGGCTCCATGAATGGGTTTGTGTTCTTTCTTGTAAGAAGGGAAGGTCTCAGATTCCGAAATTATCCACAGAGGAAATCAGCTCCAAGAGGGGGGGGGGGGGGGGGTGGACGTCTTTGATGATTTAAAGATTCAATCAACTATTCCAGCAACAATGGTGCAGTGACCTTTCTCTAAGCTTGAGTGGAGAAACATTTGTGTATTTAAGTGATTTAATTGAAACAGAACAGTGGGGGTCTTTGAGTGTTTTGGAGTAGGTGAATGGTTGGATTTCGTTGATGGAGTGTTTTGGTCTTTACTTCTCTTTTTATCAATAAGGGGAGATTATTGTGAAGAATGCAAGGCCATGCTGGTGAAACCTATTAAGCACGGGTGATTTCCTCCTATTACTACAACGCAAAATATAGCCCACAAAAACCTGAATTTTATGAGCTGAAAATTCTTCTAAATTCACACAAATACCCTGAATATTGGCCGGCCCTGCAAGTGGGCATACCCCGGGGAACAGCCACCCCTCCTTCAGAGGTACAATACTATGATAATAGTTTTTGTAGTCTCCAGAAGATGATTTGAGCATACTGATCGAAATGTCGAGTTGAAACCAACGGTTCTTTTCAGAACCACCCCCAACTCATTTAAAGATTATCATTACATGGTGTTACCGCAAACCTTTTACTATAAGATGTATAACCCTGGGGTATTCCTGAAACTTGCTGCCAGAACCACGTGGAATAGGAAACTAAGCAGGGATAGTGGGAAAGTGCACTGGGGTAACCGTGTAGTGGAGTAATTATTCCACAGGGAAAAGAAGAGATGCATTGTGAAAGGGCTATTAATAACATAATTTGTAATAAGTTTGCAAAACACTTGTTCAATAGGCCCTTCTTAATTTGTTTGTTTCATTCCACGATACATTTCCAAACCTCCCCCCACGGCCGCCGACCCACAGTGTTAAAAAGTGCCACAAAGTCCTCTCATATCACGCATCGTCACTGTGCGCAGAATCAGATGTCCCAGGGGCGAATAATCATTATTACTATTAACTAAAATGCAAGGATTGTCAACGCAATTGAGTTGTGGAATTCAGTTCATTGTTGTCCATTCACTGATGGGGAAGTGCCATGGGTGGTGCAAAAAGTTTGTCATTGTTGTGGGATTTGTGCGGTTAGGCTGAATTTGTTCTCGCCCAACGCCATTCATACTTGTCGGACTAGTTCATAGGAGAGCACTGTGCACAAATACATTGGACTATTATAGGTGGCCAGGTTTAGATATTAGACACTACAGCCAATAAAGGTAAGATTTTCAGATTTTTCTTTTTCTTTTTAGACCTGTGAAATATCAGGATCAGATTTTGAAGTTTGGCTGAGGCCTGTGAATTTAAAACAGTGTTTAATTTCATATATTTACTTTTTATTTAGTGGTTGTTGTTGGGCTGGGGGGGGGGGTATGTCCAGGAAGTATGACAGTAAAATGATAAACGGATAGTAAATTAAATGTAAAGTCACAGGGTTTGTAAATGAGATGATTTAGCTGAACAAGTCAATATCAATGGGCTCAGTCATTTGTTTAGAATAACAAACACTGACTTGACATTTTGGTCAAGGGTGTTACGTTTAGGCACACATCATTGATATTTTCTAGAATGGATTAATGTCCTCCTCAGTGTTGACATCGATGTATACAATCCAACCGGATTGGCTAAAAAATAATAACAAACTCTGACTTGACACTTTGGTCAAGTTTGGCCATGTTTGTCACACACCCTTAAACTTTTCTAGACTCATTTCCTCCAGTGTTTTGACATGAGTGTACACAACCAATTGTACATTCATACATAGGCCCTACCTGTACATTGACTTATGACGCACATCAAGGTCCCCCCCCCCCCCAACAATCCCAATCCCAATAAGCACCTTATTTTGTCGACCCACTTGAATTAGGTCATCTAAAAATGGCGTTCTTGACAGCTCATTTTCACAGCTCATTCAAAACAAGTTTGGGTTTTTTCTTCTTTTTTTGCCCTATAACCATAAGTGATGACAGGTGTACATGGACTTGTAATTGCAACAAAACCCTCTGACTGGAACCCTAATTTGATTATGAAAGTCTCACAATACAAGGCCATGGTTAGAATATAATAGCATCAGGTGAGTGTGTACATCATGTGATATAGCTATAACCCTAGATGTCTTGTTGCGAGATGTTTTTACTGTCCCTTACGCAGAAATGACCACAATCCACATGTTGAGGATTAGTCTTTTATTGTTGAATAGTAAAACTGTGGATTTTTGCATCCTGATTATGTCCATACACATCCTGACTATTCCACTGATATAGGACATTCCCTTGGGGCCTGGAAATGGTTTTACGACATTTGTATTGTGGCTTTGGTGATGGGACGAGTTAAGGTTTTTAAAACAGCGCCCAGAATCGTCTGATGGTTCTTGTATTTCATGATAGCATGTGGATAGGAATAATTGCGATATTCAATTGTGATATTACACAAAAACGTCTTGCACCAAGACTAGTTGAGGGTGGTGGATCACTGCAGTAAATCATGCTATATGAGCAGATTAGGACACTTAACCATGAAAACTACCGGCAAATTATGTGCATGTTTAGACTGATATGGACTGATCATCAGCAAGTCAGTTTTTGTAGAACAGCGCCCTCTTGTGTTCGATTGCTGAAGTTCAGTTCAGTATTGAAGCATACAAACATGTATTGGACCAAGACTTATACTTAAAGGCACTGGACACTATTGGTGCTTGGTGTATCTCAACATATGCACAAAATAACAAACCTGTGAAAATTTGAACTCAATTGGTCTTCGTAGTTGCGAGGTAATAATGGAAGAAAAAAAACTCTTGTCACACGAAGTTGTGTGCTTTCAGATGCTTGATGCTCAAAATGAAATTTGTGAAAAATTACTTCTCTCTCGAAAACTACTTACTTCAGTCTCACAATGTTTTATTCTATCAACAGTTCTCTTTTGCTTGTTACCAAGTAAGTTTTTATGCTAATATTTATTTTGAGTAATTACCAATAGTGTCCACTACCTTTAATGTTTCCGATCTTCAATTTCTGATGTGCAGGGCCTGATTTCATAAAGCTGTGTGAAGTTAGCAAGACATTCGTGCCCCTTGGGTTACGTGTTCGAATAGAAATTTACAATTTCCTCAATAGAGGTGTCCTTTACAAATGGGAAAACGCCTTTTTGTCCTTGCCCTTTCAAGATCATTTTTTTTGAGCCGGATTCATAGACTTGCTAAGTCCTCCTGCGCCAGTCGATGTTGCGCCCTATACCATCAAATAATACAAACGAACTAGCATCACCAACCATCAACCACGACTTACCACAATCTCTGTCACACAGGGCTTGGGCAACTGCCAACAAAATGTTTTTATGTGTGTCTTCTCAATTGTTGAGACCATCCAAAAGACACATGAATTCAAACAATCAATAAAATGACAACTGGGGCGACAAGAGAGACCTTAGGGGAACCATGGGTGAAACAAAAATATGAACTGAATTGAGGACACCTGTCCCAATGACAGCTGCAGATGGGTGGAATAATAATCCCAGTCACAGTGCAAATGTTTCTTTGTGCAGTGTGTGTGCCAAGTTCTTGTAGTTTATGTACACTAGGTGCAGTTAAATTAATTGGATGCTGTTGTTGGTCTGAATGCTGATCTCTTGGGTATACTTGCTTTACACTTACAAAATCTTCTTATGTGAGTATTTTAGGGAGACCTTTAAAGGCAGTGGACACTATTGGTAATTGTCAAAGGCTAGCCTACACAGTTGGTGTATCTCAACATATGCATAAAATAACAAACCTGTGAAAATTTCAGCTCAATCGGTCATCGAACTTTAGTTGTGTGCGTTTAGATGGTTGATTTCGAGACCTCAAGTTCTAAATCTGAGGTCTCGAAATCAAATTTGTGGAAAATTACTTCTTTCTCAAAAACTGAGGCACTTCAGAGGGAGCCATTTTTCACAATGTCTTATACCATCAACCTCTCCCCATTACTCGTCACCAAGAAAGGTTTTATGCTAATAATTATTTTTAGTAATTACCAAAAGTGTCCACTGCCTTTAACATACAACAGAGGGCTACAAATACAATGCTTGGCCACTTGCAACTTGACTTTAAATGTTTTCTCCGCCGTCCCCTGTTTAATGTTAATTGGAGCGCTGACCGCGCAAGGAGTGAGAGCCAACATTGAAACGGGGTCATGGGGAGGGGTCCAACGAAATATGGCTAGGAGTGTAGATTGCTGGCACATTAATCCGGAAGGTTGTTGGTTCAAATCCCACTCTAGTAATTTTTACTTTGTTCAACCCCAAATTGTGTAAATTTTACCCAGTCAGTTGACTTTGCATGGTCTATTATTTGATGTCAGTATTTTTTCTTACTCAATAACGTTCAAACAATTGTTAATGTTCTCTAGAGACTTTTTGGGGGGAGAGGGGGTTACGCACGACATTATTTGATTGGCAATCATTGGTATGACGTCATCTGACGATCAATTCCAATCAGTCTGAACGCCGACGATCACAATAATAGCGAGGTGGTTTCGATAATGGTGAAGTATGATGTGTCGTACAAGAGAAAAGTGACTGAAAAGTTGAGAACAAAAGAGTGGCAAAGACGGTACTAGACAGCAATGTAAAGGGGGTCTTGCAAACAGCAGTGCGAAACTTATCACTATCTCTTGCCCCCTCAATTATATTTTCTGTGCTTGAGGATAGTTTATCCATGTGTTGTTATTACCAAGTCCAGATGGCTTCTTTTTTTGCTTTCCGTCATTTTGCAAAACAACTTTCTTGGTTCTTGGTTTGTTTTCTTTCAATAATGTGTGCAAGAGGTGCTTCAAGCGGAAGTAAGTGTTTCACAGAGTAATTGGTGCTTGTACAACATCACAGCATCAATTTAACTATGTCGCCTTCTTATATACCAAGGGACCTCTGGAATAATGAGTCGATCTTTTTTCAAATCCAGGGCTCAAACTTTACTCTGGATGGCAGGCTTGAGGCCAGTGGTGTTGGCCTTGGGGCAGTTAACTCAAAACCTGACAAGTCTAGCAATCTTTTGTTGCTGTTGTTTTTTAATTTACAAAACAAATATGTTCATGCAATTTACATCAAACATTACAAGGCTAAAAGCCACTCCTGTAAGAAGTTTAGGATAAAAATAACTCAAAAGAGCTGAAGGTAGGAATTTGTATTCTCAAACAATCTAGATTGTTGGATGGAGGGAAACTTGCACCAGGCAAGGAGTTCCAATGATACTGGTGCTCCTGTGAGACTTCTGCTGTTGACGATACAGCCTCCATTTGAGCGGCCAGTATTGGGCCCTTTTCGGGTAGTAGAAAAGCAGCAGTCGCGACTAGACAGACATTAGTTGCCCAAATGCTTAACAGCAATTCTAAATTCTGTTTTGTTAATTTTGACTCTTCTCAAAACCAATTCAATAAGCGCTAATTGCGTGTTAGATTTAAGTTTTGTCTGGTATTAACTGGAGGTTGCTATGCAAGGCTTGCCCCAAACCATCAAATGTAAGCGGTAACTTGTAACTATAAGTATACGCAAGTCATTGTACTTGAAGACTAAATTCAAATCTTACTCGCAAAAACCTTTTTCGACTATGGTGAACAGTCCCCTTTAAGGAAGCTTGAACCGTAAACAAGTTGAGTACAGGAATTGGCTCATTACTGGACCAGTTTACAGGGGGAGCCCCATCTTTAGGGAGGGTCACTGGCTTATGACGCTCATGTCTAGTCCCATTAGATACACTGGTTAATACCTCAGGATAGTTAGCATCGTCAAAGAGTTTTCAATCTCTCTCGCTCTCGGCCAATCATGACCGGCTTTCCTGGCAAACTTTTGTTTTTACTACCGAACTTGTCCATGGGTCATCTATCATTGCATGTCTGCTCCCATTAGGCTGACTGGGTAACGCGCGACAGTAGGTCAGGGTGGATTTGTTGTGTCTGATTTTTCTTTGGAAAGCCAGTCGTGCTCGACGCTTGTACATGTTCATCTTTTGGTTTTTGCATCCGATGTTTTGGGTCGTCTGTCATTCTGCGTCTGTGTAGAATTGCTGGATAGTACAACAACAGGTTGGTGTAGATTGTTTTATTCGCTACATGTGCGTGTGGTTTGGGAAACCTTGTTTTTCGTTTATGCGGCAAACTTTTTCTGTTTGTTGTTCTGAGTCATTGAGTTTATGCGCTCTTGTTGTTTACAAAGGATGTTTGGTGAATGCTATAATATTGTGTTGAGTCCAACCATTTTTCCTCCATGGTAAGAGAGGTTGGTCATTCTCATTTTGTGAATGATGGCACTTCCATCAGATCAATGTGTGAAAGTTTTGAAGGGGCACCAAGACGAGGGGAACAGGTGCCTTGCTCTCCCGCTCAATGGTGTTATTATTTTAGATTTTTTTGTTGAGTATTCTTTTCTCATTTTAAGATTCCTTTGAGTCGCAGTGGTTTGATTCACTCATTGGCCATTTCAGAATTGTTGCAGAATAGTCTCCTGTAAATTTTTGCTTTAAAGACATTGGACGCTATTGGTAATTGTCAAACTACTTCCCACTTGGTGTATCTGAACTTGTGCATAAAATAACGAACTTGTAAATAATTGAGCTCAATTGTTCGTTGAAGTTGCTAGATATAAATGAAATAAAAAAACACCCTTGTCACACAAAGTTGTGTGCTTTCAGATGCTTGATTGCGAGACCTCAAATTCTAAATCTGAGGTCTCAAAATCAAATTTGTGGAAAATTACTTCATTCTCGAAAACTACGTTACTTCAGAGGGAGCCGTTTCTCACAATGTTTTATATTATCAACAGCTCTCCATCACTCGTTGCCAAGTAAGTTTTCATGCTAAAAATTGATTTGAGTAATTACCAATAGTGTCCACTGTCTTTAAAGCAAAGAAACTGTAAGCATAATGCAACTAGGCTCAGGATTGTAGATCTAACTAGTACAATTTTCCCTGTCAAAAAAAAAAATTGATTTAACCTTAAAGACTGCATAATAGTTTTATACAGACAACAATAGCCAGTCTGGGGAAGTTTCAGTTGAATTGTTTCATTGTAACACTCAAATTGTGACGTGGATCAGCGGCCACTGATCCATATATTATTGGAATGTCTGAAATAAATCTGCAAGTTCAGTATCTGCATCGTCAGGCTCTGTGCATGGTAAATAGACCATTTTAATGAGATTTTGGGATATAGAAAGTTTCCATCAAAGTTCCTGAGTTTGAGCAATTGTCATGGCCGAGTGGTCTACTGCACCGGACTCCTGTTCTGGTGGCTAAATGTCAGCTTGTGGTTTGGGTACAAATCCGATCATGTGAGAGGGTCAAGGCTCAACCCTTCTTCATTTTCCACCTCTAGGACTCTCAAAATGCAGAACTTAAACAGTCAGTCAGTGCTTTATCTTTTTGTATAAACTTAAGAAGATATTGATTGATTGACTTAATTTATCTCTTTTATTTTAATACACCCATATTTTGTTTAGTTTTTATTTATCTATTGCCTAGTCTCACTCAGTCATAATGTCAGTGTCCCTTTTGTTTGTTTGTGTCTTTATTTGTTTATTTTGTCTTTGTATTAGGGAACGGGAACAAAAAGCATTTGCTTCATCTGAAATGAAATGAAGGGCCTATATTTACGTTTGAAAATCACTCTTAAAATTAATGGCAATAAAAAGTTACTTGGTTAGAAGAATAGCAGCTTGTTATATTAATAAAAAGTAATATAAGAATCATTAGGTCTCTCAGATTTTGTATTGCAGTTATAGATTTTTTCTAACTGGGTGGACAAAGTCGCTCTCAAAACGCAGCAAGTGAAATTTTCACAGGTTAGTTTTGTTGTATATTTATAAAGGATTAAAACAATCAAACAGTTCCAGACCAAAGCTATACTTTTTCTTAAATGTATGTAACTGTAAGTAAGTCAAGTTTACAAAGATTAAAGGCAGTGGACACTATTGGTAATTGTCAAAGACTAGCCTTCACAGTTTGTGTATTTAACATATGCATAAAATAACAAACCTGTGAAAACTCGAGCTCAATCGGTCATCAAACTTGCGAGATAAATATGAAAGAAAAACACCCTTGTCACACGAAGTTGTGTGCGTTTAGATGGTTGATTTCGAGACCTCAAGTTCTAAATCTGAGGTCTCGAAATCAAAACTCATGGAAAATTACGTCTTTCTCGAAAAACTATGGCACTTCAGAGGGAGCCGTTTCTCACAATGTTTTATACTACCAACCTCTCCCCATTACTCGTTACCAAGTAAGGTTTTATGCTAATAAATATTTGAGTAATTATCAATAGTGTCCACTGCCTTTAAAAGGAACAGCAGAACTGTAATCCCTAGCTGTATTCTTTATACAGCTGTAGCAACCCACAAGGAAGTTGTCCATGTTTTGGTAATTCTGGTGATAATTTCTGTAGCCTTGATCTTCAGAACAACAAAAGACAAATCCATACTAAGTGGAGCAATATATCACCCAATAAGTTAGTTATGGAAAAGTGTGACCATAACCACAGGAAAGATAAGCTATTAACACCAAATAAAATTTGTGGGTGGGCCCCCCCCCCCCCCTTGTAGGAAGTACAGACTCTACAACTGGGCATTTCCGTTTTGCGGTATCATATTACTCAGTGAAACCACAACGCTGACCACAATATGGCTTGGGTTAAGGGTGTGTTTATTGATTGGATTTGCAATGTTATATCAGAGACCATGGTAACCTACTGTGCAACATTAACAAGGCCATTTGCAGGCACCATGGGATCCCAATGTCCCTTGAAATGGTTCGGCCGCAGGCAAAGTGCTAGCTAATAACTCCAACCCCCCCCCCCCCCAAAAAAAAAAAAAAAAAAATCACCGAGTTGGCAGGCTTGTCCCCTCACTTGTTCTACCTCCATGTTAATGTATCTTAACAATACATGCATAAATTGTCAAACCTGTGAAAATGTGGGCTCAATTGGTTGTCAAAGTTTCAAGAGAGTAATCTGCATAAAAAGAAACATTCTTGTTGCATAGAATTGTCTGCTTTCAGATGCCTGAAAGTAGGATACATTTTTAAAGGATTTTTAAGAATCAAATGGTACACTTTGCCTGTAAACTAACCTGAAGGAGAAGAACAAAGTCTTGTGTGCACAAAAAACATACTTGAATGCAATTTAAAGGCTAAAAATAAACCTTAAGTTTTAATGAAATAGGGAGACATCAGTGATTTTGAATTTATGTTTTAAAAAGAAACAGAGTAATATTTGCTGCAATTGACAGGGAAAATATTATAATTGGAGATGTTCAATGATCCGAATCTGACTGGTTCCCTTTCAGCTTTGCTTTATATATGAGGTAATAAATAACTCCTTTTATTTTACCTGTCAACTGACACTTTTCTACCTTGACCGAAAACCTTCAAATATTTCCAACCATAGAAAAGTTTACATGCTGCCCATGTATTGCGTGTGAATAATGCAGGATATGTGCAAGGTAAAATTATATAATTTGTCAAGTTGTGAGTTTCTGTGTTCATAGAGCTTTTGAGAGCGACTCTATACTAAGGTCGGAACGTGTTAGCCACAGGTTAGTTTGTAGGTAAGCGATTGGTTTACAAATGGTTTTCAAGCAGTTTGTAAACGCAGTGTTTGTATTTAAGTGATTGTATGTAGTGATTTGGTTTTTTCGGATTGTTTAGAGATTTGCAGTTGTGGCTGCTTATACCATACCCTGGAAGCTTAGCCACTAGAGTAACATTTCATAGAGTGGTTTAAGCAGAAAAGATTGCTTAACAATTTGCTGCTAAGCAGAATTGAGCAGGATACCAATCACAAACTGTGTATACATTCAGTTTGGCTGGTAACCTTTTTCTAATTAAACAGTGACATTTTGTTGTGCTTAGGTTATTTGTGCTTCTGCAACTCTATGATGTAATTTCATATTATGAATATTATTATTATTCACTGGTTTATTATTGGTTGATTTTTAATTTTGGTTTTTACCCATACACCGATGTATGTTAGCACTGTATACTCAGTACTTTCCCGAGTCCTGTGAAAAAAATATCACAGGCATGTTACTCGGGTGGGATTCGAACCCACGAACCTTGCAATTCTAGAGCAGTGTCTTACCAACTAGACTATTGAGGTTGCCCAGTAGCTAGAGGCAGTTCGAATCCTATGTTTTGGCAGCGGGTACTGCAACGATATTAAGAGATTGTTGATTTTTTTTCACGGTTACAACTTGTTGTCAGAGGAAAGGTTGCATTGGTCTGTATATCAAATTACTTGATTTTAAGATGGTTAAAAAAAAAGGCTAATCCAAGGCAAAACAACAACATTTAAAAATGATTACAATCAAATCAGTTTTAGTTAAGGCTGAATGCTTAGAAAAATACACCGGTTTAAAATGCACTGCTAAAAATGTTATTCTTAATAAATTTAAGAAAAAGCCATGTTGTGTCACTCCCTTGAAATTGTTTCTATAAGAATTTTGGAGCAGGATAAAAGAAACATTATCAAAGATAAGTTTTTTTCTTATTTCAAGAATACCATTTTTAGCAGTGTGACATTAAACAATTCTGCGGTGCCCAATTTCATGACCTCGCCTACCACCACATTCTGCACTTGCGATGCCCTCTAAAGAATGTGATTCAACGATGGACTGTAAAAGTGTAAGCACAGAATTCCGCAGTAAGCAGAGCCATGAAATTGGACCCAGATTTACCTCCAAACAGATGCTCTTCAAACCAGATGCATGCCGTACACTGACGGACGCGCCTAACATCAAGGCTTCATTACCAAGTTGCACGTGTTAATCAGTTCAAAGACCTGATCATGTTTGCACTTTATTAAGACTGATTCAATCAGTTAGTTTACCGTTAATTGCACGACTGTTTTCATTAAAGTTGGACCATGTGCAAGTGCACAAGTTTATTTGTGTACTCAATTTACCCCGACTTGTTTTGTCTTTGCATTAGAACAAAGAGAGAGTCGACCTGGTGAGGGCACATCACTTCTTGGACAAGACGACGTCTCAACTGCTTGTTTACTCAAGCGATTGATATCCCTGTGTGTGCCGAATTATTAGGAACTATCAAACATGGATTCGCCTGTGAAACAAAACGGAACCACGCAGCCTGATGCAAACGGGGTAGAGCTAATCACATTGGGCCAGGATGCGAATAACAGCAACAACGTGCCAGTTGACGCTGAGGGGATTCCACCCAGTTCGCCCAGTAGGACCCCAGAAGGCGTCAAACCTCCCAACGGGTACGGGGTGCTCCGCAGCGATGAGGAGCAGACTGAGGATGGGACGGATGACGACCTAGAGGAACTTGAAGTGCAATGCGGATGGCGCGGGTTCAGACCGAGGTTCCTGCAGTGTTTTAATAACCCACCCGGCGTGCTTCTCTTCCTTAGCCTGTTCGCCGTCACCCAAGGGATGACCGTCAACGGCTTTGTATACGTGGTAACCACCACACTGGAGCGACGCTTCAACCTCCCCAGTGTACGCAGCGGCTCAATCTCAAGCTCCTACGACTTCTCTGTCATGGTGGTCATCACGTTCGTCACGTACCTCGGCGACCGGTCCCACAAGCCGATGTGGCTGGGGTTCGGCGCATTAATATTCGCCTTCGGATCCTTCTTCTTTACTCTGCCGCATTTCCTGACGCCGTTTTACGATTTCAGTGCATCGGACTTTGAGTTGTGCGAGCTGAACCGCAATCTCACGGACACGTGTACCTCTGAAGAGATGGAAAGTGGACTAGCGAGCTATTTTTGGCTCTTTGTGTTTGCGCAGTTTTTGCATGGACTTGGTGCAGCACCGCTGTACACGCTGGGTGTAACTTATATAGATGAGAATGTACAACCAAAGATGACTTCTTTATATATCGGTAAGAATACATATTCAGTGTTTCACTGCCAACGGCAATAACAGACTGAAGACAGGTCTTTATTGCACATTAACCAAGGTCATTATCACGCATTTGAGATTGGGTCAGCACACTATTATTACCATTAATAAATTCAACAACAACAAAACAACAAAAAAGCATACATCTTTAGCAATTTGGTTTTAGAAGGGTACATAATATCTGACAGTTTCACATACTGAACTATTTGTGCATATATTTTCAAGAACCAGACTATGAGCTCTGAAAAGTTAAAACTACTATGAAAGTACTGAGGTTGGTGTTTGTCATTATGCTTTCTTTCCTGTGTATATCAGCTACATGTTGAATTGATACTTATTTGCGCATTCACTCATACTAACTTGTGGTGTAGGGGGTAGTCGGTATTACAATTAATCTCTTGCCAAAATGTGAAACGAAAAAGGGCACCAAAAGAAAACACCATCAGAACAATGCTTCTTTTCTATTCACAGAGCTTGTTTTTATATGGCGCGTGTTGTTACATTGTGCACACACACAAGACCTGAGTCTTCAACCAATTAGAGTCCATGAACTCTCCAAGGTATTTAATAATTACTGTTGGTTTTCTCATTTTTATTTCACAGGCATATTCAATGCAGCTTCATTACTGGGTCCGGCCATTGGCTACCTGCTTGGTGGGGCATTGCTGTCAGTCTACACTGATTTACAAGTGGATTCTAACAGGTACACATCTTAAGAACTTAAAAAAGTCTGGCTTTTTTATATTAACTTTTAAACTCTGGTCAAAATTCACGTACATACTGCAAAGGTTTCAGTGCATGTTTATACATGGTAGCTGAGCCCAACTTCATAGAGCTACATGCATAAGCTCAAAGAGTAGGAGCACAAAGGAGAGAGGGATTAAAAATCATTTTAATCTGAGAAACGCCTGAGCATAAATTGTTTCTCAAATTGTGTATTCCATTCCCAATTACGTTTTTTGTTTCCACTTGCGGGGACATGTAACTGCTTCAGATTTTCATCAATATCTACTACCAATGGCAATGCTTACTACCTTTTTGAATAAAATTGCAAAGGTTAGTTTAATTGCAAAAATCTACACTTGGCGTTAAATCAACCGAATGGTTTCCAGAAACAAATTTTAACTTTGCCTGAGCTGAAAGACCCTTAAGTTCGGTGGAGATTTCTTTCAAATTCAAGTGAGGGACATCCTCCGAGGAGCATCTCTCTCAGACTTGCAACTGATTGACAGATATACAATGGGAGACTTTCTGGGACGATAGAGGGCAGCAGACTTACCGGGTAAATCCATTGTTCTCAGAATTATGCGCATGTTCAGAACTACGTAAACAATGGAAATTTACCCGGTATGTCTGCTGCCGCCTAGCGTTGGAAAGTCTCCTATTTCACTCTCACTCAGTAAATTACCATCCCACTCCACCAATACATTTTTATGTATGTAAATTGCTCTGACATCCAGTGACTAATTCTAGGCAGATTTGGATTGATCTATGAGGCACTTGTATGCATTTTATTCCTGGCATTATGTTTGTAACAACCCCAATGGGATAAGCACACATGTGCAGAGCATTATGGACACGTTGTAATGGAGTTCAGATTTGGCATTTATTTGTACATTCCTGGGTCTGGAAGTTATCTGCTCTTTTGTTTACTAGTTATATAGACTTGAGAGAAGATGAAAGAAACACGTTTTTTTAACTTTGACTTTTTCTTGTTTCATGACTCTGCTTACCGTAAGCAAAGAATTGGCGCTTATGGAAGCAGGAAATTCTGCATTTACGCCAAGTGTATTTCATGGGTATGGGGGAATTTTTGGCTTGTGTGCTAGGCATTCTACACTTAAAAGGCTAGCGAAAAAATGTTGGCACTTGGTGATAGTAAGCACAGAATTCAGCGTTAAACAGAGTCATGAAATGGGCCCTGTTTTATTGACACACAGTACGTAATTGAGTTCAGAGTTGGCATGTCTGTGTGTACATTCCAGGTTCACAAAATTATCTGCTCTTTTGTTTACTAGAGTTGGAGCAGAGAAGATGGAGGAAACACTTTTTTTTAACTTTGCCTTTTTTCTTGTGTACTGTGTATTATTGACACACAGTCGTAATGGAGTTCAGAGTTGGTATGTCTGTGTATACATTCCATGTTCACAAAACTATCTGCTCTTTTGTTACTAGTCCAGACTTGGAGTTAATACGGACAAAAAACTTGTTTTTAACTGACCGTTTTTTTCTCTTCTTGTGTACTGTATTATTGACACACAGTTGTAATCGAGTTCAGACTTGGAATTTGTGTGTACATTCCAGGGCCTGCAAATTATCTGCGCTTTTGTAAATTAGTCAGACTTGGAGTATAGAGAGATTCAGAAGATGGAAGAAACACATTTTTAAACTTTGATTTTTTTTCCCGCAAACTGAGGGCAAAGGGTTTATGACTGTCTGGGCCCAATTTCATAGACTTGCTGGAGCAGAAGTATTTTCAGCTAAGCAAAAATCAGCAGGATACCAGTCACAGCTTGTACATGTATCATGGTATTTTGGCTGGTTACCTTGTTCTGGTAAGCATAAGTTTGTTGTGCTTACTTGTTGTGCTTAAGCAGCTCTATGAAATTGGTTAAGTTGTACAAGGTTGCAGATTAGTGTAAGGCCTGTGCGTGCTGAAAATACTGCTAAGCGAATATCTTTGCTAAGCAAAAAGTGAGTGGGGCACCAGTTACAACAATGTAAACTTTATGGAAATGTTTACTGGTAAACAGTTTCTGTTTATTAGGATTTGTCTGTGCTTAAGCAAGTTTTTATGCATAAAGGCTTCATGAAATTGGGCCCAGGTTTTTGGATTCCTGAAATTGTAGAAGAAAAAAAGCAGAAAATCCCTCACAAAATATAACAATGTTTTCACTTTGTTATGACCACCCATCCTTGCATTATATGGACCACCATACATGTACATAAATGTATGAAATATTTGTAGGCTTGTTGTATGGTGAGTTAATAAGCCATCTGCTAGTTACATTTGAGTAATGTCTGGTACAATGACTTGCTTAACCACTGGCCTGGAATTACATTATTATTATTATTTTTATTGGTTTATTAAAAATCAAACGTAGCAGCCAAAAGGCTGAATTGTGTTTAGGTTTACAATATAAAAATACATTAAAACATCAAAAACCAGCAAATATACAATACGAGATTATAAAAACATGACCTTCCCAGGGGCCATTTTCACAGGGAGCTAAGATTGATCTAAAAAAAAAAAATGGTTTTTCATATTACTATAGTGATTTAAATTGTGACATCACCTTTTGCTGAAATTGCTGAACAATTTTCTGCTAAAGAGCCAAAATTAGAAGGATACCAGCCACAAAAGGTAGTATTTTGGATGGTAACCTTAATCTTGTAAAGTTTGTTGTGCTGAAGTGCACTGCTAAAAATTGTATTCTTGAAATACCCATAACAAATCCAATTTTGAGAAACTGATTGCTCCCTAGAAAATGTTTTTATATTATACGAGTGCTTTTGGGAGTGAAATAAGAAAGGTATTCATGCGATAAAATTTTGTTCTTATTTCAAATATTTAGCAGTGTACTGTTTGTGCTTAAAAAGCAGCTCTTTGAAAATGGACCCTGGACTTTAAAAATGGTCGTAAACTTTACTTCCACCCTGGCCTTTAAATTATAAAAGGAAGGGACTTTTAAGGACAAATTACCTGCCGAGGTTGTGAGGGAAGAGCGATAAAGAAGAGAAAAGACAACTAGCAGTTCCGGGGAGTGATAAACAAAAGGAAATCATCACTTCACTTATAATTATGTTCTTTTGTTTACTTGAGGGACCTTGACAATCGTCATGACACTGAAAAAAATTGACTAAATATTTATTTTGAAACACATCCTGTGAAACAATTGGATCAATAGTTATCAAAGGTTGTTTTATACGCTTTCTCCAAATAGATATTATCAATGCAATCACACCCAACCTTATGGATTGGTTCTAAAGAATTCCCCTAATTTGTACAAACATTTTGATACTTTTTAAAGGCAGTGGACACTATTGGTAATTACTCAAAATAGTTGTTACCTTACTTGGTAACAAGTAATGGGGAGGGGTTGATAGTATGAAACATTGTGAGAAACGGCTTCCTCTGAAGGCGGCTTCCTCTAAAGTGACGTGGTTTTCGAGAAAGAAGTAATTTTCCATGAATTTGATTTCGAGACCTCAAGTTTTGAACTTGATGACTCGAAATCAAGCATCTGAAAGCACACAACTTCGTGTGACAAGGGCAACACTGGACAAGGGTGTTTTTTCTTTCACTCATATCTCGCAACTTCGATGACCAATGGAGCTCAAATTTTCACAGGTTTGTTATTTTGTGCATATGTTGAGATACACCAAGTGACAATTGTCTTTGACGATTACCAATAGTGTCCAGTGTCTTTAAATGATAAAGTACTGTTTTATCAGTTTGTCTGAAGTAAGTACTTGGTATGATAACAATTTTTGTATAAAATCACATGTGAATTTCTTTTTTTACAGCGCTTCCAGAAAATATCTGAGAAATGCAAACACCACTCCGCAGCAAAATTTCAGAAATTGACATATGGAATAATAGTATGCACATTGTTTACGCTTGCTACATCCAGAAAAAAAGGCTTCAGACAAACAATGGATACTAATAGTTATTTAATTGCCTATAATGTTTATACACTTAACACTTGAAGTGCATTTTTGGGTGATAAGTGTGTTACATTGGAGATTGCAAATTTACTTTAAAGTTAGTTCTGGCACTTATCATTTGAAAAACAGATGTTATATCTTAAAAACATCCTTGAGACGTCTAAGTTTCCTACTTTGTAGTTTTAGTCAACACAAAACTTTGTTGATAGAGAAAAGTAGCACTTGTATATCTAATGGATGACTGTTGATATTCTGATTGGACTTTTTAGCGGGTAAACTATCCAAACAAATGGATAGCTTGTCCATTTTAAAGGCAGTGGACACTATTGGTAATTATCAAAGACTAGTCTTTACAGTTGGTGTATCTCAACATATGCATAAAATAACAACCCTGTGAAAATTTGAGCTCAATCGATCGTCAAATTTGCGAAATAATAATAAAAGAAAGAAAAATCTTGTGTCACGAAGTTGTGTGCTTTTTGTTTTTCATGCAGCCTGGGCATTGATCAAGACACCCCATTGTTTAACTGTTTTCTTTTTGCAGCCTAGCAACGATCAAGACAGCCCATTAACTGGGAGTTGTTGGTTCAAATTCCGCTCAATTGTAAAATGTTCTTGTTCAACCTCATCCCCAAGTCAATGAAGTTTGTTTCTCTATTTTTTATCATGCAGCCTTGGTATCGATCCAGACAGCCCGTTGTGGATTGGTGCATGGTGGATAGGTTTCATCATCAGTGGTACATTAGCGTTGTCCATCACTCTACCATTCCTAGCCTTCCCAAAGGCTCTACCAGGTAATAATATTTCAAAGATCTTAATTTTATGATCACATTTTTCTGGTTTTAAAGACACTGGACACCTTTGGTCATTGTCAAAGATCAGTCTTCTCACTTGGTGTATCTCAACATATGCATAAAATAACAAACCTGTGAAAATTTGAGCTCAATCGGTCTTCGAAGTTGCAAGATAATAATGAAAGAAAAAACACCCTTGTCACAAACGAAGTTGTGTGCTTTCAGATGCTTGATTTCGAGACCTCAAATACTAAACCTGAGGTCTCGAAATTAAATTCGTGGAAAATTATCAATCAATCAATCAATCAAACGTAATTTGTATAGCGCCTAAATCAAAAGTTTGCTCAAAGGCGCTGAGGCACAGAAGAAATAACAAGTCATTGATAGTAGGCCTCCTGAAACAAGTGGGCTTTAAGAAGTGCCTTGAATGTGTTGAGTGATGTTGTGTCCCTGATGTGATTGGGGAGTTTATTCCAGAGTTTGGGTCCATATACCGAGAAGGCTCTATCGGCAAAAGTGATGTGACTTGTTCTTGGAACTACAAAGTATGGTGAACAGGAGCTGTTTGACCGAAGGAGTCTCCGTTCAGCACCAACTTGCAGAATGTCTATGATGTAATGAGGGGCTTGTTGATGTAAGGCCTTGAACATGAGAACGATGACCTTGAAGTCGATCCTTTGATGGATTGGGAGCCAGTGTAGTGTGATGAGTTCCGGGGTGATAGAGTCGAACTTGCGTTTCTTTGTGATGAGTCTGGCAGCTGTTCGTTGCACGTTATTTAGCCTCCTTTTGAGTTTTTGGCTGATTCCAATCAGAAGACTGTTGCAATAGTCGAGTTTTGAAGTGACCAAAGTGTGCACTGCAAGCTTGGTTGCGTCGACAGTCAGTAGTCTGCGGGCCCTGCCGATGTTAGTGAGGTAGAAGTTGGCAGTCTTGATGATGCTTGAAACTTGCGCGGACATAGTCATTGCAGGGTCAAACATGACTCCAAGATTTCTGACTGGCTTGGTTTCGACTAAGACATCAACTCCTGCAACTTTAACTGATTGAAGATGAAACTTGGCGAGTTGGGCTCTGAAACCGATCGCTAATACCTCGGTCTTGTCAGCGTTGAGTTTGAGAAAATTAGTTGACATCCAGGCCTGTACCTCAGTTATGCAGTCTTCGACTTTTGATACATTTTGAAGGACTTCAGAAGACTTGACAGGGCAGATAGATGTGTAAATCTGAGTGTCGTCTGCGTACATGTGTAGTTCCAAGCCATGTTTACGAATGATCTGTCCAAGAGGAAGAGTATATATCAAAAACAGCAGGGGGCCAAGGACTAAACCTTGTGGAACACCAGACAGCAGCTCACGAGGTTGCGAAAAATGGTTGTTGATATGGAGACGTTGCGTTCTTCCAGACAGGTATGATGCGAACCACTTCAGTGGAATATCCTGCACTCCCAACAGTTCTTCCATCCGAGCTAGTAACACTTTGTGGTCGATCGTGTCAAAAGCGGCACTGAGGTCAAGCAGAACTAAAATGGTGATACCTTGCTTTTCCATGGTCCACATGATGTCGTTGTGAACCCGAAGGAGTGCTGTTTCGGTGCTGTGAAAGCGCTTGTATGCGGACTGCATGGGCTCATGAAGATTGTGATCACTCATGTAGTTGGTCAGCTGTCTAGCGACAACTCGTTCAAGTACTTTGGATGTGAAGGTCAGGTTGCTGACAGGGCGGTAATTCTTTAGAGTATTGGCATCCAAACTTGGTTTCTTCAGCAACGGTGTGATAACTGCAGATTTAAGACAAGATACATGTAGAACTACACCTGATTTGAGGGATGCGTTCACAATACTACTGATGGTAGGTATAAGAGTGTCCAGAATTACTTCTTTCTCGAAAAACTACTGTACTCCAGAAGGAGCCGTTTCTCACAATGTTTTATACTATCAACCTCTCCCCATTACTCATTACCAAGTAAGGTTTTATGCTGATAATTATATTGAGTAATTACCAATAGTATCCACTGCCTTTAACTGGGATGATCTGGGATGATGTGCTGTGATGATGGCCTATACACAAAATAACAACGCTTTCAAAAGTTTGGCTCAATTGGCCAATTCAAGTGTGTGGTGTGTCCAATCCTAACCCTAACCCCCCCCCCCTACTCTTTGTATGCGACATTTGGATTACAATTTTTTTGAGATCTAATATAAAGATTAATTGAATCAAACTAAATTAAATGTAATGGTTGTGAACATGTTGTTATATTTGGATGGTCGCTTCGCTTAGTACCTGGATAACGGGGTATTCCACGCTGCACATGGCTAACTATCAATCAATACAACAATTATGTTTTGAACATGTCAAGTTACATGTTATTAGTTACTAGCCTTGGCAATGACTGATGGGCTACAGACATTCCACAGACAGTGATATGTCAGTTGCTATTATACACGGTTTTACGAGTCGTAATTTAATTATCGCTACTTTCGGTAAAGAGTCATGTGGAGTCATCATTAGTCTTTTTTTCAAGACCATGCTCTTAGAATGGTAATGTGAAATCGCTGCGTTCCTAGAAGTGTTCCATGTTCTGTTATTGCGGACTTCAATTTCTTGATAAAGTAGTGATTCCTCCCTTTAGGAACATAAGCTTTACTTTGTTAGCAGTAATGGCTGCCCTCTATTGCTTCATGATGGACACAAGTTTAAAAAAAAAGTGCTGGACAAACATGTGCCTAAGTTGAACCATTCGCCGGTCGGTTTCCATAAAGGAGATGACCTGGTCCTAAATTCATAGAGCTGCTTTAAGCTCAGAAAAGCGCTTACACATGTAAACAATTTTAGTTTCTGTGGATGGACATTTACCCTTGCATCCCATGCGTAGGTTCCGCCCACCTGACCCCTGAACATGACACCCCTTCCAAAACATCAGGCTCAGGGCTCTAAGCACAGTAACCCTCTCCAGAGAGAGGATCACAAATTGTTGTTGATGGTTTTCAGGGCCATCTGGCCCTCTTCAAAGATTGCCAACTTCCTTTGGGGACTTGTCTCTTCCCATTTGAATTATTTGGATGTTTAAAGTAGGTTTTTTTTTTAAACATTGCACAGTTTGTAATGTAATGGGGTTCTACCCCAGGATTTGTCAAAACTCTGGGGGGCATTCTGAAGATGTTTGGCCAAATCACACTGAATTGAAACTAGGTTCTCAGAATGTTTCCTAGTTGGTGTTTATCTTGGTTTTAAAAGACCTACTGTGCAACCTGGAGCATCCTTGATGATTTCCTCTTGATGCACTTGTAAAACAACAAATAATTATATAATCAATTTACTCTAAAAAAAATGTCCGTATCGGCATGCAATTCGCTTGTATCAATGTGATTTGATAGCTTGCTGTGCTTAAACCCTGTGTAATATATGTCTACAACAAGTGTCAGGTATTTGTGCATTAAAAAATAACAAGATATTGTGTGTTCAACGTATGATTGATTTTCCCATAAAGACGGCCGACTTGACACTGTGTGACGTCAAGTGGGAGACCTTTAATTTCATCTTTGAGAGGACAAGGCAATTTTCATTTTGTGAATGGCACCTTAATTTTTAAAAACAGTCTTATGGAAATTATTAAATGGTTACCAAGGTAAAGACCAGGAGAGACAAAGAGGCCACAGAGCTTCCATTCGAAAATCATAAAGTCTAACGGGAAACTTTTGAAGGGGCACCAAGGCCATGTCTAGTGGCCGTGGCCTTTTTGGCATCTGGGTAATTCAAGGCCTACCCTGGGTATTTACAAGTTGTTAAATGTCCCCAAGTTTTGTTTTTCTGTTTGGGCCACATGCCGGATGTTGTCGGGATTTTACGGCCAGATCAAAACTGTTGTCCTGCAGATTGTGTATAATTGAGGGGGACAGTGTCCTCAAACAACTCTGTAGTGTAAGCAAACAATTGAAGATTCTCCTTATGTTTGGCCAGGATGCAACAATTGAGGAGTCCTTATTGTTGGTCCCTGGATTGAAATGAGTTTCTAGTCCCTGGATTTCAGCCAGGTCCATCCAAGGAAATGAGTCTCACATGATGAAAGCAACAAGCTGGTTTGTGTTATTGTGTTGTACCCGTTTTGGGGCACCCACTTCCAAAACTGACATTATTTTCTTCATGAGGAAAACAACAACCTGTTTCGTGTGATTGTAAGGTTGTCCCACCACCCACTTTCAAAACAGGCATTTATTCATGAGGAAAACAACAAGCTGGTTTGTGTTTTTGTGTTTTTCCCATTTAGGGTTTGTCCAACCACCCACTTTCAAAACTGACATTTCTTCATGATGAACACAACCAGCTACATTGTGTTACTGTGTTATACCCATTTAGGGTTTTGTCCATCCACCCACTTCCAAAACTGACATTTCTTGATGATAAAAACAACAATCTACTTTGGGTTATTGTGTTAACCCCATTAAGGGGTTTGTCCCACTTCCAAATGTCTTCATCATATTCTCTACACCGCCTTTTAGCCATACGTGGAGCTGCCAACTCTCCTTGATTTTGAAGAAATTTCCCTGAAAATAAACCAAGTCTTTCCATGTATGAAAAAGCTTGTGCTGGCAATGTGTCTCTAAGGCATTGCAACCAAACACTGGTCCCAATTTCATGGCTCTGCTTATCGCTGAATTCTGCGCTTATGATCACCATTCTCCGCCAACTATGCAGGCACCGTTTTTTCTGCGCTAGCTCTGTAAGCGTAGAGTGCTTAGTTATGTAGAGGATGCAATGTGCACAAGGAAGAGCTCCCTGCAAACTTGTGAAATATGCTTAAAATAATGTTTGAATTCCCTGCTTTCATATTAAGCACTGGTTCCACAGCCATGCAAGGGCCCAATTTCATAGAGCTGAAGCACAAAAAGTAGTTAAGCACAACAAAATAGTGCTTACCAGAGTACAGTTGCCAGCCAAACTACCATGTCACTTACACAATCTGTGCTGGTTTCCTGCTCAAACCAGCTAAGCAGAAATTTGTTAAGTAATATTTTGTGCCCAAGCAGCTCCATGAAATTGGGCCCAGGTCCCTCACTGCAAGGGTTTAAATAAGTATGAACTTCTCAGTGTTTCCCTGATTGAGATGGATCTAATAATGTCTAATGTCTACACTTCAGACATTCAGACGATCCTCTTGGGAAATTCCACTCTCTGACAACTCAAGGAAATATTTACAAATTACAAAATATTATACTGCTGCCATCACCAAAATGCACTTGAGAGCTGACCTGTAACAGGTTGTATTCATGCATGTTGCATTCACAGAATGGTTTCATCTGTTGGTGGTGAATTCATGGCTCCCTAATGGACCATTTTCATGGCTGAATAGCGCAGATCAATTCCCTCGTCACCAAATGTGCTCAAGAAGAAAAACATTCTCAAGTTTTGGATAAATATTTCTGCACACTTAAGCCTCAAATTAACCCATTATTTGTGCCCTGTGCTTTTGCTGGGGTGCCCTTTGCACTAAGTTCTATTTTAGAAATCTCCTTACTGGAGGGAAATTGCTTTGCCTTTTCAAGAGTGTAGTTCAAGGCCTGCCCACTATAATGGTTGTAGTATTTATTTGATTGTGACTTATTCTGATACTAGCTTGCTTCAAGAATGGCAGACCTTTTTTCTCTGAGGTCATATCTCTATAGCAATGGAGTACTTAAAGGCAGTGGACACTATTGGTAATTACTCAAAATAATCATTGGCATAAAACCTTTCTTGGTGATGAGTAATGGGGAGAGGTTGATGGTATAAAACATTGTGAGAAACGGCTCCCACTGAACTGCATAGTTTTCGAGAAAGAAGTAATTTTCCACGAAATTGATTTCGAGACTTTAGATTTAGAACTTAAGGTCTCGAAATCAACCATCTAAACACACACAACTTCGTGTGACAAGGGTTATTTTTCTTTCATTATTATATCGCAACTTCAATGACCGATTGAGCTCAAATTTTCACAGGTTTGTTATTTTATGCATATGTTGAGATACAGCAAGTGAGAAGACTGGTCTTTGACAATTACCAATAGTGTCCACTGCCTTTAAGCAAACAGTAGTACAAACAAGTTACAATGCAGCTGAGTGCACAACATATTTCTGGACCAATTGGGTCACCTTAATGTATTATTATCAAAGGAAATATGTATTTTTCTTTAATTTATTTCTCTTAAAAAATACTTCCTTGCCTGACAGGCCCCCAGATTTCCAAACTAACTTCAGAGGATGACGCCACTTATCCAAACGGGGAACGAGTTTGTTGATGATGCCCATATACGGGCGATGGTAATCCATAAATGGGCATGTGCCTCTCTCGCCTTCATAACCCGCATCCTAATAGTGATATTATGATTTCATGAACCGGTCTTGTTTTGGTTTTGGTTTTCTCTTTTTTTCTTTTTCTGTGTGCTGTATTGTGCCGGAAAACATGCAAGAAGCTGCTAACGTGGACACGTGCACAACAGCGCTCATCGGTGTAAAGCATCGCACAAGGTCATTCAGACATGTGGAGTAAATGCGGTCCGTGCCTGAATTAGTTGTGCCCACCCAGTCACGGATATTTCCAGCATCTGTTTTTTCAAATTAGTGTTGTTGTTCGGCGTTCGTTGTTGTGTTTGTGGTTCTTGTATGTGTTATTGTTGCACATTTGTAAATACTTGGTACAGTTAATCCATTCTGATTGGTCACCAGAGGTAGTTAAACTACCTCGGACAGTTAATGATAAATGATATAATATAAAGATGGTGATCAAACATGACCTGACCTTATTTAGTCAAAAGAGGGCGCTGTCAGATGATATGAGCACAACCTCAGTAAGAGAAGATTTAAATGTCATTGTCTTATGGGTTAAGTATACAGTGTATTTCGATACTCATATAATTCATATTATTTAAAAGATATTGAAAAACAGAAGACCGCCAGGTTTGTACTTTCTGGCATGAAGTTCAAGCCTTCAGCCATTGGACACTTTCGGTAAACAGTATTGTCCAAAGGCCACACTTCGTGTATCACAACTTATATATAAAATAACAAACCTGTGAAAATTTAGGTCATCGGAGTCAGGAGAAAATAACGGGAAAACCCACCTTTCTTTCCGCACAATTCGCCGTGTCATGACATGTGTATACTATAATCCGTAATTCTCGTTGTCGAGAATTGGTAATT
The DNA here is from genome assembly GCF_902459465.1 of Asterias rubens. Taxonomy (NCBI): domain Eukaryota; kingdom Metazoa; phylum Echinodermata; class Asteroidea; order Forcipulatida; family Asteriidae; genus Asterias; species Asterias rubens. Next base: position 13,897,314 of record NC_047077.1, read on the forward strand.
GTTTTAATGTTTTCTCAAAAAGTATAGCATTTCATGGAATAATATTTCAAGAGAAGTCTTTTACCATTACCTTCTTTAAACTCTGTAAGTTATTTGTAAATCTGTGAACTTTTTTTTTTTGTTCTGTTCCAAAAGTGTATAATGGCTTTAACTCAGTATAGAGTGTGGATGATGAACGCTGGAATACTGTGCTAAATGCACCCTTCAACCAAACTGATACTGGTGTGTGCATTCAGTTAAATGTCTGAAATTCTCTCTCAACAACAGGTCAGAAGAAGCTTGCCAAGCTACGGATCTCTGAATGCCATGGAGGTCAAGAGTTTGCGGCACGGACAGGATTCGGGAACAGCCTGAAGGATTTCCCGAGAGCTGTCTTGGTTCTGCTCAAGAACTTTCCCTTCGTCTTCATCTCGGCCTCTGCCTGTACAGAGTGGTTTATCCTGTCCGGTTTTGCCGTCTTTGCTCCCAAGTTCCTCGAGTCGCAGTTTAATTTGTCCTCAGGATGGGCGTCTATTGTTGTTGGTAAGGTTTCAGGGTGTGATATTTAGTGTTCTTTCCTTTTCAGTATTCTGTTGCCTAAATGCTTCAAATTTCGTTCGTGAAGAGGAACAGCAGTTTTCTTTATGTCAGGGGCACTTCTATGAGGAAAATTAAAACATTTATTTGAACTTTTTAAGGGCACCAGAGCAAAAGCACAGGGTACCACAGCAGTTGCTTTGGGTGTCGTGGGTTATTTGGAGGCCGGTTGTTTAATTACTAAAAGACCAGTCAAAACTCTCTCCAAGTATAGTCTGGCCAAGCGTCTAGTTCAGTGTAAAAAAAGCATCTCTATTTATCATGAGTGTAGTTGACTAAAGTTGTCATCGGTAAAAAAGAAGGGGTATTTAGTGCAGTTGATTAAAGTGGTATAAAATGGTATAAAAGAGGGATATGAGTGCAGTCGACTATAGTAGATTATTCAAGGAAGGGGTTATGAGTGCAGTCGGCTAAAGATGGCTGTTGTAAGCAAATGGTTAAACGAACTCTTTATCTTTCATGAAACCTAACACTTCTTATAACCCACTCTTTAAAGGTCTAACCGTCATCCCGGCTGCAGTCTTTGGTTCAGTGATCGGCGGCTGGGTGGTGAAGCATTTCAACCTGCGTTTCCGAGGAATGATCAGATTCTGTCTGGCATCTTTAGTCGTCTCCTTGTTTATGATTGCTAGTTTCCTCATCAGTTGCCCCAATCCAAATTTTGCGGGAGTTACCGTGGACTACGACAAGAAGTGAGTCCGTTTATTCAAGTTCTGTTTCTTCATTTTCCTTTCCTTTTGTTTGTGTTAAAATTTAAGAATACCCTTGATGTCCGAGAGAAACGTGTACATGTAACTTTGGTTTTTGGAACCATTTGATTGTTTTAATCCTAAAATGTGGATATTCAATGAAGCTAATCTGGAAACAAAAATCATTTAAAAATGTGTAAGCATTTTTTTTCTTCTTTTTTTTTTATATAGATATCAGCGAAAATCCAGAAATTTACATGTATCCATGCAGGATGAATGATCCGTTATTTGAACACACAATCTGAGAAAGGTATCTGAGATTCAAAAAAAAACAAAAACAATGCAAATAACTCAGGGGGAATTTGAACCCAAAACCTATGCATTGCAAGGGCAGACGCTTACCATGTGACCACTGAGCCAGCCCGCTAGAGACAGTTCAAACCCTATGTGTTAGCAGAGAGTACTGCACAGATTTAGCAGATGTTAAATTTGCAGTTGTTTTTGTTCATTTCAGTTTATACACTGCAGACCAGCAAACCAACCTGTCATCTGCTTGTAACTCTGGTTGTCATTGCGCCAACACATTCGAGCCAGTATGTGGAGTGGATAATATCATGTATTACTCCCCATGTCATGCGGGATGTGAAGTCACACATGATGATGGAACAGGCAGTAAGGTAGGTGAAGCAACCTTACAGGCGGAATCAAAGATTCCTGCCGTCCTGGCGTTGATTTCACCAAACTCTTTCTTACTTGGATTAAGTTCCGTATCCAAATACGTAGGATGCATTGAACCCATCCTAAGTTAGCACGGGTTACTCGTCCTAACTCGAGATAGGATTAATCCTAGCGTTTCGTGAAATTGGCAGCAGGGTGTCGTAAGATGTCATGGCTGAGGGGTTTAGAGCTTTCAAATTTAAGTTCTGATGTGCTCTGGAAAAACTCTTGGAAACTCTTTTAAGTGGATTTTTATACTTTTAAATTTTCTTGTATTATTTAAAACAAAACTTGTATTGTAGGGAATCTTTGCAATAGCTCTAAGGAAAGAAAGAAAGAAAGACAGACAAACACTTTTGTTCTTTACCCTTTTACACTTTTGACTTTCATTTTGTACAACAGCAATGGAGCAAGTTTTTAGCACAAGGCATATAGACTTTGTTGTTTTTCTGAATGGACCAGTTGGTTCTAATTTGTCTATAATTAGATGTAAGGTTATAGACCATGTCAATTGAGGCCCTCTGGGGATAAAACCTAATGGGGTCAAGGATTTTGGCCCAAAAAAATGAATGTGCAATTAACTGAGATGTGTTTATGGTCTAAATACAGTGCGGTAATACGTCACATGGTTTTAAGGAAGATTTGCACAAGATTCTTTCAAGATTCAAGATTCGGTTCTTTACTGTCCACTCTTTTTAAAGAAAAAATAAATTACAGGACAGTAGAATTTTAAACATTACAAAATACAGAAAAGGGAGTTAAAGACACTGGACACTATTGGTAATTGTTAAAGACCAGTCTTCTCACTTGGTGTATCTCAACATATGCATAAAATAACCAACCTGTGAAAATTTGAGCTCAATTGGTCGTCGTAATTGCGAGATAACTATGAAAGAAAAAACACCCTTGTCACACAAAGTTGTGTGCTTTCAGATGCTTGATTTCGAGACCTCAAGTTCTAAATCTGAGGTCTCGAAATCAAATTCGTGGAAAATTACTTCTTTCTCGAAAACTATGGCACTTCAGAGGGTGCTGTTTATCACAATGTTTTATACGATCAACCTCTCCCCATTACTCGTTACCAAGTAAGATTTTTGCTAATAATTATTTTGAGTAATACCAATAGTGTCCACTGCCTGAGGCCAACATTGATATTTATGAGCAAGTACTAGTTACACATGTGTAGATGAAGAATATAATATTTTATTTTTGATGAGCATCTCTACTGTTACAAACTTCAAAACAGGCACGTTCTTATTTCGGAAAAGACATTTCCGGATCGAACCCTTGGCCCCTACCCCCAACCACCCTGAAAACTCATTGACAGATTCAGGCATATGTAAGAAATTTGGTCAAGGTACAAGGAGACGCTACAAGTGCAAATGAGGTCACAGTGAAAATTTCTAAAGTACTTGACTCCTCAAAGTTGAATGTCAAAGCAGGTTGATCACATTGTCAGGCCTTGAGCAGTACTTTCTTGAAAGAGGCACAGACATGTTTTTTTGTGGTCAATGGTACTTTTGGAACTGAAGACAAAGATAGAAAGGGGAAACGTCACTGTAGAAAAAACCTGGCAGTACTGTTTGCTTTAAAGACACTTGACACTATTGATAATTGTCAAAGCCCAGTCTTCTCACTTTGTGTATCTCAACATGCTCAAAACAACAACCTGTGAAAATTTGAGCTCAATTGGTCGTCGAAGCTGCAAGAAGATAATGGGGGAAAAAACACCCTTGTCAACCAAGTTGTGTACTTTCAGACGCTTGATTTTGAGACCTCAAATCAAATTCTGAGGTCTCAAAATCAAATTCAAATATTTTAGTGAGAAATTACTTCATTCTTAAAAACTATGTTACTTCAGAGGGAGCTGTTTTCATGATGTTTTATACTATCAACAGCTCTCCATTACCCGTTACCAAGTAAGGGTTTATGCTAATGATTACTTTGAGTTCTTACCAATAGTGTCCACTGCCTTTAAGCTTGTTTTTTTTCTGTTGAGGATTTATCAGTGAACAGAGTAATGTTTGGTTGAAAAATGTTTCCTGTTCCAATAAAAGGTATTGTAAACTCCTGAAATATCTCCTTCATTTGCTGGCCTATAATTTAATCTTTGAAATTTTAACATTGATTACTCTAAATGTCCCATAGGTAGTTGTGGTGGATGGGATGGATTTCAGAAAGAGTTAGGACTAGTCTTATCTTGATTTAGGACAAGTTTAGTAACTTAGGACTGGCCTTTTTTTTTTTTTTTTTTTTTTTCTCCTAGCACTAGTCCTTTGTGAAATCGATCCCTGGTCTGTTTCAAATATTGACGGTTTCCTTCTTTTATCCTGCAGTCTTTTTACAACTGTAGCTGTGTAGAGATTCCAGAGAGTGTCGGTCCCAATGATCCAATTGCAATCTCCGGAAAGTGTACAAGTAAATGCACGTGGCAGCCGCTATTCCTGGCTCTTCTATTCTTGTTAGAGTTCTTCACAATACTAGCAGTCGTCCCAGCAACTACTGCCACGCTTAGGTGAGAGGGAGGTGGATATTGTATAAATATTAGACGCAAATGAGTACAATAATATAGACCTTATAGACCATATTACATATACTTGATATGCGGGCGTTGGGTATAGTATGAGGGGATGATGGTCTAGGTTATGATCAAGGTTGATCACAAGCTTTTGTATGCGCTAATATTGCACACTGCATCCAATGCTTTTGGTGCTCAATGAAAATCTATACGTACGTGCGAAGGTTAGCTGCGAAGCATCCTATATTTATCAATGTAGGACTCATATATTAACCAATATAGGACTCCTATATTAAATTTTGGGCAACAGTATACATATCAAAATATAGTATTACATTCAGAAACACGAAAAAAACATTCATTTGTCGTAAATGTTTGTATTATTTTCATTTAGATGTGTTCCTCATACCCAGAGATCATTTGCTCTTGGGCTGCAGTCTCTGTTTTATAGAACTCTTGGTAAGTTACTTGTAGAATTATTTCAGTTCATATCGGATTATATATCTGCTGTTTATACTTTCAATAATTGTAGGATTTGAAACATTGCATGTTGGAAGTAAAATTTGGTGAGGTTTGTGGTAACACCATGTGAAAATGTTTGTTCTAAAAAAAAATGGTGGTTGAAACCCAATATACTTTTCAGTATGCAAGAGAAAAAAACTCCTGAAGATGATCAGAGCATACTGATCTAAACGTTGAGTAAACTAGATTTTCACATGGTGTTACTGCAAACTTTACCTTAGTTATTGTCGTTTCTTCAAGATCTACTTGGACCTTTCAATTTTCTTGAAAGAATATTAAAGCAATCACTCTAGGGAAAAAACAGTCCACTTTGTGTTCAAATTTTTAGATTTGTATCTTTGGTGATGCACGGAGTCTGTAAACCCGCTGAACTGTAGGGAATCATCTTCTACTGCCATACTAAACAGAAAAAACTCAAAACCTACTTTTTCAGTCAGCCTCGTCATTAATCCTTTGCTGTTTTTTTATCTTTCTTTCTTTGCATTGTTCTTGTTTTATTCATTGTTCAGGGTTTTGATCTGTGTTAAAGGCACTATATAAATACCTATATTATTATTATTAATATTATTATTATTAATATTATTATTATTAGCATCTTGGAGGTTCTGGGTAGGATTCAAGTGGAACCTAGGCCAGGAAGTCTTTTTTTTTCCAGAACTTTTCACCCGTACCCTAACCCTAAAATCAAGTTATACTCTTTATCCCAAATGCAAATTTAAAATGTATTTGTTAAATTGATCTATTTTACCTTCAGCATATTTTTGTTTGTATCTGTGAGAGGGAAATTTTCTTCCATGGTAGGACCATTCAACTTGAAGTCCTTCGGGTTACAGTTTTTATTTTTATTTTTTAACACCAGGCGTATGTCCCTGGCTTTTGTTTTGTTGATGTTTGTATTTTGTATGTGTTTCTATGCCGAATAAATAATAATAATAATAATAAACTGAATTGAATTGAATTAAATTGTATCACTCAAATATGTCTGTTTTCTTAGACATTGCATTTGTGTTGTATTTTTCTACACATGTTCTGGATTTCTTCTTAGCTTAGGCTTATGTTTCAATTTTGGTTATTGTACATTGTGTATGTCTTTGTTTGTATTTAGCGCCATGAGCATTTTGATGGGTTTTTGGCTAGATAAGTTTTCATTATTATTATTTGTATTTTATTTCTCTAACAATAATAATAATAATAATAATATTAATAATAATAATAATAATAATAAGACTTGTGATGCGCACGTATCCACCCTGCTGGGTGTTCTGGATTTCTTCATAGTTTAGGCTTACGTTTCAATTTTGGTAATTGTACATGTGTATGTCTTTGTTTGTATTTAGCGCCATGAGCATTTTGATGGATTTGTGCGCTTTATAAGTTTTACATATTTGTGATCTTTTTTATTTTTTTACCCCCAAGGAACTGTACCTGGTCCAGTCATCTTCGGTGTAATCATCGATCAGACCTGCCTCCTATGGGAGTATAGCTGTGACGGGTCAGGTTCCTGCTGGCTCTACAGTAACTTTGACTTCAGTCGTTCCATTCTCATCCTCTCTGGCTGCATGAAGATCGGCTCCATCTTGTTTTTCCTCGGGGCTCTCCTGACGTACAAGCCGCCGCCACAAGAGGACGACGACACCCCTGCTGCTGTGAGGGAGTCGATTCCGGAAGGGGAGGCTGTTGGTGATGACACGGTGTAAGTGGGGGTCAGAGGTCGGAATGTTAATGAGGAAGTAATAACCACTTTACTTCTGTAAAGGACAACAAATGTTCTCATAAATACACTCGGAACTTTTATTCTGTACCGAGAGAATATGGAATGTCGTCAGCTTGAATCAGCCAAACCTTTGTCATCAGCCACTGCCGATAATCTGCTATGGTATGGTGGAATCTTGCAAATTCCTTGTTTGTCCAACAAAAGGACGAAGGTACGGAGTCAGGATTACATGATAACCCCTGACAAAAACGATGTCAAGTATGAACAAAAAGGGGAGATTTCCATCATGAGTTCCATTACCCTTTGTCCCTCTTGGTGTTGCTGAAACAAAGGACAGCAAAATCATTGCATGCCTGTGCACACTACTTATAAAATGTCTGGGTGTTTAATATATGCCAAAAAAAGACTTTCAGAAATATTTTCCGAAACATCCACCGTATTTCAGATTGGAAAAAATAATGCATATTAAGACGTCAATTGGTGCCAAGTGGTTTAGAGTTTTGATATCGTAAGCAGAGCCATGAAATATGGCCAGCTCTAGCTCCATAAATAGGGCCAATCCACTTAATATCCTTGGCACTCCGAGTAAATCAGTCTGGTAGAAATTCAATTGTAGTAATTGATCGTACCGATGTTGTAAAGTTGTTGAGGGAGCTTGAGAAAACTTAGTTTGCTAACCCAAATGCTGGTACTGGTGCTCGATCCCATTATATGATAACGTTGAAAGGCAAGTTTTTTCCTTCTCATTATACTGGTCACAAAAATAGTTTTGCGTTGGTGCTGAGGTCCAACGATAACAAAGTGGATTGGCTCGATAACAAAGTGGATTGGCTCTATTTATGAGGCTAGGCAAATAATAACTCCTTATTTACCCTTTTCTGGTGTGTGCAATTTTTGATAACTACTTCAGCTGAAAAAGCCATTTGCGGGTTAGATTTGAATACTGTCTGGTACAATGACTTGCTTAGTCACATCGTACCGCTTACATTTGAATTCCTCAGACTATAGAGACAGTTGCTATGTCAAATGGTTCGGGGCAAGCCTTTGTATAGCAACCTCCAGATGAGCAAACCCTAGTACCATTGTGACATACACATCCATTCAGAATTGTGTATGGGTTGTCACCTTCTGTCACAGAACTAAGCAAAAGCTTGCCCCTAATTATGTGATGTAGCAACTGTCTTGATAGTCCGAGGAATTCAAATTTAAGTAGTAACTGAATAGACAATATTCAAATCTAACACGCAAAGGCTTATCGTGGAGCAGCCATATGTTACATGTTTGTACCCGTGTTTTTAAATATATACAGGTGTAATTATTAATTATGTTATCAGCCATATTTATTTTGTAAATAGTTGAGGGGGGGGGGCGTAAAGTCTGCCTCGTCCCTTTTAAGTGGAAGGGAAATATAATAATTGTAAAACTTTGCATGGTATAGTATTATAAGGTGAGGTTTGCGGTAAGACTGTGTGAAAATCTCTTTTGAGTTGGTAGTGTTAGTTCTGAGTTATCAACCACCAGTTCTTTTTAGAACCAAAACTATTCAAGCAAGGCGCTGGTTAAAACTAGTATTGCTATGCCTTCGGATGGGAGTATAAAGCCATTGGTTGGGAGTATAAAACCGTTGGTCCTATGGGCTGTGTGTAATGCACGTAAAAGATTCCAGTGTACACTTATTGCTAAGAGAAGGGGTTTGCCCAGGTGTTACTGGCAGTAGCTGCTGTATGCGCCGCAGCACCTTGTAAACCCTTATAGGTGCTATATTGACCCCTTGCACGTGCGTCACACGCGGTGACTGTGCCACGCTCACCATGTTTGTGGGCACACAGGTTTACGTGCCTGAAATGAGCACTTCACTGAACAACGCACAGTGACATTGCCCACCAGTATGGCGCGTCCAAGATTATTGTGATGATGACGTCAGGTGAATTTGGTCAATAATTAGATCTCAGTATTCTTACTTCAAAAGCATGTCTTTCTGAAAGAAATGTAACTAAACGGCTTGAAATGAGTACCTTGTTGGCATTGTAGACACTTCGGTAACACAACTTAAGAACTTTCACATGGTGTAACCGCAAACCTCGCCTAATAATGATTGTTAGATCACTCGCCATTTCATTTGCCACTGTCAATTAGTTTTTCATATTACCACTGAGCAGTATTATGTTCAAAGCACCCTCTTTTCCTATTTGGAATATATAAGAAAGGAGGATTTTTTTGGTGTTGTTCATTGTCCCAGAAATGTCTTGAATTGGCAAATGTATTGAATGAATCACATGTCTGTTATTTGTGGTGATTTGTAACTTTGCATGGTGGGAGTTCCATGAGATGAGGTTTGCGGTCTTCTGAATTTAGTGGCGGGTGTGAGAAGAACCGTTGGTTCTGAAAAGAAACTGATGGTATGTTAACTTCTTGTGAGTTGAGTTGTCAAACCACCATTCTTCTCAGAACCACCACTACTCAAAAGAGATTTACACATGGTATCACTGCAAACCTTTGATTCGTGGTGGTAAAGTGTCTATACATGTATACAGCTCCTGTGTAATGTAATGGTTCATTTTTGAAAGGTCAGGATCGCACAGGGCAATTTACAGGCAACTACTTTCAAGCAGTCTCCAAGAAGCACAAATCTCCAAGACACACAAAAACATTCCTTTTTGAATCGTTACTTTTCCCGGAGAGGAGTGGTAAGACCCTTAAAAGTTATACTTCATGTTTCTGAAGTGTTACTACTTTTACAATGTAGTTCTCTTAGCTGCCTATTTGTTGCCTGTACATCAGAGTTTACCCTTAACTTTATAGTGTCGACCAATATATATTTGGCCAGTAAGCTTGTCATTTCACTGGTCCATAAGTTTTTCAATAGCCCATGTTTCATATTCAATATGGAAGCTTTTCGAAACTGAACTAGCCTGCCGGACCACTTGGAGTGAATTTTGACTGGTCCTCGGGTGTTTAAACTGTCATTAGCAGACCACTTTCAAGACAGAACGCTGTAAATACTGTTTATTGTGTGTTTTCAGAATTGTTCGTTCATACTTCCAAATCTTGGAATGTTTGTTGATGTTGTCACAATTGTCATGAGTGTTTGTTGTCTATACTGAACCAAAAACCTCCATTTTGTACCATTGTATCAAAGTCTACGCTTTGTTGTTAGTTGTCGGAATGCGCACTATGCAAAATACTATACAATAACTTCAAGAGGTGTGCTAAAAAAGGCCGAAATATTATATTTTCATGTAAAAAACATAACACAAAGCAATTCTACTTTTTGAGATTAAAACATTGTAGACAAATGTCTGATATTTGTCGACGGCAAAAGGAGCGAAGCTTTTTTTTAAGTAATAATTACTTTATAGTTTATAGAAGCCATTTTGTGGTGCAGAATCTCTATTTAATACAATAGAGTAAAGTTGATGTACACTGTCATGCATTGCACAAATTTGCACTGGTGAAAATAACACAGAGGCACTTTTTAACTAGATTTTAAATTTGCATCAGGGATAAAGAATATTCATTTCCCAAAGTTCTGTGAAAAAAAATCACAGGTATATTACTCAGGTGGGAATTGAACCCACGACCATTGCACTTCTAGAATGCCATCCGAGTAATGTGAGTGTGAATATTTTCACAGAACTCGGGGAAAGAACAGAGAATACTGTGCATATACATTAGTGTACATGGGTAAGACCAAAAAGATAACACTTTCAAACTGTTGTATTAAAAAATGTTTTACCATGACTTAAATCTGACAAGTTACTTTTCTCTGTTAACATTAAAGCAATGATTTCAAGGAAAATACGCGGTAAGTTGTTACTAATTGTTCATTTCAAGGTTTTTTCTTTGAAAATACCGGCATTCTTTCAAAAAATGAATGCCAGTATTTTCACAGACAAAAAGGTTTGCACTAATGGTGACTGCTCCACGTATGATCTACATGCTAGGGTTGTAGGGTTGAAGGGTTAGGGTTGGGATGAGAGCAAAACCATTGGATCTAAGAATAAACAGTGGAGAGGGCTATAAAGAAAGCAAAATTTTGTTGTCTTTTATCTTCACATGTCATTTTGTTGTCTGGTGACTTGGGATGTGCCAGGATGGTCTCGGTGCAAGACCTTGTGTGTTTTATCATTACTGATCAACTTTTGAAAACCACACCTTGTGTGTGAGCTAGTGGCTTAGGGACCAGGGATGGATTTCACAAAGAGCTAAGACTTCAGTCTAATCTCGAGTTAGGAAGAGTTACTCGTCCTAACTTAGGACTAGCTATACGTTTTAATATCTCCAAGGACTAGCGCTAAATTAGGACTAGTCCTAACTCTTTGTGAAATACACCCCCCCCCCCCCTGTACTGATTTGTACTGGTACATTATCAAAACTGATGTGGCCCAAAGCCAGATTTCAGCTCAAGCTGTGGTTGTCAAAGGACCCCATAATAATGTGTGTCATCATTGAACTGAACTATTTATCAGGATCAAACACAAGAGGGGGCTGTTTCAAACACCATGTACTGGTGGAGTTGTCATGCTGTTTCACATTAGACGGGTTCTACCATTTTGTACAATGGAGGACATGGTTGCACTATGATGGAAGGAACCAGATGGTTGCACTAGGGTCAGAGAGATGAGGTGATGCTAAAGGGTATGGAACATTTGCAAATAGGGGAGGGCGGGGACTAATTACCTGCATGGATAGCTTTATAAAATATACCGGCCCCCTGTTTTTTTATCTTGCACATATCAGACAGCTTGCTCCAATTTCATGGAGCTGTATGGACATAAGCAGATAACTTTGCTTAGCAAGTCTCTGCAAAGCATATAAATGCAGAAAACCAGACAGGCATGGTACACAAGGAATGGTGAACATTGGCCGTTACCTGGTTCCAGCTAGTAAAATGTGCTTACGCAGTTCTATGAAATTGGGCTGCCCATCATATTTGAGGTAGCGTTTTGGGTAACATTATTGTTTGCTGTGCAAAGCGTAATGATATTTTGGGGTTTATAGTCTAATTGGCACATGTCGGTCATTACACGTATAGGTGAGAATTTTAATAAGGTAATTATCGTTAGTGATATTGTACACAGTCATTTTTATATCATGGGCCATTCTGGTTGGTGAGCAGTTTGTAAAAAGCCAATTCTATTTTTTCACAAAAAGAAACGTTGCCAACAAATTGCAAAGACAATGCATATCAGTCAGGTTAAAAGAATAATTCTACCCAGTAAGGTAGATCTTATCCCGTCACGTTCCCGGTTTTCGCAAATAATGTTTTTCTAATCAAATTTTAACAAAATTACAGGGAGGAAAGCTTTAAAGAAACACAAAATAAGCAAGGATGACTAGTTCGGCCCAAAGTTTCACAGGTTTGTTATTTTAAACATTATCTTGGGAAACACCAAGTGAGTATACGGTGTGTAAAAATTACCAAAAGTATACCCTGCCTTTAATGCTCAGTGAAATCAAGATTGGATATGAGATTTATTGTTTTGTTTCATCTTTTGTTGCGCATCACCCAAAGGCTTCTCAACCGATAGAAGAGGACAAACTTCAGCAATTACCACCGGATCAACTTGGATTAACCAAAGGCTCTGCGTCAACGTCATGGTTTACTAATTAATTTTTCATAGACAAGAGACAGGTAGTTTTTCAGAGTATCAAGTACTAGGGTCAAAGGTATAAGTACTTTGGCCATTATCACCATTCATAACCATCTAAAATAAAAGTGTGGATATTCTTTTTATATGATGCAATGCTTAGTGTATTGCAACCTCCAGAATAGTAAAAACCTTTACGACACATTTTTGTTGAGAATTCTGTATGAATGCTTGTTGTCTCTATATAATATTAAAAAGCTTGCCACTCACCATGTAACAAAATACTGGCTCTGGTTTGATGAATCCAGTGACTCAAACCTTTGGACATTATTAAAATACTGAAAATTCTTCATAATTTTATCTGATTTATAGTTAAATTGACATCTTTGAGATGTTTATAAAACCCACTTTTTAGATTTCTATTAGATTTGAATGATGTCTGGTAACTTTACTAAGAGGATGAGAATTTGAGAGAATGAGTATTTGAACAAAACAACTCGCCCAGGGCAATCCTTTGGATTGGATCACCCTCTGAATCATATCCAGCCACCCCCTAGGTTGCCTCCTATATAAAGGAACCTTTCTCTATAGGGTTTCGTTAATGCACTTTGTGAATAGCAATCACCTGCTGTATTAAGTGTATTCAATTATCGGACTGTCCCAGGGTCCCCACTTCAGCACAGAGCTCAGAGACTAATCTTCAGAGGGTCCAACCAACCATTCCATGGTTAAACCCACAATGAATTCATCCAAGTTGGTAAACCATGAAGCCACAATACAAATCACTGTGGTTGAAGTTTCATTTCAAAATTAATTTTACAGTAGGCCTATACAGTGCTTCACACACATCGGTGTATATGTGTAAAACCAAAATTTAAATTCTTTATTCTTGATGCTTATTTCCATCTATTAAGATTAGTTTTTGCTGTGATGTGAAATTTGGCCTAGAAATTAAAATATTAATACAAAGAATTCTTAAAGAAAAGAAAATGGTTAGATCAAGGCATGGGGGGGGGGCAAATGATTAGAAATGACCGGAATTATTGTGCAAAGTTGTCAGGTTGGCGCAGTGGTGTCTTGCCTCACCTTCCACCTCTGGGACCCCGGCTCAAATCCTACCCGGGGGCACTTTGTGGATTAAGTTTTTCAGTCCCTACTTGACTTCTTAGGTTTTCCCTGGAACAATTCTCTGGGTTTTCCTCCCACTTGTAAAGCTGAAAAACTTATTCATTAGTCTTCTCACCTTGTCTAGATGCTTAAAGGCTTTGACAAGAATGATCATAGATGTAGTACTGACACACTTCAAAACCATGAAATGTCCCGCATGGTCTACATTTTCAACAGCTTCTCCTAGTCAAACTCGTACTGCAAGGAGCTTGACAACATTTTTTATCCCTGTTCATTGGGCATACTTCTAGACCTTTCTCAAATCCCTGGGGGAGCATACAACCCCAAGCTGCTTAAATTTGTGCTGAGGGGTTAATCCAACACAAAACTGTCTCAACCCTCTCACAGGTTCCCATTTATACACCTGGGTTAAGAGAAGCAATTATGGCAAATGCCCTTCTCAAGGATGCAAGTGTCATGAGCAGGATTCGAACCCAGCCACCAGAACTTGAGTCCACAAAAATGCACTGCTTTGGCAGGCTGTGTATTAACTTACCAATCCCTCAATGCTTAAGCTATTGTGAATGTTGTCCAAATTGATGAAGATTTTGTGAATGTTATTGAACAATATCATTTTATTTATTTGTTCTGTTTAGTTTTTCTGTCTTCTGCGCCATCTATGGTGGTGTGTATAATTCCAGTTGGAAACCATTAATTTATGTATAAACTATTTTAAACAGATACATGTTTGTATTCATTTTATTTGTCAATGAAGTTTAATAACATGCAATTAATAAACGTATAATATAACATCCAAACAAAACTTGTCATAATGTAACTTTTAAAAAGGTTCTTTGTATTCCATGGAAATGGTATATATTATAATGAGTGAGTGTAAATAATAATGACGCAATTTTCTTGCTTAAACTTACACGAATTATGCTATTTGGAGTCTGTTTCTTTTTAAATTGCCACAAAGCCATGTTTAGATAATGGTTGACACAATATGGCATGGTTGGCGTGTGCGCAAAGCGCTTGCCTCTCACCAAGGTGACCCCGGTTCGATTCCCGGTCGGGGCCATATGTGAGTTGAGTTGTGCGTTGGTTCTCTGCTGTGCCACGAGGGTTTTCCAGACCATCCGGTTTTCCTCCCTCGGGAAAAATCAAGCACTTTCGATCTTTCCTGTGCTCCGTGGTCATAATGGGTTGATGTGGCTGGCAGCCAGAGGCGCCCTTGCATGCCTGCTTCTCGAACACGCTGTAGCTGCGTCCTTCTCGCAATTCAGCTCTCTGCGAGTAGCCCCCAAGTTATTATTATATAACGACACTAAAGGTTTGATTGCACCGTCTTTATGGAAGACGCCTGACCCACAATAGAAGGCCTGGTTCAATAGAAGGTGTGGGCTACAATAAATTTTGTTTTTTTCCAATGGACTTTGCCACCTACTCCTGGGGCTGAAACGGGGTATATACCCCCCCCCCCCCCCCCCCCTTTCCATCAGATAGGCCTGTGTATCATCCATCAGAATCCTGGCTGGTTGAGCAGAAATCACTGCCTCCCCAACTGTATACGAAGCAATCATGGTTAAATGTCTCGTTTAAAATGTCAAACTCAAACTCAGCACCAGAGCTTGAATCCAGTGCTCTTAACCACTATATATAGGCCACGACGCCACAACCAACCAACCAACTATATATATACACCCAACCACTATTTCTCAAAAAGAGCTAAATGAACAATCCATAGAAACAAAATTCAAGGTCTTCGATCAGACGATCATCAATGACAGTTTAATAAGAGTTATTTTGATGACATTTTTCAAAATATTGATTTGTAAACCAAAGCTAAGGAATATAAATGTTGTTGTTTTTAGTTTTTTTGAATTGATTGAAATTATTGGTGTTTTGAGAATAAGTTAAAAGGCCTAAATTAAATAACACCCGGGTGCTACTAGAGAATTTTCACCAGTGTTAATATGGTGGTGTTTTTAACACACTGTTGGTTTTCTTAACACCCATGGGTACTGGCACACTCATGGGTGTAAATGACACACCCATTGGTTTAAATGACACACTGACCCTGTGACACCCATGGGTATAAGGACCCTTTGATATTTGATTCAGCCTGAAAGCCATTGGAAATCGTTCAGGAAAATAATTCCTCCAGGTTGCTGAGACGAGATTTATTTAATGGCCCACTTTCATTCCCTCCCCCTTCTTTTTTATTTAAATGTCAACAAATGGCATTGAATATCTGTCAAGTGTGGTCAATGTCAGACCGATGCAATAATTAAATACCCGGGTGGAATACGATGGGTCCATCTCGTCGGAAATCGACGATAGACTTTGTCCTGTAGCCATAGGATGGTTAACGAGGGCTTCAAGGTCATTAAAGTCACTGGACACTTTGTCAAAGAAAGTATTCTCATTCGTTGGTGTATCCCAACATTTGCAAAAAAATAACAAACCTGAATTTTTGAGCTCAGTGGGTGTCGAAGTTGGGAAAGAATACTGAAACATCCTTGTTACACAAAATGAATTAATTTGTGTGCTTTCTGATGCATGATAAAAGCCTTCAGCTGATGAGTTTTATTATTATTTTTGAGTGAGGAATTACCTCTTTCTCAAAAACTATACGTTACTTGAGAGGGGTCCGTTTCGCATAATGGTTAATACTATCAAAAGCATTCCATTGTTCGTTACCAAGTAATTTTTTATGTAAACAATTATTTGTAAGTAATTACTTTACCAGTATAGGCTAAACAAAATGTGTCTTTAAGTTTTGTGGTGCACTAAGAACGTTTGTCTAATTTTATAATATTATTCTAAATTTGATAATGTAAAATGCTGTTGTAAATGTACATATGTACGAGCGCTATTGTTGTATTGATATTATAGTATACAAGAATATTTGTAAATAATTGCAAATTGTTCTTGACGATGGTTTCATGTTTGATTGTAATGTAATCTTAAAGGCAGTGTACACTATTGGTAATTGTCAAAGACTAGCCTTCACAGTTCGTGTATCTCAACATATATATGCATACAATAACTAACCTGTGAAAATTTCAGCTCAATCGGCCATCGAAGTTGCGAGATAATAATAAGAAAAAAACACCCTTGTCAGATGTAGATGGTTGATTTCGAGACCTCAAGTTCTAAATCTGAGGTCTCGAATTCAAATTCGTGGAAAATTACTTCTTTCTCGAAAACTATGGCACTTCAGAGGGAGCCGTTTCTCACAATGTTTTATACCATCGACCTCTCCCCATTACTCGTCACCACGAAAGGTTTTGTGCTAATAATTATTTTGATTAATTACCAATAGTGCCCACTGCCTTTAAATAAAGAGAGAGAGAGAGAGAGAGAGAGAGAGAGAGAGAGAGAGAGAGAGAGAACTGACTACTTTTGTGTATAATATTCTGCATAATTATTATAAGTGAGTATTGCTTATAGTAATGCCCCACTCAATTATACCTGAATTTATAATTCAATTTTTATGATAAAAATATCTGTCTGTGATGCTACTGTGTTCAAACAATAGACCATGCATTGACGTCATCAAGCCGCCATTATAGCAGCATGCCATTCTTCATAATAGTCTGATTTCTTATTGCCCAGTGGAAAAATCAGAAAAATTGTGATTGTAAATAGCCTTGATTTCAAGTCTGCTAAAGTCTACACCATGCATACTCTCTTAATGTAAAAGAGTGGACAATTCACTCTCTTGTCCGAGTGGTGTCAGTTTTGCTCTTTTGGGGAGTGAAAGTCAATCTGTTTTACTCCTTATGAGTGAAATTGGAACGAATTTCACTCTAAATCGAGTAGTGAAAGTATACAAATCTTTCACTCTTGAAAGAGTCGTCCGCCATAATATGGCTCTTTGCAAGAGTGGATGGCGGACAAATCGAGTGGGTTTGCTACTCTTTTAGGTCAGCCCTTAACTTGATAAAATATTTACTACATTTTTTTCCAAAGGCCAAATACCGTATGCACGATTATAGGGTAGGTATTTCTACGAACGTTTTGAAAAATTATAGCATAAAATGGAAGGTATTCGTTTTGGTAATCACTCCTAGAATGAATGGTAATAAAATAAAATAAAAATTAAAAAAAGGGAAAAAAAAGAATTTGAGAAATGTAACTGTGCCATATTTCTCAGATTGTGTATGTGGAATTTTTTTTAAATGAAATTTTCGCAGGTTATTTTTTATTGATATTCATTTATAAGGATTACAATCGAACGGTTCGAGAAGAAAAAGTGTATACTTTCTTCATGAACGGCATCCAGCACAGTGCCAAACTCAAATGGAAGAATTACTATTTCAACAAATTTACCCATAATATGCACTGATGTCTGTGAACAATAATCACAGGCATATTATCACTGGGTGGGATTCGAGCACTCCATTAGTATGCCTGTTAATTTTTCCCCCACAGAACTTGAGAAAGTAATGCGTATAATATACAGTGCTAACACACATCGGTGTATATGGGTAATTAATTTTCTTTATCCCCCGATGCAAACTTAACACCTATTAATATTGTTAATGACAAACAAAACAACTGGTCAACAGGGTGAACCCTACAAATCGTATTTTCAAATATCCAATGTGACAGATCACGGGGAAGACTTGCCAAGAAGTAGATAATATATGCCCATATTGGCCTTTGTTATACATTGGTAAGAAAATAGATATGCCTATAAATACAATAGGCCTATGTTATTGATAAGAAAAAACCTCGTCGAAGATCACAGATTTACATAAAACTTTACACGGTCTAATGATGATGATAGTAGAAAACATCCCTTGAAACAATTATTTTTGTTTGTAGTGTCAACAATATTTTATGCGAGAAAAAAAACTAAGTTCCCGTTTGGAGCTTATCGCTCAGTGAGCGTTTTTCCACCTTTTTTTCTAAATCGATATCAGGCAAAAAATAATGTGTTTAATTGGGTTTTCACTATTTTCTCATGACCCAGATGGCTGATTGATCTCAAACTTCTTATGTATTATAATGCTTACACCGCCCACAACATTATTTATGTTTGAAATGGCGGAAATATTTTATGAGAAATTAAAAGAACTAATTTCCCGTTTGGAGTTTTTTTAGGCTGATTGATCTCAAACTTCTAAAGGTTTATCATTTTATGTATAATAAGGTGGATTGTATAAAGTGCTTACACTATCAGCAACTGTTTTTGTGCAAAAAAAAATCTGCAAAGTACTGACGGCCTGACGTTTACGAGCAAGTCTGCATATTATACGGGGCCGAAACGTCAGACCATTAACTGCTTTTTGCATTAATTAAATGCAATAGCCCCTAATGGTTGGTAAGCTATAATTTACAACAGCTAATATTATTTTCTCGAAGTACATTTAACATAACTACATGTTGACCAGTGGGTGGCCTTGGTGATACTTATCTGGCTTCGATAGCAAGCAAAACACCAAACAGCAAGAAGTCTATGAAAATAATAAACATACTAAACAACAGGCCCAATTAAAGGGAAGGTACACGTTTGGTAATAACTCAAAACAAATTATTAACCTAAAAACTTACGTGGTAATGAGCATTGAATAGCTGTTGATAGTATAAAACATTGTTAGTAAACGACTCCCTCTGAAGTAACATAGTTTTTGAGAAAGAGGTAATTTCTCACTAAAATAATAAAAGACTTCTAGCTAGAAGTCTTTTATTCCTATCTGAAAGCACAGAAATTCGTCCAACAAGGGTGTTTTTTCTTTCATCATTTTCTCGCAACTTTGAGGACCAATTGAGCCCAAATTTTCACAGGCTTATTATTTTTTTTATGGTTATGATGGGATACACCAAGTGAAAACACTGGTCTTTGACAGTTACCAAACGTGTACAGTGCCTTTAGAGACGGAGAATAATATAATTGGTTTCAATTCAATGCCTCTCATGCATGTACATCAGCCGTGGATAAAGAATGCAGGTGTAAAAATCCATCATCGTTTTCACGAATAGAGGAGGAATAGAATATAAAGAACAAAACGAAAGCACTTTTTTGGCAAGTTTGTTTTTACACATTGTGGGAAAGTTTTCCACAACAGTGAATTTCATCAGCGAAGACAACACTAATATTTTTGTCTGTATTTTATTTATCATGCTTCGAATTCGTAAGCCAGCAGTGATTTTTATTTTGGACATCTTTGATTAATTTGATCTTTGGATATTTTGGTCATGCATGCCTGTTGATGGAGACCTCAAAGCACTTTGCATCCTTATCCTTAGCATCTTTATAAATGCTTGCTTATAATATTATTGAACCGTACAATGAGTGCGTTTTGGCCATACTAACCACAAACTGTTTCTGACGTCATAACCAAAAACGGTAACCGAGCCCACAACTCGATTATCGTTCAGTCTGAACAGCAGAACCAACGACCAACAACCGAAACAGTTTTTGGTTGAGGTCGCTAAAACGCACTCAATGTTACGCGCGTTCATTTTTATCGGTTGGTTCATTTTTTTATTTTGCGCCAGAGTTTAAGCGGATAATTCTCTGTGTTGCAGGAGATATTCAAACTCGCACAGTTCGGCATTGAGGACAATTAAATCTCAGGACTATATTGAAGGTCAAGGTTTGCTGCCGATGAGCGCCAACACGATTTGTATACTTTATTTTAATGTATTGTGTTCTATAGTAGGTCCTATCAGCCTCAAGAGTATAGTCTAAAACTGTAAACAAAATCTACAGCAAAAAGTCTAAATTCATAAAAATTGTTGTCAGTCACTTATTCGAAAATGAGTCATATTATTTTTAACGATGTAAGAACATTGGTGGCTAAATTGGGAGAATTTGTTGTTTAAAGTGCCCAGGCCTAGCCTACATACGTATACATGGAAGAAATACCGCAAGTATCCAAATCACCCGGCCAGTTATGGGCTATCCATCATCATCTGGCTCGATGCTGCAGGCTCAATCGAACTTCGATATTTGGCTTTTCAATTAAAAAACATAAATATTTTACATGGACATTCTTTTGGGATCAAGTTTCACCCGGTTTTTGTAGTGGCCCAGCCCAAAAGACACTTGTCTTTCATAACAAGTTTGCGAAAGTAGAACGCGAGTAATGAATAATTCATGAGTGTAACTAGGGCAACAACACACAATAACAACAGCGCCCTCGTGTAAACAATTCCATGGTACATGAATGAACGGCCATGCACACGTACATCCAAACACTTTGGAATACGAATGTACACAACGTCCATACAATTTAGAACACGCACAAAACGTTATTGGATTTACAATACGGATTAGCCGCGATATAAAGTGATTGTGGAAATTTGAAGGTGCTATGTCCATAGTTTACACAAATAATTAACAAATGATGTGACTGTTGATAGACAACACACTACCCGATCTGAGATAGCATATTATTTTGACCAAGTTTAATCGGACAACATTAACAGGTGGTTTCTACTTGAACTGCTGTCTTCAAAATTGCCGAGAAAGAAAGTGCCACCGTCGAGGGCAAAGAATTTGGAGGTGGGAGAGTGCAGCGGCCGCCCCACAACCGCAAAATGGCGACCGTCGCAACCAGCCTGGCCCCTCCGGCCCGTCACGTTCAACTGTACAAAAATGGCGACAAGTTCTACCCTCCGAAGAGAGTTATTGTCAACTTCAAACACACCAGGACTATGGATGCTTTTCTGGATAATCTCACGACGAGGGAAAAACCTGCTTTTGGTGCAATTCGCAAACTGTACACCCCGGTCCAAGGCCACTCGGTCAAGTCGTTGGACTCGTTGGAGGACAACAAAGTTTATGTTTTCAGCGGTCCAGGAAGATTTGTGGATTTAAAGTGAGTGTGACCGAGTTCCTGTAGTGTTTTATTTCTACTACTAAGGTCCTGTCTTGGATTCTTAAATGTTATATGAAAAGTTCTATATAACGTAAATTGATTGAATGTTGTGTCAATTTGTTGAAAACAAAAACAGGAATTATAAATAAGCAAATTCCTTGCCAAATAACTACAGCATGATCTTGCTCAAGTTATTTGGGTGGCAGTGTTAATAATAATATTATCCGGGGGTACTACTACTACCAGTACCACACTAGTGTTCTGGTTGTTTGGGCGCTCTTCTTTGTAGTTTTAACATCGGTTTTATGGCGGTTATCATCAGACAGATGTTAAAATAAAATAAAGTACAATAGCCCAACACTTTTTTTAACCGAAACAGCCCAAACAAGCATACATTATAACAAGCACAAGAAGGAGGGCTACTAATATACTATTTTAGGTTCTTTGCCAACTACTCCCAACTTTCTCCTACTATCGTCTCCACAAGCGATAGGCCTAGCGGAACAACTGTCATTTTTAGAACTATGATTTGTTCCGCTATCTACTAGCAGAACAAACCTCAGTCATATCTTAGTTCGTAGGAGAACTTGAGGGATTGACTCCTCAGCACTGAATAATGTCCTTACCAGGGCTAGAGAGAGTAGAGTGCTTGCCAACCCAAATTTGTGCAGAGTTTTGCTCAAAAGCTATTGAGAAAAGCTCCGAGTTTAAACATATTGGCCAAAGTAGCATTGTTGTTATTTATAAACTGACATAAATTCAGTGAAATTTCCAAGAGCAAAAGGTCAACATTGTGAAGAAAAATTATTGCGAGTTAAAAACTTTAAGTGTAAAAGTTTTATTAATTTAAAGACAGTGATTTAAAGTGCTTCTTTTAATTGTTTTTAAAAGTAAGGTTTGTTTCTAAGTTGTCATTGTTTCTTGGATTAGCAACATTTATTATTTTCTTCAATTAATTTTTCTCTTTATTTAGTTGTTTATTTTCTTCAATTAATTTTCCCTCTTAAGTTATTCTCCAATTGGAAAACATGCCAAATCCAACTCCACATTTCCCTTTCATTTGGTAGTCTATAGTTTCCTTGAAATTCCAGCCTCACTTGTCCTTAATGTTTCCTCGGTTTTAACTTCAGCTGGGGATATAAAAAAAAGACCTTGCTCTTTCAAGATTGCCATTTATTTATTTCTCACCTGGCCGACTTTCTCACCTGGCCGACTTTCTCAGTGCTCTGCATACAAAATGAAATAGGGCGAGAAATTTGAAGTGAAAAGCAATGCTACTATGTTCTGCATTGATTCGTTTAAAGGGTGAATTTTGTGTATGATTCATGTCTTTATAAGGAGGGCGGAAGTGTTGCTCGTCTTATATTACAGTTGTATAATTCACAACTAGAGGAAAGAGTTTGTTAATGCCATCTTTTGTTGAACCCTTTTAAATTGACCTTCAAATTGCACAAGAAGATCCCCCCCCCCTACCCCCACCACACAATCAACACACAATAGACTTGGTCTTGTGGTTTTATCAAAGACAATGAGCCGTCGTGAAGGAATTTGATAAGGGAGACAGCTCCAAAGGTGTAGGCCATGTGCACAAAGAGTTAACGATTACCACGGTCAGCAATTTATGCGCCTTTTGAGTTGCCAAAGAAATCCCCCAGAATATTTTACTTACAAACCCAAATAAATTCATTATTTAAACATTCCTCAAAATACCATGTTTGTTTGTTTTTTTTTTGTTTTTTTTATAAATGTTTTGAAATTCATATTTATTTTAAACCCTATTTAAACATTCGTCGAAATACCATGTTTTTTTTTTTTTTTTTTTTTTTTCTTTTTTTTTTGATAAATATTTTGAAATTCATATTTATTTTTGAACATCTTTTTCCACCCACACAGATACGGTTCACTCGGAGGAAACGACAGAAGAAAAAGACTAACACAGCAGGTATGTTATAAATAGAAATAATCCATGAGTGAACTATAGAGTAACCTGCCATCCAACATGGTATACAACATAATGTACACATACCAGGCCTGTTTGCTTCGTTTTTGCAAGGGCAAGGGCACCAAGGCATTTTCTCCTTGGTAAAGGGCACCCTATGAGGAAATTTTTAAGTTGTACTTGAGAATTACAAGGGCACCAAGGCAATGACCAGAGGCATGGAGGCAATCGCCTCTGTTGCCTCCGTGAAGTATCAGGCCTGCATACTATAAATTGTGTAAAAAAAAGAAGTAACGTTTTGTTGTTTGTTTTTTTTGCGTTGGCCCTATCGATTGGCAAAAATTTGCACGCATCGACTTACAGTTTGCATGTATCGGCATGATTGGCTAGCTTAGGGCCTCTGGCAGAACCCTGATCTACATAAAACACTATTGTGTGACTTGTGTTTTGTTTATTTTTAGTTCAATTGTTTTAATCCTGATATAGATTTATAATCAATAAAACTAACCAGTGAAAATTATGTTTCAAAAGGTAGGATAGTTTTTGAGATATTGCCAAGTGATCATCAAGTTCGCACATGTCCTGTAATAAACCAAGATAAAAAGCAATTAGTAGAAATCATTTAAAAGACCTTGTTTCAACTCAGCATGCTTCGGCCAAGCATATTTGAGTCCAGAATTCATGCCCAAGAGATTTAAAAAATCCTTATGAGATGAGAAGCCTGTTTCAAATGTAGTAGGGCCCTAGGCCTTCATTGGTATACAATAAAACTAACCTGCAAACATTTTATTTCAAAAGGTTGTAGCGTTGTTGAAAAATTGCAGAATGATAGGTCTTGTAAAACCGAGATAACCGAGTTGAAAACATTCCGAAGACCTTGCTTTCAATTCAGCGTCCTTCGGCTAAACATCCACTAATTTGGGTCCAGAATGCCCCAGGAGATTTGAAAAATCTGTTGAGAAACTCTGTTTCAAGGGTAGAACAGCGTTAAAAAAAAAATTGCAGAATGATACAGATTGCACAGTAGATCTTTTAAAACCAAGATAATCACCAAGTTGAAACTATCCAAAGACCTGGTTTCAATTCACCATCCTTTGGCCAAACCATCTACTAATTTGGGTCCAGAATGCCCCAAGAGTTTTGAAAAAAAACCTAACGAGAAACCCTGTTTCAAGGGTAGGTTCATTTAATCATAATAATGATCTTCGGATGGTGCGTTCTGCTAGCGTATTAATTCTCATCATTAGTGCATCTTCAAGAAATAAATTGCTCTCGAGAGAAACTCTATTATTGATAAACTCAAACAATAAAATACAATGAAGGACGCTTCTATCCCAGCAGGGGGTCTACACAGACGTTATAACATACAGCTTTTGTTCAACCTGCTTTCTTGTGACTATCGTTGCCCTTGGTTATGGGAAATGAATTGTGAGATGCACCTTTAGGAAGTGGAGAATTTAATTCAAGGGCATGATTGTGTTAGTTGGTGGCTCATCAATGTTTGTTGTTGCATCAGGAATAACAAAGTTTAACAATGTTTTCAGTTGACTGTATATTTTTGTACATGATTAGGTTCCCCAGCTTCGCAGTTAAAATGGATATTGCCAAAACATTAGGCCATATTCTCTGTATTTTAATACTAAACACAAAATTGCTATGTGGTGAGTGTTGCATAAAATTGTGCCAAGACAGGGGACACTTGTATGTAACATACATTCTTAGTTCCTTATACAGATATCGGTACAAGTAGTTACGGCAGTTTAAAACAAAAAAGTTTACGTGCAGGTCTTGTACTTTAAACCTTTTTGTAAAGTTGTAGCCCCCTACTAGGCTACAAATAAACTATGCATTTAACTTGTCAACTGGAAAGTTTAAGTATCCTAGTTGTAAAACATTGTCATAAAACTACACATAAAAAGTTTATTATTCACATCTGAAAAGAAAGATTTGTTTCCCTAGCATATTGTAGTCGTTTACACATCCCAACAGGGCAAGTTGAGAAGTTGGTGTTGACTAGACCATAGCATCAATAATAGACAGAATGTGTATGTGAAAGTATGTCGTGCAAAGTACTTTAGGCTAGTGTTAAGGGTGAGCCTTACACGCTGCCAAATTCAGGGCCCACTTTCATGGCTCTGCTTACCGCCAAATTCTGCGTTTACAATCGCCATTCTCTGCTTTGCCGAATTTCTGTGCTAGCCTTGTAAGCGTGGAATGCCTACATGACGAGGAACATGCATGCGCGCAAGCAAAACTCCCATTAATACTTTAAAAGCACAAAATTCCCTGCTCCATAACCACCGATTCTTTGCTTTACAGTAAACAGAGCCATGATATTGGGCCTCGATTGTAAAATTATTTGTACACTGATATTGCCCAATGTGTACAAATATTAACCTCTTTCGCGAAACCATAATAACTGCGAACCTTCGGCACAACAAACAATTGTTCTCATTATTCTTTGGATTGCTGAAATTAGATTTACAGTACACAGTGATTAAATTTGCACTCAAAACACATTGACAGTGCACTTCACAATTGTGCTGAGACAGGCAGGCAGTGCTGTGTAGATAATATCAGTCGGGATCCATGGTTAAATCAACACAAACATCGCATGGCGCACACTCTATAGATCTTCATGTAGTACAGAGTTCAAGTGGGGATGCAAGTGTGCTAGTGTATGTAGTGCACCACCTTCATCCATGATACAAACATGCTGTACGTATAGTTCTATACAATTTTACAATATTATTTCTGTATGGCAAAAACAAAACAAGAGTTCTGCTTTCAGTTACCCTAACTTTTTGGCATACCCTTTAATTTCTTTTTTTCTCTACATAAAATGTAAATTATAGAAACTTCTTTGTACTTCAGGTACATGTATGGGATTCATCAGGATTGTTCCTGTTCTCACTAAGCTTGGGCGATATAAATTTATTTTATTCACGATATATCGCCGACAATGTATCGCGATATTCGATATAATCGCGATTAATTAAATTTGACATCATCAGTCTTCAAACTCCCAGTGAAAGTTGTAGAAGAGACAGTCCTAGCATAAGAGAGGTGTTCTAATGACCTATTCTTCTGGTTTTACTCCAAATTTATGGGGTGCAAGATGTCTCAGCTAGCAAATACATCCCGATATTGCGATCTTTAATCGATATCGCAAAATATCTCGATATATCACGATATATCGATATTTCGATAAAAACCAAATTGATCCAATATCGAAATCGTTTCCCAAATAGTATCGCGATATTCGATAATATCCTGATATCGCCCAAGCTTAGTTCTCACAATTTTTTCATTGTTCTCCTTGCACATTCAAATTTTTCAATCTTCTGCAGCTGGTTCTATATAAAGAAAGACAGAAGTAAAAATAGTGATTACCAGAGGAATAGTGGTTATAACCAGGGCCAATTTCATGGCTCTGCTTACCATAAGCACAGAATCGGCGCTTACGGAAGCAGGGTATTCTGTGCTTACGGCAAGCGTATTTCACGGGTTAGCGGCGAATTTTTGGCTTCTGCGCGTGCGTACTCCCCATTACTAGGCATTTTAGGCTTACAAGGCTAGCGCAGAAATTCGGTGCTTGCACGTAAGCGGGGAATCGTGATTGTAAGTGCAGAATTCGGCGGTAAGCAGAGCCATGAAATTGGGCCCAGTTATCACAAAACATAGTGCCTGTGCTTTGTTTTTGAAAGGGCAAGGGCATCAAGGCATTTTCTCCTTGGTAAAGGGCACCCTATGAGGAAATTGTAAATTTCTACAGAACATTTCAAGGGCACCAAGACAATGACCAGGGGCATGGAGGCAATCGATGCGTTTCCTCTGTGAAGTATCAGGCCTGATATATATGTAGTGCCAAGTCTGACAACTTAATAACATGGAATGGCCCTCGTAAAAACAACTGACAGGAAATTGGCAATCATTGGTTGACAATTCTTTTATTAATCTAATCAGCTCATCACTGATAAATCAAGTCCATACCAGCTCATCAACCAATTCTCCAGAGCAATTATTTCCCTCTCTGAAATACGAACAAAGTTTGAAATTGCATGCTTTCATGACCACACAAATCACTAGATAAAGCTGGAATTGAAGCTAAGCTACATGTAGATCATACGAAGGGGCTCCAAGTCACTTCAAAACAAACTGCCATGTTTCTCTTTTCTTTTCTTTTTTCTTTTTTCACCCCTAAAAGATTGCTTGTATCCCTAGCTCCAATGGTTATCAATAATTCCCCCCCCCCCAACAAACAAATTGAATAAAATAAAATAAAAAATTATAAATTGATGTCTATTCCCATTTGATCGGATCTGTTGTCATGACAAACTTTTGACGTCTGAGCAGTCAACATTTATGGGTTTTTTTACAAGGCTTCTTTTGGAGGTTTCTCTGATCTTTGATATATATTTTTTTCAGCCCTGGCTTTTATATTTTTGAGAAGGCAAGGTCGTTTTAGTTTTTTATGCAAGCCTGTTAGAAAGGGTAGCCTCAGAAAGAGAGTCAGGGGGATTGTTTTTTGTGGATGCTGAGTTAGGGCAAAACTGTAGAGAAAGTTATGATACAAGTTTTAAAGTGTTTTAAAGATTAAGCTGAATACAGTGTTTACTTGCTGAGCAAACATGACAAACTTGGTACCAACTGAATCTCATCCTTTATGTTTTTTTTTGGGTGACAAATTTTTCAAAACACATTA
Organism: Asterias rubens; assembly: GCF_902459465.1. NCBI lineage: Eukaryota > Metazoa > Echinodermata > Asteroidea > Forcipulatida > Asteriidae > Asterias > Asterias rubens. The sequence goes on from NC_047077.1 coordinate 13,925,230, forward strand.
AATCAAAGTGAATCCTTTATTCTCAAATTAGTTGATACTACATCAGCAGTGCGTTTCACCAAGTTATAATGGTCATACATTTTTTTTTAATGTATACCAATTTACGACTCTACATTTAAATCAAAGTCACCAGATATGTGTGTTGCGATATTAGAAAATAATCATTGATGCACAACCCTCATACCCATTGGAGGAGATTTAATGCATAAATTATACATTCTTTTTAAAACGAAATTCCAATAGGAGACTTTCCAACGCTAGGTGGCAGCAGACATACCGGGTAAATTTCCATTGTTTACGTAGTTCTGAACATGCGCATAATTCTGAGAACAATGGATTTACCCGGTAAGTCTGCTGCCCTCTATCGTCCCAGAAAGTCTCCCATTAAAACTACTCTTCCACAGGCACTGGCACACATTTAAGTTCAATGTTTTTGGTCTTCTGAAATACGTACCTAATGTGTATAGGCTTGCAAATAAAATTGCTAAACCTCTAGTGTTATATTAAATACGAGATCGTTTTGAAAAATCAAAATCATGTAAACAGATGAAACTTTTTAGAGACGGTTCTAGTCCTACACGTGATACTAACTTGTGTCCTTACAGAAAGACAATAAGAACTGTGTGTTATTATTAAACGCAAAAGATCAAAGTCTGCACTAACAACATTTTAACATTATGTTCTTCGTAGTGTTAGTCAAGTACAAACATATTTTACTTGGTGTATTTCATAATTTGGACACCCTGTTGTCTGTTATTTACACTGTAAATTGTAAGTAAAACAATTCGTTTACCCAGATTTAAACTTTCCAACAATTGTACGCCCTTTTACCTGACTAAATCCTTGTACTTGTTTTTTTAACCACTTGCAGCAATGGGTTTATTGACGATCACTCGTAATAATGCCTTAACTACCCACTTGTCTTGCCATACCATTCTTAGAATGGTGAGGCCTTCAAGAGTCCCTAATGGTGATCATTTCTATCAATAGGCACAGTCAACAAAAATCAATATTTCTATAACAACAAAACATGGCTTAGTTCTAACCGACTTCCTACTATACACGTAACTATGTTTGCACTCTTACTGTTACTGTGCAGGGGCAAGTCTTGATTGTTCAGCAGCCGATTTCACAAAACTTTACGCAACTGCGTAAGTCCACTTGTGCAACGTTTGCAACTGCGTAAGTCCACTAGTGCAATGTTTAATTGTGCCATAAATGTTGCGCAATAGTGGACTTACGCAGTTGCGTACAGTTTTGTGAAATTGGATGTTGAAGTGTAATTCTTCGTAAAGCTCATATCAGGTTGGAGAGTTCCAGTCCAGGGTCCAATTTATAGAGCTGCTTTAAAAAGGACAAAATACTGTACTTACACAATTTCTTCTTAGCAAAATTAAGATGTGAGAATGTATTTAGCTCATTAGCTGGACTGTAGAAAAAAGGAAATTTAATTGAAACAAAAATAAAAAACAGATGCTATTATTATTAAGGCAGAATGATTGACATCCAAACCTTTTTGGAGCTGTCTTGCTAAACTGTTATAATCAAAGAGATTTCTGATTGACTTACAAAGTATCAACTAAAGTATTTTACCAACCCTGGCTGTACCGTATTTGAATGCAGCAGATAAACCTGCAGTGCTTGGTTTAACTGTGAGAGATACTAGTCGGCTTGTTCTTTTATATTCTTGAAAGTTCTCCATTGTCTGAATCCGGAAATTGTAAGGAAATTGAGATTGATTGGAATAAAGCGAATAGGTAAACAAACAGTGAAAGAAACGCTTTGATCAAAAAACCACCTGTTAGTTTTTCGGAGTCTTAAGTTAAAGCATGGAGGAATAAGTGGTTAAAGGTACGTATTATAATGCCTACATCTGGGTACTTACTAAAGATAAAAAACATTTTCTGATTGTGAAGACAATAATGCATCTGGGCCCAATTTCTTGGCTCTGCTTTACCGTAAGCAAAGAATCGGCGCTTATGGAAGCAGGGAATTCTATGCTAACCTCGAGCATATTTCCTGGGTTAGCGGGGAACTTTGGCTTCTGCGCTTGTGTACTCCACGCTATTGTAGACATGCTACGCTTACATAGCTAGCGCATAAATTTTTACGCTTGCACGTAAGCGGCGAATGATGATTGTAAGTGCAGAAATTGGGCCCAGATGAAGAAGTTGTTGCTATGAAAGCATGCATTTTTTTGGTTGTAATAGTTAATCTTTATAGGTTCTACCACAACCTTCCTTGATTATGAAGTTCATACTGCATGTAGGGTCTTTTCTTTTCACGAATTTTGATTTCAAGACGTCAAGTTTAGAATGTGTGGTCTCTAAATCAAGCATCAGAAAGCACACAACTTCGTGTGACAGGGGTGTTTTTTTCTTTCATTATTATCTCGCAACTTCGACGACCGATTGAGCTCAAATTTTCACAGGTTTGTTATTTTATGCATATGTTGAGATACACCAACTGTGAGAACTAATCTTTGACAATTACCATTAGTGTCCACTGTCTTTAAAACCTAAATTGTAAGTATCTTCATACTGAACATTACATTTCTCTTATATACAACAAAGCGTGATCACTGTCTGTGACTATTTTGTCAGCTCAACCAATCCTGTATGATACATGTACCTTTAATACTCCAAGCTACCTTTGTTGTTGGTTACCAGGAAGCCATTATAGTATGTGGTTTATCACACAGTCACAGTTAGACAGCATGACCTGTTCATTTCACAATCACAGCTTGAGTGTTTACTGTTGTCAGGGGCCTCAGATTTTATGCTGGACCACTGGCATGACAGGCCAGCATGCCAGAGGCGCTGATTTTAGTATCAGGCCGGTCGACTCGGGACAAGTCCAATCAATGGAGGAAGGGTTCAATGGTTTTGTGTTTTCCATTAAATAAAATTTCTACCACAGTCACGGTGTAGGCCCTAATATCTTTCAAAACAAAATTGTTTGGCCTATATTTTCAATTCTTGATTTTAGTGTTACAAAAGGCCTGATTTGTCAATTCTGATTGGTATCAAAGTATGCCATAAAGACCTTACAACATATTGTTGATAAAAACACCTTGGTTGACATGGACAGCAAAATGTTACTGACAAAAATTCAACTCCAACAAAACGGGCCTGGGGTCGATTTCAGAACTACTCGTAACCAGTCCTAGGAGATATAAGAAACGTATGGCTACACATAGTCCTATAATTTAGGACAAGTTACTCGTCCTAACTTGAGAAGACTATATAGTCTTAACGCTTTGTGCAATCCACCCATGGAATTCATCTTTAAAAAAGGGCAATGGCATTTTCATCTTTGAAAGAACATTACCATCTTCATTTTGCAAACGGCTTGGCACTTCCGTTGGAATATTTCTAAAGTCTATGGAGAATATTCAAAGGGGCACCAGGGCCTGGCCGTAAGCAGAGAATGTTGATCTTAAGCTCAGAGTTCAGCGGTAAGCAGAGCTGTGAAAATGGCACAGATTGGTCAAAGTCAGGTGATCCTGAAGGCTAAATAATGGATGACAGTATTGGACGGTGCTTTTAGAATCTTGTCCTAAAAAATTGATAAACCACCAGCATGCAAAGCTAATCAAATCCTTCTTTAAAAAAAAAAACAGAATTTCATTGATAGCACACACGATGCACATCAAAATTATGCTAATTTCTCAATTCAGCATCCGCTAGCCATTGTCCGGGAGTTCTCTTATGGTATTATTGCATGCATGGTTGAAAACATCTGTGTCTAAGTCTGTGTTTCCATGGTAACCAGACAGTGTATAGCTTTCATCCTCCCCTCCTCCCCAATCATGTATCTATATCTGACTTCCGAATAGGACTCTCGAGGCTGAGTGGGGAATTTGTGTGAATGAGGATGTTGAGGCAACTATTTGTCAGGGATTCTTTTTAGAAAAAATGTTTATAAATGCGAGTAGGCCCTAATCAAGGCTATCAGCCACTCTCTTGTTGAGGGCCGCAGGGCTTGAATTTAACACAGGCCACAGGACAATGATTTCAGCTTTGGGCCAGTAATCTCAGGGCTGGATAAGTCCAGAGTATGTCTTGTGTTTTTCAATCATGTCAATTATTAGAAATAGAATACCTCGCCCTGTAATATCATTCAAATTTAAAAAGGGTAGTTGGTTGGCATTTAGTATTTCCATGCCTTCCTCTTAGGAACCTCGGTTCAAATCACGATTAGGGGAACTTTGAGAATTGGGTTTTTCAGTCCCTACCTGTCTGCATGGGTTAGTGTTAGCCTTGGTTAGGGCCTACTTGCATTTATAAACATTTTTTCAAAAAATCCCTGAAGAATAATTGCTTCAATTGCTCCCTTGAATTATTCTCTGGAGTTTTCCTTCCACATTTAAAACTGAAACTTCCTTCCTTGTCTTCTATCCACGGGTTGTTTGGTTAAAACACAGTGATTAAGTTCACTTTTCTGAGAGTCCGATCGGCTTCACATCCAGAATAAATTTATGGACTTGAAATGAAAGGTGAATGAGCTACATTGCAACTCATCTGATACAAATGGGTTGCAAAGGCATTACAATATCTGGAATTGAAAAAAAAAATTATTCGGTTTTGTTTTCTAAATTAATTTTAAACGGTGATTGCCACCGTAATGTAATTTACACGACACTGTACCAACATCCCGTTTCTGAATTTCAGAAGCACAATTGATTAAAATTTCTCATTGAAGTTGGAACATCCATGTAGTCACGTTTCAGTGATTTGACCAATAATTATGGTTACTGGCCTGGGTACGTGCACTGTATAATAATAATAGTAATAATAATAATTATGACTTCTTATAATAGCGCTCAGATGCGTCACTCAATGACACTTCAACATACAGTATTTTTCCTGGATTGGTTTTCTGCTACAAGGTATTGTGGCGCAATATGCAGCCAATCCAACGGGGGGAACTGTACTTCTCTTTTCGATACTGGGTTATTTTACTTGCATTTTTTACACGACACACTGGACCAATGTCTCTACATCTACGTACTATCCCATCCGAAGGACTCAGCAATAAGTGTTGTGCGTAAGGAAACAAGTGTCACGCCCGGAGACACAATATCCATGTTTTGCAAGGGATTATGCTTACATCTTAAAGGCAGTGGACACTTTTGGTAATTACTCAAAATAATTATTAGCATAAAACCTTTCTTGGTGGCGAGAAATGGGGAGAGTTTGATAGTATAAAACATTGTGAGAAACGGCTCCCTCTGAAGTGCCATAGTTTTCGAGAAAGAAGTAATTTTCCACGAATTTGATTTCGAGACCTCAGATTTAGAACTTGAGGTCTCGAAATCAACCATCTAAACGCACACAACTTCGTGTGACAAGGGTTATTTTTCTTTCATTATTATCTCGAAGCTTCGATGACCGATTGAGCTCAAACTTTCACAGGTTAGTTATTTTATGCTTATTTGTTGAGATACACCAACTGTGAAGGCTAGTCTTTGACAATTACCGATAGTATCCACTGCCTTTAAACTGTGGTAGAAGATGGTTTCTCATGAAAATCTGGTCTTGGTAAAGTATGTCTTGGTCTGACAGTAACAATTTGGAGAACTACAAGTCCTACAGTCCTGTGGATCTTCCCCCTGGAATTGGATTTCTGATTTCTGTCGGCCTCGATCAGGCTCGGCCGACCGCAGATTTTGAAAATCAAAGCAGGCCTCTAAAAGGTGAAGCCGTGTACCGACGACGTGTGTATGTGTTCCGACTCGTCTGCAGGAGAGAAGTGTCACCATGACAACCAAGGCATTTCTGCTGCTTGATGAGGCCGGAGAGTAAATGAGGCTTCTAGATTGAATATCCCCTGACAATGCCTGAAAAAAACACTACTTGATCTGTAATCCATGGAAACGTATGGGTTAATAACACAAACAAAGGGAGGGGGTGGGGGAGACTTGTTCTTGTCTAAATTTCAAAGTTCTGTACATACTGTGTACGTACAATGTATATTTAGGCCCGAAACATGTATACTGTATGAACTTCATGGAGGCACTTGCCTCTGTGCTATTACCTCCATCGCACATCATTGCCTTGGTGCCCTTTGAAATATTCTAATATAAGAGTGAAAATTCTCTCACACTAAGGAGGTGCCCTTTACTTTAAAAGGAAAACCACATTGCCCGACTGGAATTTCACTTTTAATAGTGCAAGGCTATTTTATTTCATTTTGCAAAGGGCACTTGAATTTAAAGATCTTGGGAGATCTTAATGACCAAAATAGTGTCGTTTTTACTTTCATTTTGTTTGTAAAGGGAAGGTACACGTTTGGTAATTACTAAGAACAAATATTAACTTAAAATTTGACTTGGTAACGAGCATTGGAGAGCTGTTGATAGTATAAAACGTTGTCAGAAACGGCTCCCTCTGAAGAAGCATAGATTTTGAAATAGAGGTAATTTCTCACTAAAATAATAAAAGACTTCTAGCTAGAAGTCTTTTATTCCTATCTGAAAGCACACACATTCGTCCAACAAGGGTGTTTTTTCTTTCATCATTTTCTCCCAACTCCGATGACCAATTGAGCTCAAATTTTCACAGGTTTGTTATTTTATGCATTATGGTGAGATACAATTTGTACACCAAGTGAGAACACTGGTCTTTGACCATTACCAATAGTGTACCTTCCCTTTAAGTTAAAAAAAACAAATTAGGCGGTCAGCTTGCACAATCACCATCGATTTCCATTGTTACAATGTACGTCATGTTCATTTTCATGTATAAAAAAAAAACACCTGATGGTGAGCATTCCATCTTTTGGAGCTTACAATACATGTACGGTTAGCAGTGCTATCAATTAAATGGATTCTGCTGCAATAAGCAGAAAATCAGCCGCTAAATAGTTCTATATGACATTGGGGCCTTTTCCCATGAAACATGTTCCTGTAAGGACACAAGATACTTAAGACACAAAACAAGAAATGTGTTCAATTAACAAAAAACATGGTTGTTTTTCAAGGTAATTTCTTCTCCCTAACAAGTCTATGAATAAAATTAAACCTTCTCATCCCATCACAAATTTGTTTTCTCCAAGATTTTCTTAAAGCGCAATTAAATCTTAGAAAGACCTTGGTTGCCATAGCGACGATGCCTTGTTATGACAGTGTTCAGGTCCCGAAAGAGATCTAACCTTTCTGCAAATTGGAACAGTCCGCCCCGGGAAGGCGAAAAATGAAGTCAGCCAACATCATTAGGGCCCCTCCTCAGAGTTAGAGAGAAAGAGAGACTATAGTGATATGTTGGATGGTTCCATTTTCTCTAAAGAGCCTATGAATGTGATTTGAAGATCTGTCCAATAGCATCTCGTGGTCGTGTATGGGATGAGTTGATGATGTAATAGAACGGTGATGTGTGTGTGTGCTTGCGGGGGCTGGGTATATATGAGAAGATATTTAAGTACCACTCGATTCCTATATTCCATCTTTTTCGAACTCGTCTGTTTTCTGTCGGCAAAACGTCTTGATGTGGGGGAAATTATTGAAGCTGATATCTTGAGTAGTTGAGAGAGAATCGTAGACGTTTTGGAACACTCCCTCAAGTGGATAGCATTGCTTGTCTTTTCCTTAGCTGTGAAGAGTAGCCTGCAGAACAGCTCACCAACGTTTAATGCGTGTTTCTTAAAATCCTTTTTCTGATTGTGTGTGGACTGTGGAGCTTTCTTCCTTACCGAGTGTTCGTTGATTTCAACTGTGACATTTTGTTGTGAAAACTTCAACCTTCGTTTTCCTGTGTGATATTGCATCGATCTACCACCCTAAGTCAAATTCTCTGGATGACTACATAACTCTTGGTGAATATTGACAAAGTGACCACGAGTTTCTTCATAGGATTTTATATTATCATGATACTATCTGGAATTTAATTTTACACCGAGCGAACAAAGTACATCAAAACTCAGAATGGAGGAAGATGGTGAAATGTTTCCAAGTATTGAAAATCACAACGGTCGCAAAGCAATCAAGGTAATCTGAAATAACTTGTGTCCAATTGTTTTACTGGACATTTCTGTCGGGTATTTGGATATTACTCATGGAAAATTTGGTTAGAGAAAATGGTTATTTTGGTTTTTCCCTTATTGTGAACTTGCTTCTCGTTCATAATCCTTGGCTACCAGTGACAGAATTCTTCCCATATTTTTTCAAAACTACATGTAGGGGTTATTTTTGACCTTAATTTTAGAAGTTTTTTATTTGGTGTTTATCTTGGTTTTAAACGAGGCTCCCTATTGTGCAATCTGGAGCATTGTATGTATTATGGTTTTCTCTTGATTTTTGTTGTTAAATGGGATCAAAAAGCATATAATAAATGTGGATATTTATATTTTCTGACAAGAAGTCGGAGCTTGTTCAATGTAGATTTCATAAATTACGTCAGGGAATTTCTGCTTGTGCGCGTGCATAGTCCACTTTACGAGGCATTCTTCGCTTAAAAACGGCTACAGAAATTTTGCCTGTGCCCTGTAAGTGAAGAATGGTGATCTTAAGTGCAGTTGGCGGTAAGCAAAGCCATGAAATCATGGCTCTGATCTGATTTCATGGTCCAAGATCATAAGTGCCATAATGCATCATTTATGGTTCATCAACTAATTTACATTGTAATAAATTGATAAAGTAAAGGCCGCCCCTGCACCCCCCCCCCTCCAAAAAAATTAAAATAATAATAATTATAATTGTAATAATTTCTTAGCCCGCTTCCTTCATCAAAAAATTTAAAACTTTGTGTTACAATGAATGCCAAATGCGATTGAATTGTCTATAACAATACCGTGTCAAAAAGAATTTACAGCACATACCGTTGTCCTGGCAATTTATTTTTAGAAATTCATCTTTCTTTTTCAATTTTTAGCGGCCCATCCATCCAGTTGGTCACAGCAATATCCGAGTGTCAGCAAAATACATCAAGAGGCAAGAAGGACCAAAAGTTGTGTAGTAAGTAAATTGAGTCTGTACTTTCTCAACAGTACAAATTAATTAACCTGCGCTTTTCAGATCATCATTTTTTAACCATCATCTTTCTTACAATCCTGCGCATTATAAGACATACTGACTGTACATGTAGCTGCTCGAACAAAATCACTAGTTGGTTTTATAATTGCTGGTTAACTTGTTAAATGAAATCTTTTCATTTATTGTCTATTCTCATAATGCAAAAAAAAAGGGGGGGACAAATGTTTTCTTTGTTCAGACTGTTCAGCTGTTTGATGGCTTCACCCAGCATATCATTTACGTGTTTGTTTGAAGGGTTTTTAGCTTTAGTTCACCCCTTTATATACTGAATTCAAGTGTATAAAAAGGTTGAGATTTTAAAGTGTATTTTGTCAAAATGATTTTGCTACAAAACTTAATTTTTTTGTAAAGTTGTAGTACAAGGTTTCTTTGGGGTTTTTTTCTTCAAAAATGGAGCGTACAAAGCTGTCAACATGTTTTACCTTTCTTAAACCAAACAGATCTTTCCAAAAACCAAACGGTACTTTACCTAATATAAAGAAATGTTGCATGATTTCTTTCTTTCTTAACATGTTTTACCTTTCTTAAACCAAACAGAACTTTCCAAATACCAAACGGTACTTTACCTAAAATAAAGAAGCGTTGTATGATTTCTTTCTTTCTTGCAGCGTTTTCCGCAATGGGGAAGACCTCAACCCCGCAGTGAGAGTTTTACTGCACAAGAGCCAACAGGCCAGCATGCTGAATATACTAGATCATATCACCAACAAAGTCGCACTTACTAATGGCGCAGTCAGAAAGTAAGTACATACATGTAGCTTCTCAGTAGAGTTTTATGTTTTTCTTCATACCCAGGGTTTGAAATTGAGCGAGCGCCCAGTTGGGAAGTTGATGGAACATTGTACCTTTTTTTTAAGAGGCATATGTTGCAAGATGCATTGCGTGTGAGCGTCTGCCTGCCTTAGTGCACAAGGGTTTGCCTACAATAGCGTGGCTTGAATTTTACACTGGTTTTAAAAAGATCAGAGTGAGGTTATACCAGCCAAACTACCATGTCTTACGTACTATTTATGAATGGTACACAACCCTGTAACCTTTTTAATTTCTGCCTATTTTTAGTATGTAGATTGTTTCAGAGCAAATATTTCCTGCTTAAAAGCCCCGGGCCCTTTACAGAGCCGCTTAAGCACACAAATTCGCTGAGCACAAAATGCTTAAGACCAGATTTAGGTTACAATGTATATTGTACAAAACAACATAACAACATGACGTGTGTACCATATTTGAGCCTAATATCCTGCTCATTTTTGTAAAGCAACTTGTTCTGCTTGGGCTCAATAAAAAAAATGCAAAATTCAGACTTATTATAGCCTTTAAACTTATAATTGTTTTTGAAACAGATTGTACCACATGTCCGGTAAGCTAGTAGCTGATGGAACTGAACTTGAGAATGAGCATTCCTACGTAGCTGCCGGCATAGAGAAGTTCAAGAAACGAGGCTACGACAAACAAAACCAGCTGCAGAATTCACCAAGAAATAAAAGGTATTAATACAAATCTTTAATCCTACTAAACAAAACTTGGTCAGTGCAAATACGCTGTCTCCTTAAATTGCAGTGGCGTTATGCACGAGTTTAAAATTGTCAAAATGTTGTGTCTACATTGACTTCGTAAAAGAGACAAATACTGCAAATGAGATTTTTTTTTTACTGCAGGCTTTTTTAATTTCTGAGAAAATAGAATTAGCTGATTGCAAACTGGAACCAACCAAAAGGACTTATAGTATGCAAAAATAGTAAGTGGTCTGACATTTCAACCCTAGCAGAGTCTTTCTCGGAAGGGGTGTGAGCTTTACAGTGATTACATGTAGGTTAATTTGAATGAGGCATGCTTGGTTTTATAACTTCATGTACTGCATGTACTTATTCGACATTAATGTAGACATTTATTTAAAGGCAGTGGACACTATTGGTAATTACTCAAAATAATTATCATAATAAAACCTTTCTTGATTGCGAGTAATGGGGAGAGGTTGATAGTATAAAACATTGTGAGAAACAGCTCCCTGTGAAGTGACGTAGTTTTCGAGAAAGAAGTAATTTTCCACGAATTTGATTTCGAGACCTCAAGTTTAGAACTTGAGGTCTCAAAATCAAGGATCAGAAAGCACACAACTTTGTGTGACAAGGGTGTTTTTTCTTTCATTATTATCTCGCAACTTCTACGACTGATTGAGCTCAAATTTTCACAGGTTTGTTATTTTTTGCATATGTTGAGATACACCAAGTGAGAAGACTGGTCTTTGACATTTACCAATAGTGTCCACTGTCTTTGAAAGATAAATAACATAATTTTTAAGAATAATGTGAAACGAACCTCATCCTTCAGGTAGAATTTCAATTCCTCCAAGACAGAAAAATACTCATTCTAAAATTTCTCATTTTCTCATTAGCCGTTTGATTGGCAGTAATTCTTTCTGCTGATGGGATTTTTCTCCCAGACGGTAGAGTCAATGGTAGTTTGGCATTGAAGCCATCTGCCCCCCCCCCCCCTCTCTCGAAGAAGGGGAAAAAAAGAAGAACAAAAAAAAGAAGGGATTTTCTAACACCTGCACTACATTATTAAAAGTTCTGTAAAGATCGACTGGCAGTAATTGGATTGAATGCAATTTCTTCCATCATTTCCACAAGAGTAGAGTTCGAAGCCCTGAGGCGATTTTCATCTTCAAGTACTGCGGCAAAATCTTGTGTCCAAATTGTATGTGTATTCGTCTTTGAGCTCGAAACTCAATGTTTTTTTTGGGCTTCATTGAGTCTCCTTAAATTATTGAAATTGTTCCCTGGGATGAAAAATTGCACTGGACAGTGTATCTTTAAATTGGATTGTACGTACCTCCGCTCTTGCATGTAACTGTGGTTACAGCTGGGTGTACAGAGTTAAACCGTGAATATAGTATACACATAATGAATGTTTATGAGTGCAATGGTGCGAATATGTTCATGAGTTGAAAGATGGAATGTTCTATTCAACGAGGCGGAGCCGAGTTGAATGGAACATTCCAGCTTTCAACGAATGAACATTTCGCACCATTGCACGAATGAAAAACATTCATTATTTGTTTTATATAACATCCAAGTAGATCTTTGTCATTTTGATTAAAAGGTACAACTTTCAAAACAAACAAAACGTAGGCCTACAATTTTTAATTGTAGAAGCCGAATGTTAAGTAATTTTACTACCTTGCAGTAACACTGCTGCGTTACCAAAGACACGCGCACGCAGTGATATGTGTTTACTCAGCTTTTTCGTTCCATCCGAAAGTACTATTGCACACTGGCAGCATGCAATGGTACTTTTCGGATGGAACGAAAAAGCACGGTGAGTGACTCAGCGTGCAATGGCACTTTTATTTGCTATCACGTGACGGTCAATCCTCCAATCAAATGGCAAGGATCTGCTCGGGTGTTATATAATACTTTTTAACTACATAAAATACGATGAACAATTTTTACAGAGCAGCGGTGTATTACAGGCACAAGCAAATATGGGCCCAATTAGTAGAAGAAGAATTTTGTGCGCGTGAACATGTACAGCCTTACCGATTACAGATAAATTTCTGTGGTCACCGTACTTTCAGTTAAATTTGAAACTTTTTGCATTGTTTAGCATGTCGTCAGTTGTGCCACACACTCTTGTATGGTGCAAGACAGTTAAACATTGTAAGTGAGATTACTGGTGGTCCTTTACAATTACCAAAGATGTCCACCAGTGCCTTTAATTTAGATTCTCAACATTTATCACATCAATTTACCAAGGTTAGCGTGAAAGTTCATCTGTGATTTTGGGGGTTGAACAAAGAATTGACTAGAGTGGGATTCGAACCAACGACCTCCGGATTAACGTGCCGGCGCTCTACCAACTGAGCTATCTATATTGGCGGTGTCCCTATTTTGTCAATATCTTTGTTTGGGGGTGCCAGTCAGAAGCCATACAACCGTTAACTGCCGTGTAGCCAGGGATCACACCCAAATTACGATACAACCTGGGAAGCGGCAATATCATTGTATCCGTTAATCCGGAGGTCGTTGGTTCGAATCCCACTCTAGTCAATTCTTTGTTCAACCCCAAAAATCATTTACAAATTTACCCAGTCAGTTTCCCTTGTGGTTTATGTTGATAAAGTTCATCTGTGTTGGTAGACTATGTAGATAAACTCTTGATCACAACATCTGCGTCATCCTGCTGATGAAGACTGAAGTTTCGGTTGAAAATTTCAGGTACACGTATGAAAATATTTTCAGTGTTGTGATCAAGAGTTTAATTTAAGAAGTTGTTTCTATCCAATTAATTCATCAGTGCAAGGTAGTCGCTTTCCCTCTTGGCTAATTAATGCAGTTTTGGCAATCACAGAGCACTGACGTAACAAACAACAAGACAAGCGTGGGCTGATTTAGTTTGTACAGTATCTCATTAGAAACGATGCTGTGTGATTTCAGATGCTTGATTTTGGGACCTCTGAATCTTATTCTGAGGTCTCGAAAACAAATTGGAAAATCACTTTTTTTCTCGAAGCCATTTCTCACAATGTTTTATACTAAATTAGCAGCTCTCCATTGCTTGTTACCAAGTAAGTTTTTATGCTAACAGTTATTTTGAATAATTACCGATAATTTCTAGTGCCTTATAAACAGTTTAACAAGCAAATTTTGTGTTTTTATGTAGCATTGGCCCAATGCACTATAGCTTGTGCATTTTAAGGAGCCGTGGGAGTCACACACTAGTGTTATGAAACTGACCTTTGCTTACGAGCAATTCACCCTGAGAGGAGATGTCTGAAACACTGAACAATTATTGAAGGAAAGTAGTCATAGTTCAGGTGACATCCTGAGCAGTTAAAAGCCAGGATATTTTATTTTGTACCGAACAGATACTGTAGAATATATTATTAGACTAAAGATAATGTAATCTGATCAGATTGCTTGTTGTAAAATTTATCTATTGGTAAAATCGTAATGAGACCTGGATACTTCAAGGAGGCAATGTACTCCGGTAATTGTCTTACAATAATATACTGATCCTATAAGCTGAAGTAGTAGTCCTAGCCAATTTTCTACATCCGCCCAGGTAGTGAGTTAAAAAGCAGGACAGTTCTTTTCAGAACTGTTAGTCTCGAACATCCGATAAATCTACTTCACATCAGTAGAATGAAGAAAGACAGTTCTCTAAAGAACAAGCTCTACCTGGCAAGTAGAGACACATGGTGTTACCGCAAACCAAATAGTATGTCATACGTTATGTGCTTTTTCAATCTGAGCAGGCCCTTATATAGGGACTAAGCTTGGTTCAGTTCACTGCCGACTTGCGAAAGCGAACCGATTTTTCTTGTGCAACAATAACCCATTTAAGTGTGTTATAGATTTGGTAATTGTTTGGGATTTCTCAGGACCTTTCTTAATTTCACGATTTTCTCAAAACCTCATGGAGAAGTCAAATTTTCCAGTAAAAATGATCAGTTCCAAAACCGAAGTGCACTTTGTTGTAGAGAAATTGGCAACAGACAAAAGATTGCTCAAGTTGGAATGTGCTCAATTGGAGACTTTGTAACGCTAGGTGGCAGCAGACTTACCAGGTAACTGTCCAGTGTTGATAATGTAGTTCTGATCACGCACATATTACAAAGAACAAACTATTTCACCTGGTAAGTCTGCTGCCACCAAGCGTCCCAAAAGTCCCCTATTGATTACAGTAATTCTTTGTCTTTAATCAACATGCCATCCAGTTAACCTTGGTACCACTTTCATCAGATTCATTGGTCATGTTTTCGTTGAAAAAATAAAAAAATAAATAAAAAAAGCTCATGTTAAGTCAACGATTTTTTTTCTCTATTTTGTTTATTCATATTTCTACTTTTTCTTTTTATTCATACTTTGCAGAGTGCTTCCACCTGTGACTAGGAGACCTCCACCAAAAGCAAAACCATCTCCGCCCAGAGACACAAACACAAAGGTGAGCATTCTTCACTTTTCTGGTTTAACCCCAAGGGGAGGAGACATAAATCTACATGTATTGTGGTACATTTGTCATACATCGTTACAGGGGGTACATACACTTCTTTTTATAAGCCCTCTTCTACCCACACCCCCGCCCCTTGGTACTATGTAGTTAGGCCAAGTAAGCAAAAATACCAGTTGATCGCCCATTTTTTTTTCTAAAAACAGGATTATATGGATTAGGGCATTTTTTTTTTTTTTTTTTGGTATTTCTTTCGAAGGTGGCTGCCAATCATTTCAATTTAAACTGTCCACTTATTGCAAAGATTCGTAAGTTTTAATGAGAAATACATACATATATAATTTGAAGGGAAAAAAATAAAAAGGATGCGGCCGCAAAAAAAGGATGAAGGAAGGGACGATCAACTGTTTTTTTTTTTTTTTTTTTTTGGGGGGGGGGGCTTTTACGCTTCAGTATTTGTTATAAAATGCAATTCATAGTCCCCCCCCCCCTTTAATAACTACCCCAAGGCAAACAGTCAAGTGTGAAAACACCTGCAGTCAGGCGGATCTTTAATTGTCATCCTCTCTTTATTGCACGCTAACTTTTTTTTCGGCAACAGTGGTTTTGTACACACTTTCCCAACTGGGGAAGTTCACCAGCCAACGCAGGGATGCTATTTGTCTTCTTGTAAACACAATAATGTATGTTATGTCCATGGGGGCTGGAGCGTGTTGTCTACCCACCCACACACTTCGCAGTTCAGTTAACATTGTAACTTGTTCAAATCTAGACTTGTGCCGCTGTGAAATTTTGTATTGTGATTTTTTTTTTTTTTTACCAATGCACTGTAACTCCGTAAAGATGTTAAATGATTCCCTCAAAGATTATGCCCCAACCCTTCAAGTGAACCATGAAAGATACAATGTAGAATGTAAAGATTAGATGTAGAGAGTACTGCTACCCTCCATCAAACCCAAGTATAGTTGCAAATGTTAAAGCCTCCTAGGCTCCCTACATGTACTTTATGCAGGGTGAGAAAAGTCGGACTTTCATCTGAACTCAGACTTTTTAGACACTTTCTCCAGAAGACGATCAGAGCATACTCTGATCAAAACATACTCTGATCAAAATGTCGAGTGGATAAAAACCTGTTATATTTTCCACATGATATAAAAAGCTCCCGCTCTTCGAGTTACCTCATCTCTAGTGCATTAGGACACTGTTAGAAATCTCCTCAATTCAGCGTACAATAAAGGCCTACATCCTAAACATTTAATTCTAGTTTCGGACTTTTTTGTCAGCAATGACTATCAGTCTTAACCATGTTTATGTACCAGTTTTTCCGTATCAACGTATGCAATAACAGGCTTTGAACTTTGGTCTTGAAGGGGCACACTATTTTCCTCTGGTAAGGGGCTTTTCTATGGAGTTGTGTTGGCACTTTATAAAGGGCATCACGGCAAAAGCAGAGAGCACCTTTAGGAATTGCTGTAAGTGCTGTGGGTTAATTTTCAGCGATGCAATAAAATATAATAGACATAGTTTAAATCTTTCTTTTTTTCTCTGTAACATTTTCAGAAGCCGGCCCAGCCCCGTGAGCCCAAACCCCCTCCACCAAAGCAGGAAACTGCCCGCAAGCCACCGCCGCCCAGACAGGCACCCGTCCAAGAGAAGCCCAAGAGGCGACCCAAGCCTGAGAAGACTGCCGAACAGAAGGAGGCAGAGACGGTATTCCATCACAAGCCGGCAATGGTCAAAAGAAGTCGGGAAAAGGAAGACAAGGGATCTTTGGATTATAACGGTGAGTAGTATTTTTTAGAGATGGGCTTCTTAAAAATTTGTTTTACAATTCAGGGAATGAAAAATCTGGTCTGGAACTACAATAAGGCCATGGAGGCATTGGCCCCCTGGTCCAATGTTCTTGGGCTTAGCCTTGGTGCTCCTTCAAAAGTTTCATGCAGACTATAAGATGTTACCCTGTGTAACATGAAATGGCTTTGCCCTCCCAAAGATAAAATTTGAGGATTGAATAATCTTTTCTTTCTTTCATCAGATCCCAACAGTGTATTCAAAGCGTCGGATCAGCAGAAGGACACAGAGCCAGCCGACGAGGTTGAGGAAAACAAAGAAACCGCAGTGGACCTTCCTATCGACCAGATCGCAGCCGAGGAGGTCGACGAGGAAGATTTCCAGGAGCAACCTCGCGAGGCGACACCACCACCACCCAGGGAGGCTACACCACCCCCTCGAGAGCCCACACCTCTGAGGGAGCCCACACCCCAGAGAGAACCCACACCTCCTCGGGAACAAACACCCGTCCTTGACCCGACCCCAGAGTTGGAGCCGACTCCGGAACCTGAACGTGAACCAACTCGGGAGCTTGACCCTACTCCCGTACCCGAAGAGCGTGAGCCGACGCCACAACGTGAGGCTACGCCGCCTCTCTCAGCGACCCCGCCAGCTGTAGAATCGCAACCTCCGAATCAAGAGCAGGAAAGCGCCCCAGGAGAGGCGAGCCAAGATCCTATCCAGGATGAGCAAGTGAGTTAAGGGGTGCAGGATGAGGGCTGGGGAAATCTATAGGCTAGCAGTGGAGAGGACTAGGTATGTAGATCAGGTCAGGTTTAGGTTCAAAGATTTATTTAGATTGTAAGTGTTTTTCTTTAGTTTAGTTATCTTTAGGTAGACAACATAGAATTGGTGCAAGCTTCAAATTTTAGTATTATTTCAAAGTACACAACAGATTTTTTCTTTTCAACATTTTTATTTTTTTATTTTAACATGTATTAACTTTTACTGATCAGTTGAGTATACATGTAGATTTGTGAAAAAGTTATGAATAATTTTTTGTAAAAACACTTTGGGTTTATAGTCTGTCGCGCAGTGATAGTCGTTGAAAGCTTTTTAATGTCACAGACATTTGTTATGGCTCAGTCTAGGTGATTGCTCGCTTTTTTTTTCACGTATATTTCTTATTGTGAACTTTTTGCACTCAAGAATACTTACAGTGTAAGTGCAGTGTTTTGATGGCTGTAGGACAATTTGCACTCTGTACTTGTCAATCACAGTCGAGTTTGACTAGGGTCGTTGTGTAGGTGTTTTGTTTTATTACCTTACATCAACTGAACTTTTTACTCACAGTTTTGAAGTGTTAGGATCAGTGAGGAAACAAACATGTACATGTGTCTAACAAGAAACTCACCTTTTTTAATTCAATGAACATTTAATTCAATTAACATTCTTTTTAGATTTAGTGTAAATTTGCCTCTTCAGCCTATAGATGCTAATGAGTTAGTGAAATTTTCCCAAAATATCTTTTTTCTTACTAATTCAAAATATTTATTCTGTATAACCTCTCAGTAACTTTTTAGATATTAATCACCAATTTATTTTTTGTTGAATCTTTGCAAAAGTAAATAGTTTTGGGAATATTTGAGTAAAACTTCAACAGACATTTTGCTTTAAATGATCAGAGAATCTTCGACTTAACTTATCTGTACAAAAAAATACCTGTCTTCAAAATTCATAATTTTTTTGGGGGAGCTCAATTATAATACTATAAGCAATCACTGTCAGTTTTAAATCATTATTTAAAAAAAAATTATGTTTAAAAACTATATCCTGCAAAAAAACAGAGAAGCTTTTTGACTATTATTATTTCAAAAGCTTGACCCTAAAATTTCAACAACTCTGTAAGGTTTAAGCGGCATGTTAGCATGCCCAAAGAGAATGATGCAGCCACTTATATGCACCCATTGCACTTAATATATGATGCACTTTCAATGCAATTGTATCTTTGTCACATTTTAAATGCATGTGCAGAATTTGCACTTTGAAATTTTGTTTTGTATTGACGGACTTCAGAGTTGTTTTCCGCTGTTTGTCTTTGACGGGAAAAAAAGTCAACCAGCTTTGAATCAGGAGAGAGATTTGAATATGTTTGCGATCTCAGGCTCCACTATTTATATATAATTTGCATATCTTTGCATTCCAAAGCAAAACGACAAGTTCAGTTGGGATTTCAATTTCCGGCTGACTTAATAGCTTTAGAAAATGAACAGTTTCTTCTTAGGTTGAAATCCATGTGTTTGTCATGCATGTTATGGGTAGTATGGAATGTGTAAAATATGAAAGTACACACTCAGCAACTCTCACGATTTTAAATATTCACAAATCTTTTGCCAAATTTGACTCGTGTTGCATTTTCATTTTGAAGATTTTGAAGGATGACACAATACAAACAGATGGATTTTTCAGCCTTTCATGAATTTGTATATTTTTGTATGGCTTCAGTCACGGTAGCGCCTTTCCTAAACGCCCCCGAAATCCTCCAAAATGATATTTAGGATCAGACAGGTACCCAAAGTTACCAACCCTCCTTCTGAGGAAAGTTCTCTTAAAATAAACTGATCTTTTGATTATATTCTGATGAATAAATTTGAAAATCTGCCTATCTATGGAAACCTTATTATGTTGAATGTATTTCAAAATGTTGCCCGTATTGTTGTGCAAAGTCTTAAGATTGCACATGCTGCAAAGATGCAAATGTTGGCAGCTCTGCACAAAGGGGTGTCTCGAAATAAAACTATACACTTATGAAATGGCTGAAAATATATAATTCTGGGGCAAGAGGTTTGTATGGATAGCTTATCAACTCCACGATTATACGACACCACACTTTTTTAAAAAGTATGAAAATTAGGTTGCGCAGTAATTAGCCTTCCAATCTGTGAGAGTGTAGTACTCTGGAGCTTACAAATTCACTCCAGTGAGCAGTGCTCTCCCAAGCATGAATTATTTTCGGACTTTTCGGTGTCATATTAAATTTGAAATCATAAGCTATCCATTCAAAAGTGTATAGTTTTTTTTTGAGAGAGACACATGATACAATGACCATCTGGTGAATCGTCCCAACCTTTTTTCATTTGACAAAAGTGTGCCCCATGATTGGAGCCAAACAATATAAAGCCCGGTTTATACAAATTCCTGCGAATGGGAATGCACTACGAAAGTTGATGTCACATATATTGCAACGAATACTTCGCAGAAGTTGAGTTGTGCTCAACTCTGTTGTGTATTATCACTGCATAAAAAAAAAGGCTGTGACAACAAACTCTCGTAAAAAAATTGATCCGCATTCGCAGGAAGTATGAAAGATTAAGAATATTTCCACTTTGTTGATGTGATTTGATTGCATGCATTTTGTATTCATTGAAGTCCTTCTCCTTTCCCCCCCACTCTCCTGTCCACTTTCAGCCAGTAGCCTTTATAACAGATGAAGATGGTGAGTTGAACCTAAAGAAAAACCCCGAAATTCTAAGTCACTAACTTCCTGTAACCAACTCTTTACTTTAAGCAACCCCCCTTGAAACTTAAAGTCACTAACTTTCCTTTAACCAACTCTTTACTTTACGCAAACCCCTTGCAATTTAGAGTCACCAACTTTCCTTCACACCAACTCTCTCTCTCTATCTTTTGTCGTGACAAAAATGAAAACTCTAATTAATTCATCAATAGGAGACTTTCTGGGACGATAGGTGGCAGCAGACTTACCGGGTAAAGCCATTGTTCTCAGAATTATGCGCATGTGCAGAACTTTAAAACAATGGAAAGTTACCTAGTAAGACTGCTGCCACCTCGCGTTGGAAAGTCCAATTAATGGTTCATAGTTATCACACAAGCGTGAGTGGAATACGGACAAATATAGCACTTCTGTGTCCCATTTCCATTGAGGCCGAAGGCCGAGTTGGATTTGAAACGCAGAAGCATTTTTCTGTATTTCCACGAGCATGCGTGTGACAATGAATTTGATCTTCAAGCAATCTTCAAGCATTTGACGCATGAACGCAACACTTTTGAATTAACATTTACTTCTTATATTATATAAGCTGTACGTTTTTCGCATAACTTATTTTTTCGCAATACTAATCATAACATATGCAACCTTCGAATATTGGAGAATAGATCCTTAGGAAGGAAACGATACCCGAACAAATATCTCTGTTGGGATGCAACCTTGGCTTTTATTGCCGCATGATTTTATTCGCAGAATAAATTCATGAATTAAGGCATTTTTACGCTTGTACACTCAGAGAGTATCAACAGCTCAGTAACACTGCATTGCTTTTTAGAATTTCTAAGAGAAATATATGAAATTTTAAGTGGTTCTCTTTATATAATTTTGTTTTTACCCAATCATCGATGTGTATTTAGCACTGAATACTCAGCACTTTTCGAGTTTTGTGAACAAAATAATCCACAGAAAAAAAAAAATCCACAGACAAACCATTTTTATAATTTTGGGCGCATTAATTCTGTACATATCACATCAAGAGAAATTGCAAACATGTTTTCTGTGATTTAGTTTTCTGTGATTTTTTTCCCCACCATTTGTTTTATGATTAGTAAACTTGAGCAAATTAATAAATAGGAAAACATTAGATCATACTTATCATTTTCCCTCAGTTTGCTAAAAATGTCAAAAACGTTTTTTTGCTGTTTAATTCATTCCACCACTCACTTTTCATCTCTTGTTAACTGCACCTTCACGTGAGCTGCCTTGTATTGCTAAGAGCAGATTATGTTTTATCTTTTTGTTTTGCATGTTTCTATAGCCAGCACATTAATAACCTTTTTCTTCTTTTTCTTTTTTTTTTGGGGGGGGGGGGTAATTTCCACGGTTAAAAACACTGACCTTTTGGTGGATATTTTTTTTAAAACTAAACTAGTTTTCTCTGCATAAAATTGAAAAAAGAAATTGTTGACAAATGTTAAATGATGTCCCAGGCTCAGTTCCCGTTCAAGTAGAATTTTTGATTTCACCCCCAAAATTATTACAAAAAAATCTACCCAGTCAGTTTCTCTTGTGGTTTATTACTCAAAATCATTCTAAATATTTATAAATAAGAATGACTACATGAGGTTTTTAGTTACCGCTTTACTGCCAAGTACATATCCTAGTAAAAAATAAGGACAAAATTGCTTCCTTTTGTAAAGCTCTCATCCTTTAAACGGACCGGTAATTTTTAAATCGAATTGCACCTTTGACGATCGGGTGACGTTCATGTAAACGTATGAAGAATCTTTTGTTCATCTAAACCAATAAGGAGCTGAAAAGATGAACCTTCCTTTGAACCGACTCGGAACTGTAACAAAAAATAAACACTTTTATGTATAGGTTGAGCTAAAATGGAAAGGCAAAGAAAAAAAACCAGTACAGTACAACAATGATTGCATTCTTAACAAAACCCTTATTCTGGTTGTGGAGTTTGAAGATGAAGAAGAAAAAGAAGTGATATTTGAAAAGGCATGAAATAAAACGGATCAATATAAGTAAGAGTGTTTATTTTGGGGCTCGTTTTATCCAAGCACTAAGATCCATCTGGAGATTAGTTGTCAGTGTTACCATAGTGATTTGTATTGTGACATCAGACTTTGCTTAGCAACAAAGATTACTACACATCTTTAAAAGAAATCTCAATTCTTTGTAAAATCGTCCTCTAACATGAATTGCAGCTATTTTTAAAATAAATTTAATGACCCAAAGATCAATATGCTTCAATGTACAAAGATTTTTAAGTTAGTTTAAAATTTTGGATGCAAGATTTTTGTATTAAAACATAATGATTTACGACCGATAAAGGCAGTTAAAATACTTGATTTAACTGTACTCTTTTCTTTCTTTCAACCATCATGTACTAATTCCGAGTCTTTCACAGTTGTACATTGTGTATTTTACTAACAAATTTGCGATTGGTTTTCTGTCGGGTCTACTCCTATTTCTTTCAGTCACAAACATAATATTCCTTTTCTTTTATTAATTTATATTTTCTATTAAAATAAACGTTTGTTGCTTTGCCATTGTTTCATTGTTGCTGGTTAGAACCTATTTGCTTCTCATGCCAAACACAATGCTTGCAAGTTTTCCATATTTTCTTCTTTTGTTAAACACAATGCTAAGTTTTCTTGTTTACACATTGTTTTCTTGCAATATTCAATTTGTTTTTTCTTGTCAAATTTCTACAGCCAAAGAATAAAGAAGTTGAAGATGACGACGGCCAGTCCTCCCCACTGCAAGTCTCAACTCCACTCAACACCCCTGAGGTACCCCAGGAGATAACCCCAAGTCCCTCACCAACTTCTCAATCCCAGTCATCATCATCATCTCCTTCTCCCAGATCCACAACTCCCCAACAATCCTCTCAAATGCAAACTCCACCGTCTGAGGCGTCCCCGCCCCCATCTCTCCCAGCTCAAGTCACCTCGTCCCTCGACAACCCACCACAAAGTACCACACCTGTAGCATCCCCTCCGGGATCCCCTTCACCAAGCAAGTCGCCGCCCGCATCTCCGGCAGCCCCCCCCTTCCCCGACCAGTCTGCCACACCCTCTCCCGTCCAGTCTGCCACACCCTCTCATGTCCCGTCTGCTACCCAGGGTCAAAGGTCACCCACTCCGACCCCTCTCAGTCCAGCAAAAACCAACAGTGCATCAAGCACTCCGCCAAGTTCTCCTCCAGTGGCTGCAGCTCTTGAAGAAACACCACAAGACAACGAAGAGGACAACGAGATTACAGTCGACGACAAGAAAATAGAAAATGGTCACAATGAAGTCGCTGAAAAGGACACCTTAGAGGACAGTGAACAAGATGACGGCCAAGACAAACCCGAAGATGTTATCAATCCGAATCCTAATGAAGATGTACAAGCAAAAGATAAAGATGAAGAAACAGGCGGAGTCAAGGAGCATCAGGAAGAGAGTGCCACTGCACAGGAAGAAGAAAATCAAGAAGATATCGTCCCAGAGGCAACTGAACAAGATGAAGCCGGTGAAGCGGAACAGAGCAGAGATAAGGAGAACATCTTAGAAGAGCAGCTCAATGACCTTGACTCCCAAGACGACAAAGAAATTGAAGATGCTGTGGATGCAATAGTGGAAGAAGCGAAGAAAGATGTCGAAACCGGCGAAGATAAAAGTCCTCAGGGTAACACGTCCCCGGGTGCGCTTGAGAAACCTAATGAAGCGGACATTCTCTTCATTGATGACGAACCGCCTCCGCCTGAGTTGATGAAAGTGGACGACAACCTCACATCTCCGGACAAGAACGATAATCTAGAGAAAGATCAGGAGGGGGACGTCGAGCCAGTGCAGTCTCCGACGCTGAGGGAGGACTCTGGGAAAGACACCGACTCGGGAATCAAATCGGAAGAGCCGCCGATTCAGAACGGGGATTTAGAGAGGTCTCCGCCGCCAAAATTTACCCCCACCCCTCCGAAGACCCCTCGCAAGAGTCACACACGATCGCGTCCCACTTCGCGTCAGAGCAATTTCGTCAACGGTTCTCAAGAAAATGATACTAGCGTTGAACCGGCCACTGCATGAGGCACAAAATTGTGACACTGAGCTAAAGAAATTTTAAAGATGTGAATCATTGTTCTTGTAGGAAATTTGGTCGTCCTTTTTGGACTTGTTTAAAAAAAAAAAAAAAAAGCAAAGAAAGACCTTTAACTTGTTATGTCTGTCTTGTGACGGTATTGCCAAGGTGTTTTTTTGTCTTTGTTTATGTTGTGATATTTCTCTATTTACTCGTTGTCACGGTGTTCATTGCACATGTAAACAGGTAAACAGCAGACTGATTGTAAACAAAATGTCAAAATAGTGAAAACGAACATCCTTCAAATGTTCCCGGAAATTAACTTTTCCAGTTGTGAATAGTTCATCTTGAAAAGAAACCATAAAGATATTTGAATGGTTAATTGTATAGACTTTACTCATATATTTTTTAAATAGTAGAGAGAACCGGGAAGATGATAAACTTTAACTTTTGCCATACAGCTAAAATGGCAGCCCACATGAATTGCCTCCAGCTGATACATGTATGTATGCACAGCTGCAGGCACAGCATTCTTGGGTCTTATTGCTATGGTTTCACTTGGAAATTGTCCGCTACTCTCCAGGGCCAAATTTCAAAAAGCTGTTAAGCAGAAAATACTGCTTGGCACATTTTTTTTTAAGCAACAGTTTAGTGGGACACCAACCACAACAATGCAAACTTTGGTTTTTTGGGGGGGCTGGTTACCTTTTCCTGCTAAGCAATACTATTCTGTGCTTAGCATTTTTTGTTTTCTTACTACAGGCTTTATGAAATTGGGCCCAGATGTGAAGAGGGAATATTATGGTGATTGTATTTGACAAAAGATATTCCTTAAATTGTATATTTATATTGGTTGGACATTGATTAATTTGAACAGTTAATCTGATATACTTATCATTTTATTTCTCCAGACTCTATTCAGGGATTTAAGCTATAAATAGATGCAGTGTTTATAATTGGTGGCTACAGCTACCGGCTATGGCTGGATCACCGTGTCATCTTGCATTGAAGTATAGGAAGTCCTTGGCAACACCCTTAGCAACAGCCGTAGCCGTAGCTGTAGCCACCAATTCAGATTCTGCCTAATAAGATAAGTAATGATTAAGTTTTATGAAAATGTATTTTAAAACAAAAACAGCTGTGTTCCATTCAAAATTATTGTAATTATTATGAATTTTAAAGTTAACGATGTCATCCTTAATTTTGTACATACTTACAGTATAACCATTTACATTTATTGTGCTTCATATTGTATTTATTATTTTGTTCTTCCTGGTGAAATTATAAATTGGAGTTATCCTTAATGTGTTGATTTGGGTTTGTATCACTGACCGTCCATAACGTTATGCACCATATGGTAATAGACGCCTGCCATAATTGGTCTGCTCAGAACTATAAGGTCATCAATGGCAATTTCAGATTTCTAATGTAAAAAAGTCATTAGATGAAAAAATCATACAAATTTGAAACAAAAAATCTCAAATTCAACAAATGTATGGGGTTTTTTTTTGTAAGGGAAGGTACACGTTTGGTAATTACTCAAAACAAGTATTAACTTAAAAACTGACTTGGTAACGAGCATTGGCTGTTGGTAGTATAAAACATTGTGAGAAACACTCCCTCTGAAGTAATGTAGTTTTTGAGAGAGAGGTAATTTCTCACTAAAATAATAAAAGACTTCTAGCTAGAAGTATTTTATTCCTATCTGAAAGCACACAAATTCGTCCAACAAGGGTGTTTTTTCTTTCATAATTTTCTCGCAACTTCGATGACCGATTGAGCCCAAATTTTCATCGGCTTGTTATTTTATGCATATGATGGGATTCACCAAGTGAGAAGACTGGTCTTTGACAATTACCAAACGTGTACCTTCCCTTTAAAGTTCTTTTTCCAAACAAATGCTTTTAAGTTCTGAGCAGACGATTTCTAATTATTGAATTACTTCAAAGCCCTTGCATTCACCGTCCAGAAAATCATTGTAAATGTATATACTATTATATCAGCCAGAGAAGAAAAATAGGAAAGAAACGACGTCTTCATGTTGATTTTCTTGTCTATTTCTGGTTGTATGTTACCATGGATACAGTCCATGGAGATGACGAGATTGAATTTTATTGTGAATGGTTAGGGGGGGGGGTCGTTATTACAGTGCACATGTTATTGTTTTACATGTATATTTGTTTATGCACAATGGTTTACTTCCAGCCATCATCATGGTGTATTCTTTTCCCAATTATTGTACAGTGTATGTATTCAGCATTCGCTCCAGGTGTCAATGTGTTGTTTGCACCTGAGCTTATTGTGTGAATTCATAATGAACACGTCTGTATTCTGTTATGCGAAAAAACACTGTGCACCCATGTGGGTTGTTGAAAGTTGAAAACAATTTGTTTAAAAGTGTACCACAATGCAAACTCAACCAGAGTATGCACAAACTTATTCACAAAATGCAGAGATATTTTATGATGAAGAGAAAAATAAAAATACTTCCTTGGGATAAAGAACCCCTTCTGAAGTATTTTCAGACAAAAAATGTAAAATTTTCATTACCGTGGGTTGTTGAAAACAATTTGTTTAAGAGTGTACCACAATGCAAACTCAACCAGAGTGTGCAAAAACTTGCAGAGAAAAAAAAAATGCAGAGATATTTTATGATGAAAAAAAAAAAAAAAAAAATTCATGTGGATAAAGAACCCTTTCTGAAGTATTTTCAGACAATTATTTTTAATATTTTGTGAATAGCGAAACCAAAATTTCATTACTTGTTTTTTTTATTGTTTTTTTTTTCATTATAAGAGTTGTCTTTTTGGCAGGGGTGGTTGGTTCGAATCCCACTTGGTTGGACCACCCTCTATTAGTTTTCCTTCTCTTGCTTGTGAAGAAGAGAGAGAACAACAAATATTTATCCATGATGCTGTTGTTACTTTAAATTTATCAATGTTTTCCTGGTAAATTTGCATTAGTGCCGGACTATCAGATACTACTATCTGTATGCCATCCATGTCTTTTTAACAGTTCTTCTAACTCGAAAGAGGAGTTCAGTTAAATCGAGGGTCCATCAATCACCCATTTTGTTTAGAAGATGTATTTTTTATATAATCCTACAGGGGGTATATGCATAAATGAGAAATTAAAGTGCACTTATATACCATAGCGACTTACTGTAGTAGTGTTCACAATGCAACATTAACGCGATTGATCCATTAAGTATTTAGCTGGAGTAGAAAAGAACGCCAAAAGTGGATTTGTTTTCTCTCAACCGTTAGTCATTAATCAGTTTTACTTCGGTCGTAAAATTTACCTCCAGTGCGAGAAGATTTGTTATAGCAGTGAACATAACGACTGAGTGGACCTTGAATGCATTTCAGTATTCCACTTAAAACCATGGATGAAAATAGTTAAAACTCGTGTAAAGGCAGTGGACACTATTGGTAATTACTCAACATAATTGTTAGCATAAAACCTTACTTGGTAATGAGTAAGTGGGAGAGGTTGATAGTATAAAACATTGTGAGAAACGGCTCCCTCTGAAGTGACGTAGTTTTCAAGAAAGAAGTAATTTTCCACGAATTTGAATTCGAGACCTCATCTTAGAATTTGAGGTCTCGAAATCAAGCATCTGAAAGCGCTCAACGTGGTGCGACAAGGGTATTTTTTTTTTTCTTTCATTATTATCTTGCAACTTCGATGACCAATATTGTGCTAAAATTTTCACAGGTTTGTTATTTTATGCATTGTTCAGATACACAAAGTGAGAAGACTGGTCTTTGACAATTACCAATAGTTTCAAGTGTCTTTAAATGCCAGATTAATTTTTTCCCCAATTTATATGGAAATAAATATGAACCAGTGGTGAATTTGTGCTTCGTTAAACCATCGAAATGCATTACAAATGATGTTGTCGTGTTTATATGACTTAAGTTGGTTTAATTGCCTTGTAGCTCGTCATGCACGGCTACATTTTGTTCCCAGGTACTCGAACTAAGTAAACGGCTCCAGCTATAATTCTATACAATTCTATACATCAGCATTTGCGCATTGTTGTCCTATTATTATATTTTTTCTGTGGTAGGGCATAAAGTTAAATATTCATTACTGGCCAAGCATACTTTACTAACCAATAAAACGTTTTTAAGAGGCGTTTCTATTTTCAGAGCTACAAATTTCATTTGGGAAAACTGAGAGCGTGTTACACACTGCACATCGTGTGTATTGTATTTATAATATTATTGTTTGTACTGTATGTTGCAATTTTTTTTAACGGTCGAACTTATTACATGCGAAGTTACTTTTTCCCAAAATACGATTCTGCTGAGGCTGAGTACATTCTCGCTTTCCACAAACCTGAGATGTTTACTCTTTCAAATCATTTAACAAAGTTACCTTCCCTCTTTTGGAAATTAAAGATATTCCTTTGCGTAAGACCAGAATCGACACTTCCATTAGTTTGTCCAACTGCATGTCTGAAATAATTTGCTTATTTATTTGTTGTTAATTTCGTTTTCTTTTCGCTTATTGTTTTTGAAAAACGGTTAACGTTTCTGGATTTTTACACAATCAATTTGTTATTGTAAGTTTAAATTTGGTTTCTAGTTTGCTTATTAAAAAGGGGTCTAACCATGCTCCTTTTTATGGCCTTTTGCAACGTATTTTTTATACAGTTAATGTTTATTGCTCGTGTTATTTTTATTTTGGGTATTGTCCTACATCGGCCTCATTATTGTGGAATGGTGACGTCAAGATGTTTATCAAAATTATGAAGCATCCAGTTTCACTTAGTATGCATTGTTTTGCTGAAAAACCTTAAAATATTCCTAGTATACTCTTTTCCTTTTAAAGTGAGTGTTTTTAAATCAATACCACAGTTCTCCGTGGATCACGTTGTAATAATGATAAACTTGTATTTCTTTCCGGCGGGATTTATTCCATTTATATATCTTAGGCTTTCGTAATTTCCTGCGTTTTTTCCCGCTCGCTATGAGTTCACCGCTCTCGTTTCTAAAACAGGTCTTCCGTGAGACTATCAAGAACTTGCCATTTTGTATACACTGTAGAAGAAAATTGTGTCTGTGGAGTAGAGAGACTATTAAAATGCTATCAGGGCCCAATTTCATGGCTCTGCTTACCGCCGAATTTCTGCGCTAGCCTTGTAAGCGTAGAATGCCTAGTAACGTGAAGTACGCACGCGCAGAAGCCCAAATTCGCCGCTAACCCGTGAAATACGCTTGCCGTAAGCACATAATTCCTTTCCGTAAGCGCCGATTCTGTGCTTACGGTAAGCAGAGCCATGAAATTGGGCCCAGATCGTTCTAGTTTTGTTACTCGAAACCATTTCAATTTGCGAATTATTCGAAGGCATAAGGACAACACAAAACGTCAGGCCATTAAACAAATTGTTTGCATGTATACCATATACATGTAGTTCTATTTGGTTGGTAAGCAGTTTGCAACAGCTAATCCTTGCTTTCCCATTTTAAGTTTGAATTTTGGACTGTTAAGGCCTTATACATTTGTGTAAATCCATCCCAGGTCTGCTATGCATGCTAATTTGTCAATGTCTAAAATGGAAGCCTTGAATATATATTGGTTAAATTCGTGTTCATCGATGTGAAATTGAATGACGAATTCGACTCAAGAGGCAAACAAAAATTATAATTATTTTCCAAAAAATTATGATTTTATTGTTTATTTTTTATTAATTGTTTTTCCTAATTATTTTTCATCCGACACGTTGTAGTTGTCATTATTGTGTTAAGACCACAGCACACTACACTACAAGTAATTACGATACGTCTGAGTAAAGACACTGTATATTATTGTTACGTTTTGTTGTCTTTGTATATTGTACTATTGTACACATGTGCACTCTTAAAAAAAACTATTTGAAACCATGAACTGTTTTTGTCTGAGTTTTATTAAAATACACGTCTGCAAAAATGTTATGTTGGACATTATTCATAAACAATGTGAATTGTAAGATAATATTATATTAAAATTTTAAAAATACGAAATTGTTGTTTTGTTTTGTATAATATATGGTTTGCGGTAACACCATGTGTGTATCTACTTGCCAGGTAGAGTTGTTCTTAGGGAACTGTCTTGCTTTATTCTACTGCCGTGGAGTAGATAATCGGAGGTTCGGGAGACTTCTCAGTTCTAAAAAGAACTGTCCTGCTTTTTAACTATTACCAGGGCGGATGGTATAGAAATTAGACTGGACTACTACTTTAGCTTATAGGATCGTAATTAACTGTACTGCCGCAGAGTCAGTTCTGAAATTGGTCTCAACGTTTCGACTAGCTTGCTCTAGTCATCGTCAGTTTTGTTTTGTTTTGTTTGGATTGTTGTGTTGTGAGTGTTGATATAAATTGTATTAATGTTTGTTTTATTGACTTCACTCTTCAATTTACTCATCGATAACATACATTTAAGGCACTGGACACATTTGGTCATTGTCAAAGACCAGAACCCAATTTCATGGCTCTGCTTAACGCTAAATTCCGCGTGCTTACGATCACGATTCCCCTGCTTACGTGCAAGCGCCGAATTTCTGAGCTAGCCTTTTAAGCGTAGAATGCCTTAGTAACGTTGAGTACGCACGCACAGAAGCCCAAATTCGCCGCTTTTACCCGTGAAATACTCTTGCCGTAAGCACATAATTCCCTGCTTCCGTAAGCGCCGATTCTGTGCTTACGGTAAGCAGAGCCATGACATTGGGCCCTGTCTTCTCACTTGGTGTATCCCAACATATGCATAAAATAACAAACCTTTGAAAGTTTGGACTCAATTGGTCACTGCAGTTGCAAGAGAATAACAAAAGAAAAAACACAATTGTTGCATTACTTTGTGTGCGTTCAGTCAGATACGTAATAACAAGGCTTCAGCTGAAGTATTTTATTATTATTTGAGTGAGAAATTACATCTTTCTCAAAAACTACTTTACTTCAGAGGGAGCCGTTTCTCACAACATTGTGAGTCACAATGTCATTCCACTAAAATGTCTCTTGCTCGTTATCAAGTAAGTTTTCATGCTAAATTTTTGAGTAATTACCAATAGGGTCCAGTGCCTTTAGGTACAAAGGATATGTATACAAAATAATAAACTAAGCATTAGGCCTATAATGAATGAAAACAAACAATGAACATTGCAAATGGTTAATTTAGTTTGTGTATTATTATGTTTTGTTTTATAGTTGTTGTTTTTACACTGCGCAACCACAGAATTCCTATCATTAAAATGTGTTTTTTTTTTAACTGGAGATTCTGAGTCCACGAACCATACTGCATATTATTTATAGTCAATCAGTGTTATTTTTGTCTTAGTGGTTGTGTTTTTACACTGCAAAACCGTGACAACTTTGTCGTACACTACCCTAAAAATGAAAAGTGTTTTATAGCTGGAGAAACTGCAAAATTGTTGTCAGTATCTTAAAATAAAAAGGGTTTTATAACTGGAAAAAAAACCGCAAAATAATTGTTTTACAATACCCCATAATTAGAAGTGTTTCGTAACGTGAGATTCTGAGTCCATGAACCATTATGCATAACAAGTTACGTAGCATGCCAATCGGTCCTGTGTCTGAAGATAGAACTGCTATATAAAAAAAAATTGAAAAAGTAATTAAGGAAATATGTTTTCGGTCTATGTTGCAGAGGGCTATAAATAGACCCAAGGATTACTGAAATGCTCAATAATTGTAAATTTAGCCCTGAAATGAATTTCACAAAGAGCTAAGACTAGTCTTATTTCGAGTTTACTAGGACTAGCCATATACATTTGTAATATCTCCTAGGACTAGTCTAAGTTAGGACTAGTCCTAACTCTATGTGAAATCGACCCATGGACACCTTTGGTAATATTGTCAAAGCAGTCTTTTCACTTGGTGTATCTCAACATATGCATAAAATAACAAATCTGTGAACATATGAGCTCAATTTGGTCGCCGAAGTTACGAGAGAATAATATTGAAGAAAAACGCCCCTGTCGCACAAGTTGTGTGCTTCCAGATGCTTGATTTCGAGAACCTCATCCGAGGTCTCGAATTCAATTTAAATATTTTTTATTTTCGTGAGAAAATTACTTCTTTCTCAAAAACTACATTACTCCAGAGGGAGCCGTTTCTCACAATATTTTATACTATGAACAGCTCTCCATTGCTCGTTACCAAGTAAGTTTGTATGCTAGCAATTATTTTGAGTAATTACCAATAGTGTCCAAGTGCCTTTAAAATTGTATGCATGTCCTTTTCCAAATCATGCGGCCCTGATGTAGAAACTCCCAAAACAAACTTTCCATGAGAACAATACAGAGCCTCGCTTTAACAGCAAATGTCAATAAAACCTCAGAAAATCGACTACACTGTGTTTTCCAGTGTTTTTACTGCCACAGAATATAATACACTCTCGCAGTTCGCGCCTCATTTTTATGAACTCACGTATAAGGGAGGCAATTTTTTTGTACACTAAAATTGCCACTGTCGTAGTGCTTTTCAATGGGGAATTTTTGTTTATTTTTAAGTCGATTAAGAAAAAGGAATCCTTAAAGGCACTGGACACTATTGGTAATTACTTTAAAGGATTTGGGTACTTTTTCAAAATGTCCATAGATTTACATTAAACTTACAGGGTTTGAAGATAATGATAGTGGAAAGCTTCCCTTCAAATCTTACTTACTGAGGTGCTGTAGTGTTTGAGAAATGAGTAAAACAATGTCATGAAAATCCGTTTGTAAATGATTAAAATAATTTTCGTCTCATAACACGAAAATTATTTTCATGACATTGTTTTACTCATTTCCCAAAACCTACAGCACCTCAGCACGTAATATTTTCAGGGAAGCTTTCTACTATCATTATCTTCAAACTGTGTAAGTTTAGTGTAAATCTGTTGACATTGTGTTTTTTTTTGTCCTACAAAAGTTACATAGACCCTTTAAATATAATTTTTAGCGTAAAAACTGACTTGTTGTGACAATTGGCTCCCCCCTGAAGTAACATCGTTTTTAAGAAAGAGGTAATTTCTTACTCAAATAAAATCATTCAGCTGAAGCCTTTTATTATGCGTCTAAAAGCACACTCTGATGTGCAACAAGGGTATTGTTGTTTCTTTCATTATTCTCTCGCAACTTCGATGACCGATTGAGCCCAAATTTTCACAGATTTGTTATTTTATGCACTAGACCTAGTTTTCGGATACACCAAGTGAGAATACTGGTCTTTGAAAATTATTACCAAACGTGTCCATTGCCTTAAAAAACACAAGGAAATTTTTTGCTGCGGGTGGAAATGTATTACAGAAACAAAATTGCGATCGGGAGAGACCCTGTTTATTGTTGTTGACAACCGGTGACATACAGACCCAAAGTCGTCACGGTAATTGGCTCCTAAGAAAGGAACGGACGGGTGGGTGATTTACGTATGGTGTCCCAACAAACAAACTCAGAATAGACGAATATCTGAAAGCCACTTTTCAGTTAGTAGTAGATGTTTACATAATGTAAACCACAGATAAAGAACCTATAGGAAGAGTTTCACGTATGTGTTTCCACGAGGATACGGAGGAATATGATGGGACACTGATTTTTGTTTTGATGAAACGAAGAGCGAGGATTTTGAATTTCCTCAGCACCCATTCATTGCCTGTTCGAGTGCCGAACGACCAACAAATCGAAAAAAGGGTGAGATCTCGACTCATTTGTTTACAAATCTTACAAAGCCATAGTTTATTGTAAATTTTAGACTGAGCGTTTTAAAGTAAAAAATGTGATAATATAAAACAAGCAACGTCTTTTTAAAGACCCTTCGTCTAAGTATAGAGCGATGACACGATGCGACGCAACTGTGGATGTAACCGCAAACCAACTGGTTTGCCATGCAAAGTTTAACATCCTACTTTAAAATGTTTTGGTAAATAATTTCACTTTATTGTCAGCACACTTTGGTTGCCTTGTCGCGTGTCAGATTTTGACTAATCAATAGCAATAAACACAAACTAAATAACTTGAATATGAACACAAGAGTGTAATGATTCACAAAACATTGATGTTTCTATATCAGGTAAAAATTCCTCCTTCAACTTCGTCATCATCCATATACTCATGATAGATGGTTGTTGTTCTAATGTTTGGGTGCTTTTGTTTGCTTCGGGGGTAAAGAATATATTTAGATTTGTACCCTTAAAGGGAAGGTACACGTTTGGGAATTGTCAAAGACCAGTCTTATCACTTGGTGTATCCCATCATAAGCATAAAATAACAAGCCTGTGAAAATTTGGGCTCAATCGGTCATCGAAGTTGCGAGAAAATGAAAGAAAAAACACCCTTGTTGGACGAATTTGTGTTCTTTCATCAGATAGGACTAAAAGACTTCTAGCTAGAAGTCTTTTATTATTTTAGTGAGAAATACCTCTTTCTCAAAAACTACGTTACTTCAGAGGGAGTCGTTTCCCACAATGTTTTATACTATCAACAGCTCTCCAATGCTCGTTACCAAGTCAGTTTTTCAGTTAATATTTGTTTTAAGTAATTACCAAACGTGTACATTCCCTTTAAACTAACTCAATCATTAAAACCCTAATGTCCAACTACTTTGTCTCTGGTCTGCTGTTTTTGTCATAATCTCTGGTTTTTCGGCTGACAATAGACAATAATAATGTTTAGGCACTTTCCCCAAGTTCTGTACAGTTACGTTCGTACTCCTGCATGTACACTCTTTGTGCATGTATCCTACCTTCGTACCTCGTAATGAGTTTATAGATTTCTGCTCGCTCGTTTCGAGAGAGTCACGCCTCCAAAGTCTAAAATTAGCTAGAGTAATAATTAATGCATTTGTTAAATTTTTTTTTAGCACAAACACGTTTGTTTGTGCTAAAAAAAAATTTAAAAAATGCATTAATTATTACTCTAGCTAATTTTAGACTTTGGAGGCGTGACTCTCTCGAAACGAGCGAGCAGAAATCTATAAACTCATTACGAGGTACGAAGGTAGGATACATGCACAAAGAGTGTACATTGATTGGTTTTCAAGAGAGGCTGTGAATTCTTAAAACTTCAATTGGCTTTGATTTTTTTTTATAGCTCGAGCTAAACTCGAATTAAATCACGTACAACAACTCGTTAAATGGCACTCAATTCCACGTCGATAGTCACAAACAGGTCATTAAATATAGAAAACAACTTTTTTACTTTGAAAGTAAAAAAAATGTTTTGGCATTGAATAAACAGACTCAGCGACGTCCGTCAGTACGTCCGCTGCGGAAGGTTAGTGAGTGACTGGGTATGACATACAAAATGATTCAGATTGCCAACTTTTTGAACTTGTAAGAAGTTTAGAAGTGTCCAAAGTAACTTTGTACCTTGCAAAAGTTACCAAGTGACTCGGTTGACGGTACGAGGTGGCCAACGTTGTCAAGGTACGAAGTGACCCGAAGGTACGAAGTGACCCGAAGGTACGAAGTGACACAGGTGCAAAGTGACCCGAAGGTATACGAAGTGACCCGAGGTATGAAGTGACCCGAAGGTACACAAAGTGACCTGAAGGTACGAAGTGGCAAATGTACGAAGTGGCAAATGTACGAAGTGGCAAATGTACGAAGTAGCAAAGGTACAAAGTGGCAAAGGTACAAAGTGGCAAAGGTACAAAGTGGCAAAGGTTACAAGTGACTGACGACAAAATGAAAATACGTCTCTTCGATCTCTTCGGTCGTCTAATACTTGCTTGTTGAATATGGAAGAGGACATCATGGGATGATTGATATGTCATTTTCGCATGCAGGCAGTACCCACTCTGTGCAAAGAAATTCGTAAATTTATTTCTAATGATGAAACTTTTAGTTTGAAAACTTGTTCAGTGTGGCTTTCCTGTGCGTTTTCAGTTTGTTGTGCGTGGATTCTCTCTGGTGCGCCTTGGGCACCTTGGTGTCTTTTGCGCAATACAAAATATTATTGTTATGAGTTATAATAGTTCCTGACAAAATATTATACTTGTTAAAAAAAGTATACATAAAGGCCCAGAGGGCACGGAAGTGAATCGCACCTTTGAAAATGAAAGGATTGATTGTATAGGTTTTGTGTAACAACAGTGAAACCATTCATAACACGGGAAAAGCGATCCCTATACTTATCATGCTTTGAATATTATAGATGGACACAATAAACAAACCTATCTGTTTCAACTGTCAGAGCCCGCATTACTACTGACTGGCTATGTTTGTATCTATCGAAGTCAAACCAATATCATTATTAAGGCAGTGGACACTATTGGTAATTACTCAAAATATGTATTAGCATAAAACCTTAGTAACGAGTAATGATGGGGAGCTGTTGATAGTAAAAAACAATGTGAGAAACAGCGCCCTCTGAATTAACGTAGTTTTCAAGAAAGAAGTATTTTTCCACGAATTTGGTTTCGAGACCTCAGAATTAGAATTTGAGGTCTCGAAATCAAGCTGATGAAAGCACACAACTTCGTGTGACAAGGGGATTTTTTCCTTTCATAAAATAAAAGTCTCGCAACTTCGACGACCAATTGAGCTCAAATTTTCACATACAGGTTGGTTATTTTATACATATGTTGAGATACACCAAATGAGAAGACTGGTCTTTGACAGTGGACACTAAATTGTCAAAGACCAGTCTTCTCACTTGGTGTATCTCAACATGTATTATAAAAACCTGTGAAAACTTGGGCTCAATATTGGTCATCGAATTTGCAAGAGAATAGTTAAAAAAGAAAAAAACACCCTGGTGCATTACTTTTCCTTTTAGATGGCCAATGCAAATTTCCATCTTTTAAATCGTTGCGGTACCCTCC
This sequence comes from Asterias rubens, assembly GCF_902459465.1. Lineage (NCBI taxonomy): Eukaryota > Metazoa > Echinodermata > Asteroidea > Forcipulatida > Asteriidae > Asterias > Asterias rubens. Next base: position 13,962,377 of record NC_047077.1, read on the forward strand.
CGGGTTGGTAAGACACTGCTCTAGATTTGCAAAGTCATTGGTTCGAATCCAATAAGCCTGTGACTTTTTCGGGAAAATACTGAATGTGGGGGCGGGGGCTACAGTGCTAACACATATCGGTGTATATGGGTGAAACCAAAGTTAATAATGTATATTTAGGATAATAATAATAGGCTACATCTTTTTTTTAACCAGCTTCCCAACCAATAAAGCTATTGACCCTGAGTTCTCTCACGTTTAGAACATTTACTTGTGGGAGGGACGGTAGGTGACACGCGATAATATTTTTGTTCACTTTCGCTGAGGATTAAAAACAGTCGTTGTCACCAGCACCACCCCGTACATTCAGTGAACCATTAACCCGATTTCAAAAGCAAAGTTATGAAGCAAAGTTAGGGAGTATACAGCCCCGAGCTGCCGTGGCGCTCCGAAAGCTTTTCATTCACAATATCAACCTCTACCCTCGCAGGTATCCATTTATACCCCTGGGTGAAGAGAAGCAATTATAGTTAAGTATCTTGCTCAAGGACACAAGTGTCACGACCGGTATTCGAACCCACACTCCGGTGAATTAGCACCAGAACTTGAATTCGATGCTCTTAACCACTCGGCCGTGCCACTCTATTTATCTGAAATAAATGTTGTACTTGAACTGCTGATATTGAAAAGTCAGTAGCGTGGCATGTCATGGCCGAGCCTTGATGCTTCGTCCTTCATGGGACGTAAAGCCGTTGGTCCTGTGTGTTGTGTAGCAATAATGTCAGCTGGATGGTTTTGCATATATGCCCGGACGCTGCTGCATAATGCAATTGTATCCGCCCGGACACATTTGCATAATATGCAGTTGTGTCCGCCCCCGTGCAAAACTGTCGTCACTGTGTAGTTGCCTTTACTTCGTTTCTGAGGTAGGCCCTATGGCTACCAACAGAAAAACTTCCATATAGTTCGTTTTCTTAATGATATTGCAATGGTTTGAATGTTTTTATGTCATTCGGCCGTCCTTGCCAACCAGCGCGGTTTGTTTTATTTATAAAAACATCGCTACCCCCACGATGCCACCTCGTCACCACGAAGCCCCGCCCCTCCCCTTTCATGTCTGGATCTCCCGATAGAGGGCGTTGTTTATGCCATGCTCAGCACTAAACATGGCGTGCGACATTTTCTGTGGACCTTGCAGTTTTTTACAGCGGAGAATCCGAGGTAAAGTCCTTGTATTTTGTTGATATCCTCCCCTTACCAGTTTTCACGCTATTATGCCTTTTTCTTAGAATTGGGAAAAAAATAATGATGCCTTACATCAACCGATGCCCTAATTACCTTCGTTTGTTAATATAATATGAACATGGATGAAGTATGCAAACATACGGAGCTCCATGAGTGCCATCCCACTTATTGAGATACTGACAAAATTTATCTCATCAAGACGACTTATTTCGTGGTATAAGTTAACTTACCGACATATTTTATCTAGCTAAGTCGACTTATTCAAAACAATCAGTCGACTATTAGCAACATAGTTTATCTCACCAAGTCGACTTAGATAAAACAAAAGGTCGACTTGCTGACATAATTTGTCTTGCCAAGTCAACTTACTGAGAGTACTAAGCCAACTTACCGACATAACTTATCTCGCCAAGTCGACTTAGATAAAACAATAAAACAATATTCGTTGAAAGCTGGAATGTTCCATTCAACTCGGCTCCGCCTCGTTGAATAGAACATTCCATCTTTCAACTCATGAACATATTTGCACCATTGCACTCATAAACATTCATTATGTGTATACTATTCAACGAGGCGGAGCCGAGTTGAATGGAACATTCCAGCTTTCAACGAATGAACATATTCGCACCATTGCACGAATGAAAAACATTCATTATTTGTTTTATATAACATCCAAGTAGATCTTTGTCATTTTGATTGAAAGATACAACTTTCAAAACAAACAATTTCAACTGTAGAAGCCGAATGCTAGTAATTTTACTATGCCTTCTTGCAGTAACACCTGCTGCGTTACCAAAGACACGCGCACGCAGTGATGTTTTTACTCAGCTTTTTCGTTCCATCCGAAAAGTACCATTGCACGCTGCCAGCGTGCAATGTGCAATGGTACTTTTCGGATGGAACGAAAAAGCACGGTGAGTGACTCAGAGTGCAATGGTACTTTTATTTGCTATCACGTGACGGACAATCCTCCAATCAAATGGCAAGGATCTGCTTGGGTGTTATATAAAACTTGATGGACATTGAAATGTTCACACTACACATCGATCTTCGATGACTTCAACTGGCCCCATTTGTTTTGAGTTTTTCCTGTTTTCACGGCAAACAAGAAAGCATAGTTTCCCGGTAAAGCCATACATGGAAGAAACATCTACAGTGACTACAAGTGTTCTTTGAGACTCTGTGTATTACTCTATACCCAGCAGTTGTCTTCGTTTTATTTTATTCTTAAAATATTTTTTAATGAAATTTTAAAATTACCATGGTAATTTGCAAAAAATTACAAAAATAAATAATTAAAAAAAAGTGTGAATAATCATTGGCTTTCAAATCTGATTTTTATTTATTTTCCCCCCCTTTTTTTTCTCTACAAATTTAGAATAAAGCGTATAAATAAACAGTGATAATTGAATCAACAAGCTGATCGTTTAAATTTTAATATTAATACTAATGTTGATCGGAGGGTTAAAAAAAAGAATCTCCAAAAATATTAGAAAATGATATAAGGCACATGGCTTCTTTAAGCCTCTGTATTTTCTTTCCAGAATGCTCAGCAAAATATTCAGTCACATGGTTTGATCATCATGATTTGTGAATTGAAATAGTGTTTGATGAAACTTTTTCGGTGGGCAAATATTTTTATATATGGCCTCAACATTATGACATATTTTTGTACCTTGTAGAAATGCCTAAAATACCAAACTTTTTGCATTTACAAGTGCAAATATCCAGTGGAGCCTTACGTGTTTCTAAGTTTTGGTCAAGGGAGAGGAGACTCTTTGCTTGGCAAATAAAACCACACAATTTTTATCTAGGGACTGTTTACATCGCGCACAGAGAGGTAAAAGATTTGCCACGATTTTAGGGACACCTCGAAAACAGGACCTCCTACGATACAACATCTTTAAAGAAATGTCATGATAATATTGACTATAGGGAGTTTTAAAATAGCATTGTTTGTAAATACTCGTAAAAGTTATTTTTATATGATTATCCATGACATGATTCTGCTAACTAAACGCACAAAAATGTAATTTTGTAAACGCGACTGACTGGACTGGAGTCCGGTCAACTCGGTCGGAAGCCAACACGGTCCGAAGCCAACTCGGTCCGAAGCCAACACGGTCCGAAGCCAACTCGGTCCGAAGTCAACTCGGTCCGAGGTCAACTCGGTCCAAAGTCAACTCGGTCCGAAGTCAACTCAGTCTGAAGCTTGCTACGTTCACTCTAATCTAGTCTAGTATCCTGATGTCATGTGTTTTCAGTAGGATATATAACAGGAAAATTGTTCACATCAAAAACTGAATGTTTTTTTTTCAAATCATCAATCCAATTTTTTAACAATAACACTTAGGCCTACACTTCATGGTGTATTGAAATTTTTAAAGTTTTGGTTGTACGTTGCAAGAGACAGTTCACCACTAACAGTGCTTATAAAATGCTAGTTGCGATAACATAACCCTCCTGCCGATGGCGTAGCCGGAGGGTTACGAAGCTTTCGCAATGTGTGCAGGGGCAGGGTGAAATGGTTAAAAATGTACAATTTCGACAGCTAGTCAGCAGACTTGCTCAATTTTTACCACTTTTGAAAATCATGACACCAATTACAGGAACACGAACTTCATCCTCAATGTCTAATGAATCCTACCATATCACTCAAAACACCATTGAGGAAACAATTTGAAGAAAAAGGACAAAAACTTACTAGATCCCCCAGCTTATTAACATAATTGTGTTTCCCGTTGACTTATTACAGTTTTATCTTTATGGCATTCCCAAACTAGATTATGAATCAAGTCCCGATGTTGATCAGCTAGCTCGCCAACAACCTTCTCCTGTTTGATGGCACAGGTTTTCCTCCAAGATCTCAATCGTCTTGCCAGCGCTTGTTCTGCAAATTGATACGGTTCTTAAGAAGCTGCTCCTGAAGCGGATGCATGCCTGCCATAATGGCACGATACTCTAGATCAAGGACACCTCCAAAACGACGTCGTCAGAGGTAAGATAAGGTCAAAGGTTTTAAGTCAGTGGTCAACTGTGACCTGGGGTCAACAAGTGTGGTTTACACACGTTGTGGAAGTACACTAGTCTCTCGTCGAGACCTTTGGTGATTAAACAAAGCTGTGTAGCACTGAAGAATCAGAATGCGTGAGTGGCAAAAAGCCATGAGGCCATTTCCAACATAAATGTCACAGTTTGCTGTTGAACTGTTCATAAAGATACAAACATATCAGATTCAAACTGCCTCTAGCCACCGGGCAATCTCAGTGGTCTATTTGGTATGACACTGCTCTAGAATTGCAAAGGTTGTGGGTTTGATTCCCATTCGAGTAATATGCCAAGGGGATTTTTTTCACAGAACTCGGGTAGGTACTGAGTATACAGTGCTAACACAAATCGGCAGTGTATAGGGTTGGTAAAAAACAAAATGGATACAAACATTCATCATTTGTGTAGTGCTGAAAGGATGTATTCTGAGCCCATCCAGATATTTGGTTTGGCATTTTGCTACCTTATATAAATGAAGATATAAAGAAAAAGATTTGAATTCCCTGGCACGTTGGAATTGGTCCGCGTCCCGCGTGGCTTCCCCACTCGCACATTTTTGTTATGTAGTCTTCAGTTCCATTTACTCGTAGAGCACATGTACATGTATGCAGCTGTCTGAGCCACTAAGGCCTTGCGAAATGGCTAAAATGACACTGATAGGCTGGATTTATCTTGGTCTTTTTGGAGTACGGGGAGTGCACAGTGGTACATTATATAATGAAAATATAGAAAATGTGTATAAAGAAAGAATGCAATGTGGATGGACAGGTGTGCTTTAAAAAAAAAAAAAATTCTTGTCAAAGAAAAAAGCAAATTTGGAAAAAGTTGATAGTTATGTGAATGTGCTGTTTATAATGCAAATTATGCACAGCAGCTTATTGTGACCTGCTCTGCAAAAGCGGCCCATATGTTGCAAAACATTCTAAGCTTTAGTTTCGGGTGTGTTTGGGCTCTGTAGCCTTTTGCAATCTCGAGATTAAAAACGGTCCTTTGAATATTTAAGTCCCTAATTTCCTTTTCAAAGTGACTCGATCCAGACATTCAGATATTTACAGGTTTTGTGTCATGTTTTCTTTACAGCCTGTCCTTTCAAATCATCATTTTGATTCACTGCGGTATGTTCTGGGTTTTTTTCGTTTGACAGACTCTAAAAAGAGCCGGCTGTTTTTGCACATTGTTAGAGTTTTCTGTCGGAAAGTATCAAATCTGTGACCAATCTCAGAGGTAATACAGAAGATTTAACAAAACTTTGGCATGCCATGGCCTGCACTCAAAATGCTTTACGTGCGTGTCCCAATGAAATTAGACCTTAGGCGTATTTACCAATCCGTGAGCTCTGTTTGGAGCATGTGACAGGATATGTTTACGTCCTTAGTAACAAGGGCTGTTTGTTTATGGTCCAACAATTAACTGCTAAATTGCATTTGACCCTTAACCTTTTTTAACATTATGTCTAAATATAGATAGGGTTAGTCTTTAAGGATGATAATGATAGTAGCAAGCTTACATAAACATGTACATACCTCAAAATATTATTGCTGATAATATATTGCTGAGTAGTTTTTGAGAAATTAGTAAAACAATGTTACGAAAATACGTTTAATTCATGCTAAAATAGTTTTGTCTCTTGAGACAAAAAATTATTTTTGTGACTTGTTTTACTAATTGCTCAAAAACTACAGCACCTACATTTACCCTAACTGTCTTCAAACTGTGTGAGTTAAATGTAAATCTGTGGACATTGTGCTTTGGGTACTTTTTGTAATGTCCACAGATTTACATTAAACTTACAATGAACACTGTTTGAAGATAGTGACAGTAGAAAGCTTACCTTTAAAGGCAGTGGACACTATTGGTAATTACTCAAAATAATTATTAGCATAAAACCTTTCTTGGTGACGAGTAATGGGGAGAGGTTGATGGTTTAAAACATTGTGAGAAACGGCTCCCTCTGCAGTGCAATAGTTTTTTGAGAAAGAAGTAATTTTTCACGATTTTGATTTCGAGACCTCAAATTTAGAACTTTAGGTCTCGAAATCAACCATCTAAACGCACACAACTTCGTGTGACAAGGATGTTTTTTCTTTCATTATCATCTCGCAACTTGGACGACCAATTGAGCTCAAATTTTCACAGGTTTGTTATTGTATGCTTATGTTGAGATACACCAACTGTGGAGGCTAGTCTTTGACAATTACCAATAGTGTCCACTGCCTTTAGTTATTACTAGCTGAGGTGCTGTATAGCTTTTGAGAAATGAGTAAAAACAATGTCACGAAAATACGTTTTGCATACTAAAATAATTTTCATGACTTGTTTTACTCATTTCTCGGAAACTACGACACCTCAGCAAGTACAATTTTCAGGGAAGCTTTCTACCATCATTATTTTCCAATTGTGTGAGTTTAGACATGTTGGGGTTAATCTGTTGACATTGTGTTTTGTGTCATTACAAAAAGTACCCAGACCCTTTAAGCTTTAAGATAATACTAAACTTATCGTGGGGGGTTGACTGGAAGACCAATGCAATTAGCATTTTTGTTAAACCATCAAACGGAAGCGATCAGACCAAACCCAGAAAAACACAATGGTTTTTTATAATTTTGTTAATCAAAATCAACCTTCCTCATTTAACATTTTGAAACATCCAGGATGGGGAAAAAAGAACTTACGAAACAATTGGATTTTTGGAGAAAAAGATTCCCAACCCTTCCAACATTAAGGAGCCCATTTTTTGAAATGGCATAGCGTGATTGAGGTGTTCTTTTGCAGAGGGGTCACAGTTATGGGTCAGAACTCTTAAAACTGTGGGAACTTATTTGACACTCTCAAACAAAGATTTATAAAGATCCCCCAATGTTTTTGTGGGTCTTCACACAATGAAACTCTTTAGAAAACGGAATGAGTAGGGCCTACACTGTCGTAAACTTTTGTTTGCACACCGGCAGACGTAATCAATTCGGTTACACGCATCATCTGTAACCATGAAAGCCAAAAGTGTATACAAATTGGGTTTTTGGTTCATAACAATAGGTTGTGGTTTTGCAGGAATTACATGTAGTAACCTTGACATTCAAGTTGAGAAACAAGGCCTGAGAGAAAGTAGAATGGAGACGGGTTTGAATGATCGTGAAAGTGAAAGGAGGCAGACTTGGAAAATGTAATATGTGATCAGGTTTTGGGAATTGGGGGGCGGGGGGGGGGGGGGGGTGGGGATGAAATAGGGTGCATGTAGCTTCAGAATAATTAATCCAAAGAGTTGCAATCATGGTAAACTTTGTACAGTTGTTGCACGCTTTAGTTGGGACTATGATGTTTGTACACCCAAGCATACATGTACCTACGTGTAGTCTGTTTTTTTTAGTTGCCCTTGGGAATTTTTTTATTAATAAGGTGTAGGTCTACACTTGTATACTGTAAAATATATTCCTACTTTTTTCCCCAAGAATCATCACGACTGTAAGCCGGAGAGGGAGCAAATGGCACTCGAGGCATAGCACGCCATTTTTGCCCCCTGATGAGACAGTATCGTAAGAGCTCAGCTGTGGTCAGAGAATCATAAAGCAAACGGCTCTTCTCAGAGCCACCGCTACAAAGAAACAAATTCTTACATGGTGTTACCGCACACCTTACTTAAAGGGAAGGTACACGTTTGGTATTTACTCAAAACAAATATTAACTTAAAAACTGACTTGGTAACGAGCATTTGAGAGTGTACCTTCCCTTTAAACTTAGTTTTTTTCCCACAAAAAGTCCTGTAATGCTGATACGCAAAATATGCACTGGGCAATTAAAGTAATTTATGAAGCTGCACGCTTTGCATTCTGAGCAAGTGTGGATGACACATTAAAGCTGTGGACATTGACTGCCGTCTGATGATCATCAACATATAAATCACAGAGTGTAGCAAAATTGTTTTTTTTTTTTAACCGTAGTCAAGAGATTCCTGTTCTTTGGAGGTGATCTGTTTTTATCTTCCAATATTATTAGGATGAAATTGATACAACTCAAAAAATAATTTTAAACAGTGGCGATCGATTGTAAGCAACAATGGTGGTCCAGGCAGAGATATTGATCACTCCTTTGTCCTAAGGCACATCACACAGGAATGAAAACAAATCAATATTTACCTATATGTATAGTTTTCTAATATTGGCATTGGAAACGACCGACGGTGGGCCTTTCAGATGATGTGCCCCTTGGGGGGTACATGTACATCACTCAATGTTACCCTGATCCTACATGTATGCGTCTTTGCACAACATCACAGGATTAATTGTCGCTTTTATTGATGAAACTCACACCCTATTACCATTTAACAGTGTACCATCCCCTACCCCTCCAACTCCAACCACCCCTCATCAAAAGAAATATCCCTCATCCCACGCTGGCAGAAGACTGTCGCAATGGATCTTACAGACGGGGGGTCTAGATCTTGGAAGCAAAATGGTCTCATGGAAGGAAGTGAAACACAAGACAGATTCGTTCTACTGCATCTGAGGTCACGGCAACAGACCAGTCTGAAAGAGGAATCTTTAAGATTTCAGTGGGCGGTCTTAGGAGGTGTAAAGCCAAGGGGCAAAGTATGCACTGGGCAAATAAAGTAGTTCAAAACAAGACACACCTTGTAAGAGAGTGCGTTTGTCATCAAAGATGAAGAACAACAAAAAAGGCGCCTTTCAAGTACATGAATTTCATTTGACAGTCGTCACAAGAAGAAGAAAAACATGCCTTGCATGAACACGAATGCCATTTGACCATCTACATGTACAGGTAGAAAAGGACTCCATTCAAGAATAGGAATGCCATTTGACATTCTAAGAAAGAAAAAAGAAAAGGACGCCATTCAAGAACATGAATGTGATTTGACAGTCATCAGAAGAAGTAGAAATGGACGCCATTCAAGTACATGAATTTCATTTGACAGTCGTCACAAGAAGAAGAAAAACATGCCTTGCATGAACACGAATGCCATTTGACCATCTACATGTACAGGTAGAAAAGGACGCCATTCAAGAACATGAATGCCATTTGACATTCTAAGAAAGAAAAAAGAAAAGGACGCCATTCAATAACATAATGTCATTTGACAGTTCGTAAGAAGAAATAGGAAAGGACGCCATTCAAGAAAGTGAATGTCATTTGACAGTCATCAAAAGAAAGCCGAAAAGAACGCTTGGCAAGAACATGAGTGTCATTTGACAATCGTAAGAAGAAATTGACACCTTTCAATAGCATAAATGCCATTTTACAGTCATCAGAAGAAATCGAAAAGGAACGGCTTGCAAGAACATGAATGTCATTTGACAGTCGTCAGAAGAAATAGAAATTGACGCACGCCTTTCAAGAATGTTTGTATGACTGTTGTATTAACAATGTGTAGACATCATCAACATTTGACTGTCATCAAAAAGAAGACAAAAACATATCTTTCCAAGAATGTGCATCCATGGCACATTTTTTCCTCTGGATATGAACGATCATTTTGACAGTTTTCAGAAGAAATAGAAAAGGCACGATTTGCAAGATGTGTGAATAGCACATTGCACAAAACTACAATGATATACGGACATCAACATCATTTGACAGTCGTCAAAAGAAGAAAAAAGGACATGGCTTCCAAGAAAGTGTTTATATGGCACATTGCTTCTCTGGCGTTGAACATCATTTGACAGTCGTCAGAAGAAGTAGAAAAGGCACTCCTTGCAAGAAGCATCAAACTGCAGCCTAAACTTTCTCATCCTAAAATCCATTCCAGTACAAGCTCTACAGTAGCAGTTATTGATTGGCAATGCTCGTTTTGTTAGCGTAGTCGCCGTTAGATATTTTTTTATCACACAAAAATCTGGATCAAACAAACTTTCGACCCACTGGTGTAGAACACATTACAATTTCAGCTTGACCTGGGCTTGATTTCATAAAGGGCTAAGATTCACCTTAGATGAGTTGGAATTCGCACCAAATTGATATTTGCAATGACTGGGCACATCTTGCGCCTATTCGAACTCCATCTGTTATAGCGTACAAGTTTGTTGCCTTGCGTTAAAGGCAAAGTATACACTTTGGTTTTGGGAACAGTTCAATAGGAGACTTTCTGGGACGATAGGTGGCAGCAGACTTACTGGGTAAATTCATTGTTCTCGGAACTATGGAAATTTACTCGGTAAGTCTGCTGCCACCTAGCGTTAGAAAGTCTCCCATTGGTTTTAAAGGCAGTGGACACTATTGGTAAATGTCAAAGACTACCAATCACAGTTGGTTTATCTCAACATATGCATACAATAACAAACCTGTGAAAATTTGAGCTCAATCGGTCATCGAAGTTGCGAGATAATAATGAAAGAAAAAACACCCTTGTCACATGAATTGTTGTGTGCGGTTAGATGGTTGATTTCGAGACCTCAAGTTCTAAATCTGAGGTCTCGAAATCAAATTCGAGGAAAATTACTTCTTTCTCGAAAACTATGGCACTTAAGAGGGAGTCTATTCTCAAAATGTTTTATACCATCAACCTCTGCCCCCCAAAAAATAAAAATGTGACAAATAGTTATTAAGTGATTGTATTTTGGGATTTGATTTGGTCTCCCTAATTCCGATAATCTGCTCTGTGGTAATGGTAGAGAAGTCTCCCGAAATCCAAAAAATCTACTTTGTGATAGTACATGTAGAATTAGAATTAGAATTGGAATTATTCAGCCAACGTTAAAAAGTTAAAAACCTAAAACATCGGAAATTGTAGTGTACCTCGAGCTCTCTAGATTTTACAATCGCAAAATATGGTGCCCTTGCATCTTTAAAAAACGAAGCATACAAGCCTGAAGATAGATACAAACATAAGCCCCCATCCCTGCCCCCCAAAAAAATAAAAATGTGATAAATAGTTATTAAGAGAATATAGTACCCACGTAGACAGGCCCTACATTACACCATGGTTTCATTGCAAACCAAGTATAATAGTATTTTGTTGCAACTCACAGTCAACTTAAAGCCATTGGACCCTTTCGGTACAGAAAAAAAAAAAAAATAAACGTTCACAGATTTACAAATAACTTACAGGGTTTACAGAAGGTAGTGGTGAAAGGCTTCTCTTTAAATATCATTTCATGAAATGCTTTACTTTTTGAGAAAACAGTATAACAGTATAAATTCTCGATATCTGGAATTACGGATTTACATGTCATGACACAGAGAAACGTGCGGATATAACGGTAGGTTTTCCCGTTATTTTCTCCCGACTCCGATGACCAATTGAGCCCAAATTTTCACAGGTTTGTTATTTGATATAGAAGTTGTGATACACGAAGTGTGGGCCTTGGACAATACTTTTTACCGAAAGGGTCCAAAGGCTTTAACTCCCACACTCTGTTACACCATCTACCTCCATGGTTACACTTTGCTTCAATTAACAGGGTTCTGCATAGCCTTGACCTGTCTGTGCGTTGTCTGTGCAATCCATGCCCCAGAAATCTTCAAAGAATAGGTTTGGTGTTGCAATTAGCAGGGTTGAATGCCTAGTACATGTAGTACATGTGTGCCAAGGCTTGCTTAACCAGTTCACCATACAATAGGAACAATGCAACAAACGGGAAACACCCGGCATGGCTCTAATTTTGCACTGGACTGCAAGGCCAGAAATTTTAGGGTTGGGCTAGGAAACTTTTAAAGGCAGTGGACACTTTTGGTAATTGTCAAAGACTAGCCTTCACAGTTGGTGTATCTCAACATATGCATAAAATAACAAACCTGAAACACATGTCATGACACAGCGAAACGCGCGGAAACAAGGGTGGGTTTTTCCGTTGTTTTCTCCCGACTCCGATGACCGATTGAGCCTAAAATTTCACAGGTTTGTTATTTGATATAGAAGTTGTGGTACACAAAGTGTGGGCCTTGGACAACACTGTTTACCGAAAGGGTCCAATGGCTTTAAGTCACAAGTTTGGGTTAAGGGGTTAAGTTTAGGGTGAGGGTGGGGTTAAGGAGCAATCTTAGCTCTTTGTGAAACCGAGCCCGGTGAAAGACAGGTAGCCAGCATTGCAGGAATTCTTCTCAAAACTAATATTTTCATAAAAAGATAGTAACATTTGTTTTGGCTAACATTTGCTTTAAAAGAGAACATGCTAAAGGCTTCACCTGCTTGTCAGCTTAACATGTTTTGGAATCTGTCTCTGGCTGATATGAGGGAAAGCACATGGCTGCCAGATTTCCAAAGAAACCTCAAATGAAGACGGAAAGAGGAACTCCTAATCTGACAGTTGTCCACAAAAGGCTGGATTTGCCCTTTGAAATCTGCCCCCAGCTGCCCACAAATTTGAGAGAGAAACCAGAGTGATAAAGGTACAAGAGGGAAAACATCATGCCTACCAGATTGCAAAGAAACATAACATGAAGATGAAAAAATAGGATGAATTCCTAAGTAATAGTTGTCCACTAAAGGCTTCATCTCTTTGACAGCTTTGAAATATGCCCTCAGTCTGCAGAAATGTGACACAGGCGCAATGAAAACAACATTGAAGATGAGAAGATGGGATGAATTCCTGACAGTTGTCCGCTAAAGGCTTCATCTCTTCGACAGCTTTGAAATGTGCCCTCAGTCTGCAGAAATGTGAGAGAGAGAGAGAGCCAGGATTTTATAACGTGGATGAGGGCTGTTAAACATCATGATATTTTGCAATGTTCCAAAGAAAAGGAAAATGAAGATGAAAATATAAGGAGGACTTCTTAGGCAACAACAACTACAGTTACCTATTAAAGATTGAGAGGAAACAGACGCGACAGAAGTACAGTACATTGAACCAAGCATTGCACAGTTGTTCTCTGTGCACTGTGTTGGATGTGTAGAGTGTGATGCTCCAGGAGTGTGATGCTCCAGACCTTGCTGAGTTCAACGACAGTGCCAAAGACTGTTCAGCTCGGACTTACAACACAACATTTGTAGCCTGTGTGGTGGGACACCTTAAGAAGAAAACCTGCATCGTGTGCAAATTATGTTTCAACAGTGTCGCTCTCAAATGAAACTTGAGTGATGCTGGAGACCTGTCTGAGTTCACAGAAGTGCAAAAGACCAAGACTGTGTTCAGCTCTGACTGAAACGCCACATCTACATACGTGTGGTTGGAAACCATAAAAAGAACAAAATGCATGGGGTGCAAACTATGTTCCAACAGTATCGCTCAGCAATGAAAACCGAGTGCAAGGCAATCCCAATTTTTGCAAAAGGCACTTCTATTGGAAAATCTCAAAGTTTACGGGCACCAAGGCCAAGACCAGGGCAACGGAGGCCATGATCTCCATGTAAGGGAAAGAGCACAAGAAAAATGAGGGATTGAGTATTGAACAAATAAATGAGATCTGTGAGATGAGTTCATTTAAGAAAACAACAGATAGCCATTGATTAGGAAGACAATGACCAGTCACCTCGAGCCTGCAGGAACGAGAACCCAAAATGGTTGTGGAAACCGAACAGGAATCATCTGTGGGTGCTGTAATAAGGACAACACAACAAGAAAGGAAAAAGTAATTGAGAGGCAAGACAATGACCAGCCATGCTGAGCCTTCAAGAACAAGAACCCAAATAGTTGTGGAAAACGAACAGGAGCCACCTTTGGGTGTTGTGAGTTGAATAAGGACGACACCACAATAAAACATTATAGAGAGGCAAGAAAATGACCAGCCATGCCGAGTCTGCAGGAATGAGAACACAAATCATTTTGGAAACCAAACGGAAGCCATATTTGGGTGCTGAGAGCTAAATCAGAACGATACAACGAAAAACATCATTGAGAGGCAAGAAAATGACCAGCCATGCCGAGTCTGCAGGAATGAGAATACAAATAATTTTGGAAACCAAACGTGAGCCATATTTGGGTGCGGTATACTGATTAAAAATGCCACCACAGGAAAACAAAATGCACCGATGATTTGGACTCCCAAAGAAGAATGGTCTGGAAATGAGTGGTGAAAAGAGGATGGAAAAAAGAGGAAAAAAAAGCGGGAAAGGAAAAAAAATCTCTTGTTTGAGAGATAAATACAGTAAGTGGATCGTCTGAGAGCAAATTTGAGATTGCAGCTGCTATTAACACAAAGGTACGGTATTTGTTCCCAAGAGATTTTATCCAAAAACTCAAGTAGTGTTTTTTTGTTTTTTTTTTGCTTTTTTGTAGATCAAAACTTGCTGTGGTTTTTTTTCTTGTTTTTTATTATAATGTTAAAAATTTGCAGTGGAGTAAGTCGACACAAAAAAAAGGTCAGTCTGTTGTTTCATTCTTGAAAGGGGCCAGACGTCGATTTCACAAAGAGTTAGGACTCGTCTTATCTCGAGTTAGGACGAGTCTAGGATTAATCTTAAGGTCTGCATGCTACAGTGCAGGTTTGGGACTCGTCCTAAGTCCTAAGATTAGTCTTTAGTTAGCTTTGTGAAATTGACGGCTGGGCACCAAGGCATTTTTCTCCTTGGTACCTGTAGAGGGAACAGAGGCAACAGAGGCAATGTCCTTATCAAGCATCTGGCCTGACAGATGCCCATGTTATTATTATTTTTTTAACTATCCGATGGACTAGGTCTTCATGTATCTTGTCATATCTTTCTTCTGAAAATTGATAATGGAAAGATATTATGAGTTTGTATTTTCTTCCTGTTTTTGGTTGGGTTGGCCTTGTTGTTTCCTAGGGGTTTCCCTTGCCTTCAAACCATGGGACCCTCTGGTTAAAATCCCTACCTGACTGTGTGGGTTTTCCTTCGGGAAAAAATGTGGGTTTTCCTTCCACATCTAAAAACTGAAACTTCCCTCCTGATGTCTTCTCTTCATTTTGGTTGTTAGCTTCCTATCGTAATTAAATTGCTTCGCAGCTGACACAATGTTATTGATGTCACTGAATTAAAAGGGGCCACTGTGTTTTAAGTGTCCCGCTATTATTGAAACCCTTTTATATGTACAGTTAACACAAAATTTTGATTTGAACATGTACGTAGATGGTTGGAATGAAGATTTCTCTAAACCATCGATGATCATATTGCACTGTTTTGATTTTAAAATGTGACTTCTAAAAATAAATATTTAAAAAAAACACCAATGGCTTTGAGCTGATTTTCCTATAAATGAACACATCTCTAAAACATTGCTGCTCATCTTTCATACTGTACAGTGTTTCCCCCAAAAGGCAAAAAAAGAAAATGGCTTGATTTCCATTTTATAGTACAAGTTGCTTATAAATGAATACAGTGTACATTGCATCAAAAATTAGATAAGTCAAAGAAAAGCTGATTGATAGTGTACAAGTCAAAAATACATTTGTACCCCACACTACATACTCACAAATGTATTGTGGATCAGTTATTAATTTTTGCCCGTCAATTAAATACTGAGAAACAAAAAATAAAAAGGATTAACTTTACATTTTTTCAGTCAAAACTAAGGAGTGTAACAAAACGAAGGTCTCTAGAACATGTCCTGGCATGTTTAAAGAGAGGCTCCAACCTTTTTTTTCTCTTTTTTTTTCCCGCTCTTTTTCCAATTGATAGAGTCCTCTTGAAAGTGGGGGAAAAAGCAATATGTAGCCTCGCGGTAATATGGTGTAAAATGTGATTATGTTCGGCTTTGTTTTAAGCATTTTTTCTCTTTTCACAGTACTCTAATTCCTTATTTTCCATTAGATAGAGTCCTCTCTAAAGTTGAGGGGAAAATAATATCTATGCCCGCGATAAAATGGTGTAAAATGTCTTTTTGTTTGGCTTTTTAAAAGCATTTTGTGCTCTTTTCACAACATTCTATTTACTCTTTTTCTAGTATGTAGCCTCATGTTAAAATGGTGTAAAATGTCATTTTGTTTGGTACTCGTTAGCCTTTATAGCCCTTTTCACACTTCTCTATTCCCGGGGGAAACCCGGGGAATAATGGCCTGTCCTTTCACACTTGAATCACTTTACCCCTGATCTACCCCGGCAAATAAGCATACCATGGGGGCAAAAGCCAGCCCTGCTCTGTAGGGGTGAGCGGTACAACCCAAAGCATGCAACTGGAACCTGGGGTCGATTTCACAAAGAGTTAGGGCTAGTCCTAACTTAGGACTAGTCCTAAGAGATATCAAAAATGTACAGCTAGTCCTAATTTAGGACGAGTAACTCGTCCTAACTCGAGATAAGACTAGTCCTAACTCTTTGTGAAATCCACCCCAGGAACCCTGTGGATTAAGTTCCTACAAGTTGTAGACTGGGACCGTGTGAAAGTGTTCCGGGGTAACCATGGTGTAAACAAAACTCCAGAGGCCTCCCCTCGGCTGTATTCACCAGGGATGAGAGATTCAGTGTGAACAGGGCTTCTCAGTGCCGTGAACACTCTATTATAAAATCTAAGTCAAAAGGCAAGTGGGGGTACAGCATGCCTGATGAGGTATGCCTTTGTCAGGTAATTCAAGCAGAAATTTCAGACTAGAATACCCCCTAGGTGTGGAAATATTAACAATAAACAAGTTAGTCTACATGTGGGGTATGAGCTAGCAACACTTGCTGGTACCAAACTGAGGGACTAATTCTAATATCACTTTTCTTGTCGCAAATAATCCACAACTCACCATAAACTTTGATAGCCTTTAAAAAAAAAAAAGATTACAACCAGTTTTCGACAGATTTTCACCGTAAAATCTGAAACTTCGTAGCCTCTTCCATCGTTGTTAAGTCAACGGCCGTTTGAATAATTTGTGAAGCCCATGTGTTTGTATGGAGAGTGAATAATGAGTTGTGCATACTCAAACAGCCGATGTATTTGTTTGTTGCTTGGCAAAGCATGGTTGCCCATCAACAAGGTCTCGCTTTGCCCGAGTGCTGCTGTACTTGACCACGGTTGATCACCTCTTTATAAAGTCAACACCATTGATATTTTTTTTGTATTGAAAGGTGATATTTTTTTCGATACAAAATAATTATTGCATCAGCTGTTTGTTTAGAGAAGGTTGTTGATGCAGGTTCAGACCAAGAGTTAGTAGGCTTAAGAAAAAAAATGGTCTCCTTATGATTGATCTCCCCTTAGTAATTGTTACCAAGTAAGGTTTTGTGCTAATAATTATTTTGAATAATTACCAATAGTGTCCACTGCCTTTAACCACAAAGAAATGGCAAGAAAATGTTATCCTATTTAAGTTTTAACAATGGCAGTCCCAACTGAATACGTCTGGCATAAAAAATACTCTTCTTTGTTAGAAATAATATTTAAAGCCCTTCAAGGGAAACCTAGACAAAAAACATAAAACACGTCTGAAGTCTCTCAACCGCACAGGTGATGTATTCTCACGAAATGGCCATCTATCACTTAATATAATAGAATAAACCTGCCCCACAACCTTCTGTAAACTTTGCAAACTGACAATATCAAAGGCAGTGTTATGTAACACATATCATAAAATATGAGTGCGTCTTGATGAGTGAATCTAAAGGTAAAGTACAGTGCACTCTGACAATGAAAAACAAATGTGTTGACGGGCAACCATGCTTGCACGCCAAGTGACAAATACAACAGCTTTGTCAGCCTCTGTGGTCTACTGGCTTCAGACTCTGTCCTGCCTATATGCATATAAGCAACCTGGTGACTGGCAGTGTTAAATATTGAATTTTCCTGTCTGGGCAAAATTACACAACTTGGTGAAGCCATGGGGTTTTGGATGTAAGTTGACCAACAATTTTGGGCACTTGTTTTTTTTCTTTTCTTCTTCTTTTTTTCTGAATGATGTTGGGAGTTCAAACAGGAACATGCCTTACCTGCACACTTTCTCGAGGAAACTTGCCTACAGTGTAGGTATGGAAGAGGAGGTGTGATGAGGCTACACAGGTACAGTAGTTCCAGGGCTCTATTGACTATCACAGATGATTCTACTTATTCATTGGCTTTTTGTTCAAAAAGTTTGTCAAGTTTTAGGTTGCCTCCGTTAGGTTGCAGAAGTGTGTGCTAGTACATGTAGTCTTACCGTGGAGGAAGACTTTTTACTCTCACTTGACTGTATGTAAAAGCAATTAGCACACTGATCAAACTACATGTATGATCAAACCAAGTGGTCGAAGGAATCTTGCGCTAGTCTTGATTGGCAAAGGTTTTTTGTTTTAGTCGTCGGTAGACGGGGCAACAGCGACTGTTTTTGATGCTGACGTGGAGAGACTGGGGCAAGTCTATGAATCTTGCTCGAATCAAGATGTTTGTGTGATACAGATACAGATATCACTTCTCCAGTAATTCATGTTGCGATATCGGCGACTACGATAACAAAATAAGCGTCACCAATCAAGGCTTGGGATGTGGGAGGTCCCACATTTCTTGTTGAACTTGAATGTGGTGTTCGGTGAGATTTCTTCAACTATGAAAGAAACGCTGACGTAAGAAAGATCCGCTGATTGAGGAAGAATGAACACGTGAGTACAATTATCAATTTATACAAATTAAAGGTACATAATATTGATATGATATTTTAGGCTTTTATGTTATCCTAATATAATGCGTAAATTAGAAAGTAGAAAGAATTTTTTTTTTTCGTACTTTTGTTTTTGTAAATTACTGCTGTTTATTTCTGTTAAATAAAGGAATAAAAAGGTTGCAACCAGTTCTTAAACTGCAGTTTAAAACCGGCTGGGTCGTGGCCAGGCCTTTATCGCACAGCCACGACCCTGCAAGGTTTTAAACGGCAGTTTAAGAATGAGTCACTACTCTTTTATTCCTATTCATAAATTCCTTTTCGGTTTGAAGGCGTAATAATGTGAGAAACTCTGTCAAACTTGTCCGTGTTCCTGACGTCCTTGAGATAAGTACGTGCGTTGCATTTTTGTGACTGAGACGGTTTTCAGATATGCATACGTGCGCGTACAATGTAGTATGCATGTAAATGTATCCGAAAACAACCAGTTATTATCAACTGTTTAAACACCCCCACATGTGGTGAGCTCTCCACCAATAGGAATAGCGAAACTGTATTTATGAATAAATGTTTATACATGTATAATCTTGCCTAAACCACATAATGAACAAACTGATAAAAAAAAAAAAATTTTGGGTGAATTTTATTTATCACACTATTGTTATGTTTTTCTCTCACACTAATATCTTTTTTAGAAATACCATGATTTTTCACTTGGGAAGCAAATAGTGGCATTGAAATGACACGCACCCATTCACCCATGGAAAGTCTGAAAGGTAGAACAGTTTGTTCATCTCCATAATCCACCACCCATGGAGTTATAATAACTCCACGAGACCATGTTGAGACTATCTATCCTTGAATCTTTGAAAGTTTTTTTATTTTCAATTTGTCGCTTTTGTTAAGAAAAAACTCGCCCTGAGTTAGAAAAAGAGAGAAAGAAAAGGTTTTTGTGTAACAGATGACGAACATGTAGGCCTACCCTATTTTGAGAGTAGCTCTTAACATGCTTTAAAGGGTATGGGTACTTTTTGTAGGAAAAGAAATCCCACAATGTCCACAGTTTTACATTAAACTTACACAGTTTGAAGATAATGATGATAGAAAGCTTGCCTGAAAATATTACTTGCTTAGGTGCTGTAGTTTTTGAGAAATGAGTTAAAACAATGTTGCTTAAAAAAAAAAAAAAAAATCGTCCCGGTGATCATGAAAGCGAAAATTATTTTAGAATGTAGAAACATATTTTCATGACATTGTTTTACTCATTTCTCAAAAACTACCGACCCCTCAGCAACTAATATTTTAAGGTATGCTTTCTACTATCATTGCCTGGAAACGGTGTTAAGTTTAATGTAAATCTGTGGACATTGTGTTTTGTGTTAACAAAAAGTCCCCAAATCCTTTGAGGAGTTCAGTACCAGCACGAGAACTCCCATTGTAATATTATTGTTTACCCAAACATACACGGATGTCCGTTTAAAGATTTCTTGAGAAAGGAACAAAGAAACAAAAGGGTAAGGGCGTCACAAAAATGAGTCATTGTAATCAATGTGTTTGGTTTCTTTTCAGGTCGAGTTGAGATCGCCACAAGAAGTATTCGTCATTGGAATTGAACCTTTTCAGAGACCACCATTCATGAATCAAACGAATGTATTGAACATTGTACGCCCAAATGTTGCTAGTGGTGTTGAATATTTTTTTTTGCCCAGTCATTTTCAGGAAAAAAATATCAGGAAAATGTTTAAAAGAAATAAAAATACACGAGATCGCCACATGAAGTATTCGTCATGGAATTTAACCTTTTCAGAGACCACCATTCATGAATCAAACGAATGTATTGAACGTTGTACGCCCAAATGTTGCTAGTGGTGTTGAATATTTTTTTGGCCCAGTCATTTTCAGGAAAAAAATATCAGGAAAATGTTTAAAAGAAATAAAAATACACGAGATCGCCACATGAAGTATTCGTCATGGAATTTAACCTTTTCAGAGACCACCATTCATGAATCAAACGAATGTATTAAACGTTGTACGCCCAAATGGTGCTAGTGGTGTTGAATATTTTTTTTGCCCAGTCATTTTCAGGAAAAAAATATCAGGAAAATGTTTAGAAGAAATAAAAATACACGGTTTTGGTTGAGATACTACATTTTACCTGGAAACATTGGGTAGTGTCTATTCAGTTTGATATCTTTTCTCTGACCGTCTTGTTTGAGCTGAATTAAGTCAAAGCTCACAGCCGATTGCGGACATTATGGGTATTTTTAGTACAGCCTAACTTGCAATGGATTACCTCCAAGATCAAGAAGAAAGTCTTCAAGTTGTCATCAACTCCTTTAGAAACTTCTTTGTATCATTTCAAGAAGTTATGTATGAGTAGAATGCAGCAAAGCAGGGCTAAGTTATAGGTCCCTACTCAAAATACAAACCATCACAAGACAAATAAAAAGGGGCACTTTGTAAAAAAAAAAAAAGTAAAATAAAATAAAAACTATTACAACTTGTTGGCAAGTTTTGGAATGTAGTTCTTAATATTTCCCTAGTTGTTGTTCAAAAATCTCCCTGATTGCAAGATGCAAATGTTGGCAGGTCTGCATCACCAGTGACTGTAGATTTCACAATTCCACTGGCAGCAGTCTGTAAAGGAGCTAGACTGTCTGGCAACACAGTGGCTAATTGACACTAACTTTATCATTTAATCCTAGTTTAATCTGAGTCATTATAATAATAATAAAAAAAGTATTTATATAGTGCAATATGAATAAAATTCCTCGAAGGGCTTAATACTGACACATAGCAGTTCATAAGCGCTGAAAAGAACCCCATCGAACCAAATTTGGTTACTTAAAAAAAAAAAAAGAAATATTGTCTATCAATCAATAAAAGAGCTAACAGATGACGGCATTAATTTCATATTCTTAAAAAAAAAAAGAGAGCAACCTAGATTGATGTTGTTTGGAAAATAGAATTAGCTGTTCCAAATAGCTTTACCAACCAAAAGGACCTAAAGTAAAAGTGGAAAAAATAGCTATACGGCGTTGCCATCATAATAGCAGAGTCTTTCTTGAAGGGGTAAAAGTGTCTTTGAGAAAGACTCTTCTGCTAGCGTGGAACCGTAAGGCCATTAAAGGAACGTTACAGAATTGGTAAGAAAAGAAAATCGTGAAGATCACAGATTTACATCAAACTTATACGGTCTAATGATGATGATAGAAGAAAACATCCCTTGAAATATTTCTGAAATGCCATACTTGATGAGAAATAAATAACTTAACTTTGCGTTTGGAATTAATCGCTCAGTGAGCGTTTTATTAATCTTTTTGTTTGCGTCAATGTCATGCAAAATGTGTAATCGGTTTTTCACTATTTTCTCGTGACCCGGATGGCCGATCGATCTCAAACTTCTACAGGTTTGTCAGTTTATGTATATGGTGGATTACATAAAGTGCTTACACTGCCAACAACTGTTTTGTTAGCAAAACCAATTCTGTAATGTTCCTTTAACTATTTTTTTGAGTATATATAGACATCAGCGTTCTGCCATGCCAGTTATGACACCTGAGGGACCAAGTCAAAATTCACTCCATGTGGTCTGGCTGTCTTGTTCAGTTTTGAAAACCATTCAAATTTAATACAAATTATGGACAAATGCAAAAGCTGACTGACCATGAAAAGCTAACTGGTGCTGGTTGCCAGTCATCGCTAAAGTTGAGGTCAAACTGTGGGCATTACAAAAGCTTAACACGTGAGAATCGACATGAAGTGTATTTTTGGTCTGTGTCATGTGATTAAAGGCACTGATGGACACCTTTGGTAATTGTCAAAGACCAGTCTTCTCACTTGGTGTATCTCAATGTAAATGCATAAAATAACAAACCTGTGAAAATTTGAACTCAGTTGGTCGTTGAAGTTGCGAGAGAATAATGGAAGAAAAAACACCCTTGTTGCACAAGTTGTGTGCTTTCAGATGCCACAAATTCGAGACCTAAGCTGAGGTCTCGATTTCAATCCATATACTTTAGTATTTTTTTTCTTCCCAAAACTCTGTGACTTCAGAGTGAGCCGTTTCTCACAATGTTTTTTTCTATCAACACTTATTTTGGAATATACAAATACTTACAGTAATTTTATGACATTCTATCAGCAATCTATAGTTCAAGCATTCAAGCTATATGACTCCCTCTTGTGTACAAGTATTTTCTATATGTGATCAATATTAGCATGTTTTTTTTATAGACACTGATTATTAGTACTGCTTGTGATATCTAATAAAATAGAGTAATTTGGTTGGTATTGTGATGTGAAAAGGTTTTGAAATTAAATCAATTAAAGAGAATATTAAGGAAACATATTAAAATGTTGTGTTGACTCCCAATCCTGTCCTTTCAATATGTGTACTTTTGAATATGGGAGACTTTTGGGACGTTTGGTGGCAGCAGACTAACCAGGTAAAATCCATTGTTCCACGTAATGTGCGCATACTCAGAACTACGTAAACAATGGAAATTTACCTGGTAACTCTGCTGCCACCTAGCGTCCCAAAGTCTCGGATTGGAATGGTGTCAGGGTACAGATACAAATATTAGAACATACAAACCTGGGGAAAAACGCTTCTGAACTCAATTTCTTATAATCATATCCCAGCTTAATCCCAGGACAAACGTCATGGTTGCATGATGATAATGTCTATTTTGATTTCATACAGCTAAACTTGCTTGAACAAGTATGCAATATTCAGTAATACCTTTAGCAGGCCTAAAAAAAAAAAACACGGCACCCACAGAAATTTTACCTTTGATACCTTTGTTAGGTTCCAATACAAAATTACATTTTCCCCCCCAAAAAAGTGCCCCCTACAAAACAGAGGAACATGGCTGTGCCCCCTGGCGAGTGAAGTTCAAAGCCAGCTTTAGGCAGTGACTGTTCACAATGTATGATGGTACACAATGTACATTTACAAGTGATCTGTGACACTGTCTGGCAGACTATAAGAAAGATTCCATTTAACAATCGACCAAGTGGACAAGTTATAATAGAGAGGTTACGCAAGTGTACAGATACGGATATGAATACCGTATCCGTTCAGGGCAGCCGCGTGTTGGATTTTGTTTTCGCAAACCATAGGTATGTGGCATTTTGCAACATTGTAACATGAGGTTAGAGGCTTGTATTTTTGTACCCAATTTATACGTAAGGACTCCATCTGTTGCATGTCGTGGCCGAGCGGGCAATGCTGTCAGCAGCAGGGTTTGGGTTTGAGCCCCGGTCAGGACACTTGTGCTCTTGGCATGAAAAAAGTATGGAAGGTAGTGCTTTATACTGTACCAGCCAGGCTCTTAGCGATGATACCCGGGCTTTGAAGGGGGAACCCTGTTTCAGCCACAGGGGTAGGTGGTTATGTGCTCCTGGTGGCAGTTGATATGGTCAATAGCCTAAATCAGTTCAGTGTAGTCCTCACCTCAAAGTGGCAGTTCGGGTGATATCTCATAATTTTGTATTAACTGTAAGGAACTGAGTGCAAGGTTGACCTTAGAGCCTCTCTTTAGTTATGTACAGATGCTTTAAGTTATGTACAGATGCTTTAAACCAGTTTATAATTTCCTTGATGCACAGATCTTACACCAGTAGCTCCAGTTCAAGATCCAGATCCAGGTCTAGATCTCCACAGAGAGGACGTTCCAAATACCAACCGCAGAACAAAAAGGGCGCCAGAGGGCGCTCTCGTTCGCGATCCCGATCGCCTGTGAGGAAGGACCGCAAAGGACGGGGCTACAACAAGCAGCAGAAGCGACGTTCCAGATCCTTCTCGCCAAGAAGTCGTAGGTATGGCGGGACGAGCAAGGCGAGGTCGAGGTCCCCGTCGATGTCCAGGAGGAATGACAGCTACAAATCCCCACTTGGCGACGTTAGGGTTAAGAATGAAAAAGTCAACTACAAACAGGATGCGCAACCGTTCCTACCTCCTAAAAACCAGGTGGACGTCCGAGGAGGTTATCAATTAGCAGCTGCCGGGCAGCAGACACATCAAGACAACAGGCTGAGACAGCCAAATGAATCCAGGCTTCCTCCAGCAGATAATAACATGTACAGAAATGACTTTGATAAAAGAGCCCAGATGCCAGGACAGTTTTATGGACCTCAATCCCCTCCCAGGGAGAAAGGCTACGGCAAAGAAAGTTTCAGGGAAAAGGAAAAGACAAAATACGAAGCCGTGTCCCCGGAAGATCTGCACTTTACCAAATCTCCACAGCGGAGTAGCTCGCCGTACAGTCGTAAAACGATGAAGATCAAGGAAGAACCGATGTCAAAACCGTTATACCCAAACCAAGAATCCTACGGCCCTGCTGAGCCTCAAAAAGTAAAGATGAACCCACCACCCATCATTCGACCGATATTTGATCCCTACTCTGTAAAGATTCCCCGCCGCAAAGATGAAGGATTGAAAGAAATATTTGACCGGCCCGAGTTGAAGGGGCGTTGTGTCCCCGAGGAGACCGAGGTTGCCCCTGAAAAGAGATTCGTAGCAGTTCAAGAGAAGAAAGAGCCAGTCGTGTACAGGCAGGACGTGCACTTTACCGGCACTCTACCTAGCGGCACCCTTACGCCACAAGCGCAGGCCAGGGAGTTCATCGACCGGCGAGACTCTGCTCCTCTGAACTTTGAACCTCAGAGGATGCCGTACATCACTCCAAACCACCAGCAGTTTCCCTTGAGAGGAAACCAGGACATGGTCGGCAGCGGCCAGTATCCGAGTCAACCGTTGACCTACCAGGTCCAGCCCAACGAGCAGTTCCAGTCGGTCAAGGATGTACAGCATCTGGCAGACTACAGACAGGCGACGTTCGTCCGTGGTCCGTCACCGCCTAATCCGTCGCCTCAGCTGAATAATTTTGATGACTCCATCTCCTATCAGTATCCTCCGGATGATCTGCACGACTTCAAGGGTCACCACGACCTCCGGCATGACCTTGAGACTCGCCGCAAGCAGATTGAGCAGCAACATCTTCCGATGAGGAGTATCTCCAAATCAAGGTCCAGATCCAGATCCCTGCGAAGGAGCAACAACCGCTCCCTGTCTCCGCTGCCGCACTACAAGAATTCCTCGTACCAGCGAAGCAGGTCAAAGTCCTATGACCGCTCTGACTCGATGAGATCGAGGGATCGCAGACCTGTTCTTGAGAGGCTCGGTGACGTGCCAAAAGGATCAAGAAACAACTCTTTCTCCGATGACGGTGGGAAGACGACTGATTGGAGAAGCAAACAGAAGAACTACTTCTTTGTAAGTGAATTAAAACAATCTTTTGTTCCTAAATTACAATAGACTTGCATGATGCGACATTGTTACTGTTATAAGAGATTGTTACTGTTAATATGCACACCTCTTAAATTTGTAAATCTGAAGCTTTAAAAAGAGGGTATGGCATTTAAAAACATCTCTTAAGTGATTTGGTGGGATCCTTACTCACTCCAATGAATTTCTGCATTTTATACCTTGAGCGTTTTTACAAAGTGAATAAGTATTCAAATTGTTTTGAAGTATTGTTTTCCTTGATGCTATAAACATTTTCACAAAGTTTCAGGACCCGTTGCAACATGATTTTTTAATTATACTAATTAGCATTACCAAAATTTGTGAGGGCAGGGCCATTTTATTGTGCAAGGGGCACTTCCTTCCATTGGAAAATTGTAACATCTTTGTGGAACTTTTGAAGTGGGACCAAAGCCAAGACCAGGGCAACAGAGGCCATGCCTCCTTGGCCGTGGTGTAATTGCAGGCCCGTAGTTATTATAAATCACTGGTTAAAGTTTTAGCTGTCATGTGTAGGAATATTCATCGTCTTGTTTTCCTTTTTTAGGGGGTGCAGGTGAAATATTTGTAACTCTGAATGTTTGTTTCCCAATCAGCATGACAGGGAAGATCGCTCCAATTCCCGGGACAGAGACAACCGCGACAAAGGCAAGAAAGCGACAAAATTCCCAAACTCGACGCGGGGAGTCGTCCGTGGGCGTGGCCGGGGCTACCTTGGCAAGAACTTCATCCCGGGATTCAAGCGAGGAGTGACGCGAGGAGGCGTCGGGAGATACCAGCGAGGCGGTGTTGGACGAACAATGACGACAGGCTTCGGGAAGAGTGACAACAGCAGCAGGACGTGGACCCACGACTTGTTTGATAAGGAGAAGGATCTGGACGATAGAGGGGATGAGAGTAAGAAAGACAGGAAGAAGGTGAAGAGAGACGGCAAGGAAAAAGATAAGAAGGTTTGTACAGATTCGTATTTTGCAAAACAATAGATGATGTTTTGACCATAGCAGAGTCTTTTGTTAGTTTTCACTGTAAGACGGTGGCTGATTTATTACGTCATTAATTGCAATTTCACATCCGTACTGATAACTAATTGTAATACTAATAACTCGTTCTCATATATTGCATTTTACAATAATGTATCAATTGATGTACTCTACATGAGTGCCCTAGTGGGCCAATAACATTCCTGTAATCTTTCTCTCCTGTGGGAGTATACAGCCCTGGCTGCTGTGAGGCTCTACCCTAGCAGGTACCCATTTATACCCTGCCCTCTCACCCTCTCTAGATGCATTCAAGAAAGCACTGAGGGTCTCATCTAGTCAGTAATCTTGCTGGCCAGTTTTTTTTTTTTTACTTGCACCATGTATATTTTGCACCTGATTTGGCTTGCGGTCTCATGGTTCCACGCGTGCGCCCAGCCGCAGTGTGGTAATCTTCAATTAATGAAGCAGCAGAGAAGAAGAGAAAAGCAATTTTAGTAAAGTGTCTTGCTCAAGGACACAAGTGTCATGGGCGGGATTCAAAAATTGCACTCTGCTGACTTAACCACCAGAACTTGAATTTGATGCTCTTCAACCGCTTGGCCATGACACCCACCCAACATGTATGATTATTTTTCCTTAGAAATTGAATGTTTGTAGTTTCACTCAATCAAAGTGTACATTCCTAAGATTACTTGTATGCCTACATATTGATATATTATAGGGCTAAACTACTGGTCATTGCTCATTTGGTAAACGATCTTTTAACTCTTTCATTGCCTGCTATCTAATTACGCTTAAAACCGAAATACCTAGGTTTTTGAGGTTTTCGGATTCTGTTTAACAAACAAATGAAAAAGTTTTTCTAACCAAATGAAACTTGATAACGCCAATGTGTGTAAGCAATGTATATTCAGTACTTTCCAGAGTTCTTTGAAAAGAAATCACAGGCGTTGCTACTAGGGTGGGACTCGCCCACGACATTTGCAATTCTAGAGCAGTGTCTTACCAACTAGACAGAACTAGGGAAAGTACTGACTATACAGTGAACATATCGTCACCAATTTCACGAAGGGCCAAAAACCTTAAAATTCGATAAAAAACTGATTTTGATTTTTTGGGTGGATTTGACTATTGTGATCAGGATCTAACTATTTACAAAGTTATAGGTCTCAAAATTGTGTAGTTTCCTAATTACGCTAATTTGATGAATGACAAAAACCTCAAGAACCTGGAATTATGTTTTCACGAAGAGCCAAAAACCTTTTTGGAATTTTTTGTTATACCTTACCACGTTGATTGTAAAGCTGGCACAGTGCCAATCATGAGCGCGCCGGCTTTTGCGTTTTCACGACGAGCCAAAAACTTAAAAGGACAAAAAATAAGCACCACCCGGAATTGCGTTTTCACGAAGTACAGAAAAGTGTATTGCTCTACCAGGTGTAATTATCCCTTGGCAAGGTGCCAAAAGTGGGTGCTCCGGCTTTTGCATTTTCACGAACAGCCAAAAAGTTTATACACGACGTGCTGCACGCAGACCATGTTTTGTAACGTTTTCACGAAAAGAACATTTTGTTAATTAAATAATTACTCATTAATTAAACATGTTAGGGACAAAATTGAAACAGATTTGTATGATTTAGGATCTCTTCTTCCCTGACATGTAAAAAATTCCAAGATTAAATTTCGAAAAGTCTACCAACTTGTAGTTTCAAAATTAGCTAAACTTAAAACGCGGTTTTTCGAAACAGACATTTTTGGCTGCAGGGGACTTTTTAGCCCTTCGTGAAATTGCTGACGATATGTAATACACATTGGTGTAAGGGTATTCTTAATCCCCCATGCAAATTTAACATCTACTAAATCATTAATTAGTCCATAGTAACGTTTAACTTTTTATTGATTATTTTGTTTATCATAACCTTTATTGATTGTATGATATTTTGTAGAACAGTGTTTAGTCACAGTACTGTTGATCTTATTTTGCAGACTTTGTAGGCCTACTATATTTTTCTTGCAACATTTTCAATATTTTAATCAGTTTTACAAATATTTTCGTTAACAAAAATATCAGCTGTGTACTGTTTTGATGGAGGGCTATGAGTTTGGTTTAAGATGGATGAAGTTGAACAAATCTTTGATTAGCTTTTGTCTTCTGTTATGTTCAGGTTTTAAAACTAAAGGTGAAGAAGAGCAAGAAAGTGAAGAAGAGTCCAAGCCACAACCAAACTGATGGAAAAGACGTGAGTTCAAGTCATTCATTCTGGGGCAAGTCTCTTAAAGGATTTGGTTACTTTTTCAAAATGTCCATAGATTTACATTAAACTTATAGGGTTTGAAGATAATGATAGTGGAAAGCTTCCCTTCAAATATTACTTACTGAGGTGCTGTAGTTTTTGAGAAATGAGTCAAAAAATGTCATGAAAATACATTTGTAAATGATTAAAATAATTTTCGTCTCATGAGACGAAAATTATTTTCATGACATTGTTTTACTCATTTCCCCAAAACTACAGCACCTCAGCACGTAATATTTTCAGGGAAGCTTTCTACTATCATTATCTTCAAACTGTGTAAGTTTAGTGTAAATCTGTGGACATTGTGTTTTTTGTCCGACAAAAGTTACATAAACCCTTTAAGGGGCAGGGAGGGGGGAAGGTTTCACAGTGGAGTCGCAAGAGGGGGCAAGGGTTCTTAGTCTTTTTTAAACTGATGGGAAAGACAGAGATACCAACATACACGATTTGGGCGTAGCAAATACGATTTCGAGCCGTGACTACGACGCTACGATAATAATACTCAATAAAACACGCTAAACAAGCCGCCCAATATAATTTTATTAAATCGTACAATACATGCAAACAACGAATGAACTATTAAGTGGAAATAAAAATTAAGAAACAAAATCCAAATAATTGTAACAGAAGAGAAAAAACACTTTTTTGAATAATAGCGGCGAATTCACTCGAACAATGTAAGTGGCTCAACGTAATGATTGATGCGTGCCCTCTCCCCCGCTGGCTGGCCGGATGAGTATTTTTACGCTAGTGCAGTGCTGCAAGATCGTACCCATTGATCTCTATTACACCATTGGGAATAGTGCACACGTGCGTGGGGAATGAGGTTGTGTGTGAGCTAACGTGTCACGTCACAGTAACCTCATTCCTCATGTATCCACTATTATTGTGCCCACGCTGTCCGTACATGTACTTCATCGAAGCTTGGCACAAAAAGTAAGAAATAATGGCGGCAAAAAAGGAGAACTTCTGAACAAAAATACCTTCAACTGAGTGGCCTGTGAGATCTAAGCTAGACAGTTTCCATGCTTTATTACTAGTAATTGTAGCGCCGATTTCCAGGCAATGCCCAAAATAAGGACACGTATTTTTTGCCCAAAATCCGGACACGTTTTTTTTTTTTTTTTCTCTCTCCCAATAGCTTGTTGCACTTCTGACCATTAAAACAAAAACATTTAAGTAAGGCTACCCTTTGTTATGTTACATTTATTTTTTAAACAAAGTCAGAAGATGAGGGAATTTTTTGTTTCCCATTTTTTTTTCACTGGCCATTATAAACATTTGTAGCTGTTCTGGTGGTGCATACAGAGGTAATTGTTATTTCACGACAATGCCTGAAAATGAGCTAATTAGCATTGTAACGGGTAATAGAATAATCGGTTTAGGGAGCCCAAGCCACGCTCGCCCTTAACTTTTGGGAGATGCTACTCTTTTTTTAAATTCAATGTTGGCATCTCTGGAAAGAGGTGAGTTCAAGTCTTGCATCCTGGGGCAAGGTTTCATAGCGGAATGGGGTGGTGCAATGGTTCTTAAGGGGGGGGGGGGTTCTTGGGGGGCATGGTGTCTTTTCCAAACTTGAGTGGGAAAGATGGAGTTCAAGTCGTGTACTTTTAAAGGGAGTCCGCCGTGTTTTGACCGCATGAGGGCGCTGTCATCAATAATTTTATCACTTGCAAGGGTATTTTATGTGATTATTGTCTGCACAGTTTTATCATCGGCGTTCTGTCTCTTCTGTGGGCAGTATAGTTTTTAGTCGCTTCTTAGCTGGATATGATGTCTGACGGTAATGTATCCCAGTCTTTAACTGTTTGGGATGTGAATGAATATTTGAAGCAGTCTTTTTTGCCAATGTTTAAACTGTGCAGACGATAAATGCATTTACCCCCAGAAGTGATACAAGTATTTTTGAGAGTGCCCTCACAAGGTTTTGCGACGGTTTATCGAACCATGTATCGAAACATTCATTTGTGCATTTTAATCACATTAATTTTTGGGGAGGGGCGTAAGGTTCTTAGCGGGGGAGTGGGTAATGGTTCTGAGGGCTCCAACCATCCTCCCCCTTGTGTTTTGTGGAAGTATACAATGTACATGTACATCCATTTCCATGTAAGTTTACACACTGTTGAACTTAAGGTGCCAGGGGTGGATTTCACAAAGGTAGTCCCAACTTAGGACTTGTCCTAGGCAATGCTAAGAGATAGGACTGGTCCTAAGCTAGGACCAGTAACTCATTCTAACTTAGGACTGGTCCTATCTCTTAGCATTGCCTAGGACTAGTCCTAAGTTAGGACTATCTTTGTGAAATCCAACCCCCTTCCTGTACCGATCTTTTCAATATTTATTAATGTATGTATACCTGCATGTGTGTTTTTCTTTTTTTACAGAAAACGAAGAATGATATCCAGCCGCAGAGTGCGATGACATAAAAACAACCCAGTCGAGCGTAATCCGCTCTCCCTCAATGATGGACTTTAAGACCTACATTTGTACATATATCTAGTATATCTAAACATGGAGCGGGATACCAACGATTTTCCCCTTCATCCTTGTAGCGTCCATTGCTGGCCAGTATTTATGTTAACAGTGGAACCGGTGGAAGTGGGAAAGAATAATTGGAAACCATCGATTGACCTTGGTTGACCTCTATTGGCCTTGGTTGACCTTGATTGACCTTGGTTGACCTTGGAAAGATCAAGATGGTTGGTAGCATCAAAGTTAAAAAGAGACGAGTAGATGTTGCTGCTATGGGAGACTTTTGGATGGTCCTTTGTTACATTTCTCGCCAGTAGTGCGTGTGCTCAGATCTACGTGCACAATGAGCATGTGCGCGCCAATCAGAGCCACAAAAAAGGGATGTTAAAGTCTCCCATTAAATAAGTGTTTTTGACGACATGAGAATGTTTTATGATATGATGATCCAACTGCTTCAGTGCAAGGGCGTAGCAAAGGTATTTTTGATTGGTTGTGATTGGGGTGGGGCGGGAAGGGGGAAGGTAATGAAAGTGAACTTGTCACAAGACATTTTTTCTTGTGACCTCGCTCTCAAACCCCAGCCTACATTCCCAAGTCACTGCGGCCGAGCTCCCAAAATCCCCCCCCCCCCCCTGCAAATTATTTTGTTTACCATCAAGTTTGTAGTGTGGTACAACACAACCAGAAGGTTACACCCCTATGTTCCGAAACCTCCATGTTTCAACAACCATATATTCCCTAACCCTAACCCTAACCCTACCCCTACCTCAACGTGTAAATTTTCAGATATTTTTCGGAACATGTAGGGTGTCGGAACATACGGGTGTCGGAATAGAGTAGGCGCCAAGCATTTCTTTTTTAAGTTTACTGCATGCTTTTTTGTAGTTTACTGAATGAGCTGTTGATCATCAAGTAGAAATATTCTGTAAAATAAGACAGTGTCCGTATTGGTGTCGGAGCAAATAGGCTCATAGCAACAGCCAGAGCAACAGCCGCAGCTGTAGCCACCAATTCGGACCTGGCTTAAGTTTGTTCATTGAGTAGTGTATTTATATGTTTGCAATAAATAGTGTGCTTTAAAGACAAAGGGTGGGTCAGGATACCAGTCTCTGAACTTATCTAGATGTGGCCCTTTTGGAAATCATTATTCAAGCCATTGTTCGGAAACCGTTTGTGGTAATTGTTTCCTACAAACTCGTCCCCGAAGCAAGTTGCTCCATTAATTATCCATTTTGGTAAAAGCCACTAGACTCTATTGTTAATTACTCAAAATAATTATTAGCATAAAACCTTACTTGGTCGTGAGTAATGGAGAGCTGTGGATAGTATAAAACATTGTAAGAAACAGCTCCTTCTGAAGTAATGTAGTTTTCGAGAAAGAAGTAATTTTCCATGAATTTGATTTTGAGACCTCAGAATTAGATTTTGAGGTCTCAAAATCAAGCATCTGAAAGCACACAACTTCATGTGACAAGGGTGTTTTTACTTTCATTATTATCTCACAACTTTGACGTCCAATTGAGTTCAAATTTTCACAGGTGCGTTATTTTATGCATATGACTTGAGATACACCAAGTGAGAAAACTGGTCTTTGACAATTACCAATAGTGTCCAGTGTCTTTGAGAGGGTCTCTCCTGGATTTTTTTCAAAACTGTGGGGAAGTTTGAACCCTAATTCTGGCCTTTTGCAGAGCTGCCAACTCTCCTTGATTCTGCAGAAAGTCCCCTGTGCATGGGGAAAACCCATCTATGTTTAACTGTATGTTACATCATTAATTAGGTCACCATTTGGAATTCGATCAAGCTAGTCGTTTGTCTCAACAAAAAAAGTATTAAGAAACAAGCCCAAGCATGCCAAAAAGGAGTAATTAAAAGTATTTTTGATGGTCGTTTTAACTGCCAAAAAACAATCTTATTTTTACTTCCTTCCAGGATAATAAATAAAATGGTGTAAAATTTGCGTCAAAAGAAAATGTGCCAATATATTTTCAAAAAACAATGCGACTTTAGTTTTCTTCTGCCACATCTTTTGGTGTTTCTAAAGTGATATCAACAGGTGGTTTTAACAGTATATTAAAGCAAGTTTTAACAGTATATTAAAGCAAAGATTACGCTCTGTTCAAGTGTTAATCGAGAAACAACTCATTTTGATTGATTGAATCTCATTTCTAACACTACATGCCAAGTTGACACTAAATCGCAACACTGTACCGAGGGTCCTGGTCTCCATCTTGGGCCACCCCTCCAACGGGGAGGTCTCGGACTTCCAGGTCTCGACTACATCACAGCTACACATGTGTGCCTGGTTTTGTCTGCCTGCGTTTGTTTAAACAGAAGATGTATGTCTTCACAGTGTGCTAAGCAGATCACCTATTGATCAGTCATCACTGGTGATAGAATTTTGAGACTGTTCGGGCATTACATTTTAAAGAATTGTCTCTCTTGAAACAAATATTGAACGGAAATAATATATACTTTTTGTATAAAAGTCTAAATTCATCAGTACCTTTTTGATATGAAGAAATCTTTTTGGAGACTTAGTTGAAACAGGAAGTTTAGTTGAGTAACAGTTAAGTTTAACTGATGGTGAAATGAACATTTTGTAAAATTTGATAAACTTTTTAACAAAATTTTTTCCTATTTTGTTCATGGTTGTCATGGTTGTGGTGATAGACCGTTTTTGACCTTGTGATTGTTCATGTAAATATGGCCGCAAAAGTAACTTTTTTTATGGTGTCCCCTTTTTTTTCTTGTTCATTTTATGGAGAACCATCTGAAAATCACTGATGTAGCAGTTATCTCAATGTTGTTTTTACATCAACTTAAATGTGTCTATGTTGAATAAAAAGTGCTTGAGTTTGTCAAATATAAGATCTGCAAATAAGTTATCTTGTGTTAATTTGGTGTCTTTGTAACAAAAATGGTACCCATGGCCGGTCTGTGCATGGTAGCAATTTTTTCAGTCATGTTTGTTACATGATTATTGTGCTTTACGAGTGCCGGTAAGTGCGAAACAATCTGGTAGGTGGTGTTTTGAGCCTAGTGCTTCACATTTCTTGTCCAAGTGATTTTTACGACTGGTAATATGTTGAACTTGTTCTTATCAATAAATTAACTATCTGGGTAAGAGTCATAAATGTTTTTAAAGACACTGGACACTGTTGGTAATATTGTCAAAGACCAGTCTTCTCACTTGCTGTATCTCAACATACATGTACGCATAAAATATAAACCTGTGAGAATTTGAGCTCAATTGGTCGTCGAAGTTGCGAGATAACTATGAAAGAAAAAACACCCTCGTCACTTGAAGTTGTGTGCTTTCAGATGCTTGATTTCGGGACCTCAAATTCTAAATCTGAGGTCTCGCAATCTAATTCGTGGAAAATTACTTCTTACTTCTCAAAAACTATGTCACTTCAGAGGGAGCCGTTTCTCACAATGTTTTATACTATCAACCTCTCCCCATTACTCGTTTATACCAAGTCGGGGTTTATGATAACAAATATTTTGAGTAATTACAAATAGTGTCCACTGCCTTTAAAGGACAATGTTTATTAGTTTAATAAATCTCACGTTAAAGTCACTTAATATGAAAGTTTCAGCTGAATACAATGTGTCTTGTTGTGAAAGCAGGAGAAAAATAACTGTCACGGTGTCGCATGCTACTATGTCCTCTATGCAATACTATCCGGAGGACATTATTGCATATGCAAAAATGTCTGCCGGACAGTTTGCATATGCAATCGTGTCTGCCCGGACTCTGCTGCATAATGCAATTGTGTCAGCCGGACACATTTGAATATGCAGTTGTGTTCGCCCCCATGCAAAACCGTCCTTGCAGTAAATTGAACACCCTTGGTCGACGG
Source organism: Asterias rubens (assembly GCF_902459465.1). NCBI lineage: Eukaryota > Metazoa > Echinodermata > Asteroidea > Forcipulatida > Asteriidae > Asterias > Asterias rubens. Next base: position 13,997,964 of record NC_047077.1, read on the forward strand.
AATATGTTCACCAGTTTTTTACAAGCTAAGTGCGTGTCATGAATGATATAGGAAATGTTCGGCCGTTGGGTATTTGCTGCAATCATAAAATACGTGAATAATCATGCTGCATATACGTAGGTTCAGTGCATGCACGCTCGCTTACACGCGCACAGGTTTTTGCATAGCCCGCACACGATTGCATATGCAAAAGTGTCCGGAGCGGACAGTATTGCATGGCGGACACAATTGCATCTGACAACGGTACTTGAACTAAATTAAATTTAGGTTGTTGTGTATCTGCCGCAAATTGTCTGCATCGGACATCAATTTGTGCGTATTTGCCCGAGATGCTTGTTTGTGCTTGGGAAGATACCTTCAATATCAATAAGTAATATTATGGTGGCCATTTATAGCGCATGGTGCATTATGGCTGTCTAGAAGACATTCCTGGTGCAGGAGAGATGCAGAAGCCCAGCAAGTGGGCCTTCAATGAGATACAAAGATGACATTTTAAAGGCAGTGATGGACACTATTGGTAATTACTCAAAATAATTATTAGCCTGAAATCTTACTTGGTAACGAGTAATGGGGAGAGGTTGATGTTATAAAACATTATGAGAAACGGCTCCCTCTGAAGTGGAGTAGATTTCAAGAAAGAAGTAATTTTCCACGAATTTGATTTCGAGACCTCATAGAGTTTGAGGTCTCGAAATCAAGCATCTGAAAGCACACAACTTTGTGTGACAAGGGTGTTTTTTTTTTTTTTATTATCTCGCAACTTTGATGACCCATTGAGCTCAAATTTTCACAGGTTTGTTATTTTAGGCACATGTTGAGATACACCAAGTGAGAAGACTGGTCTTTGACAATTACTAATAGTGTCCAGTGTATTTAAGTCCAAAAATAGGTTTTCAATTGAGGTTTGAAGCTGGTATAAGAAGCAAATTGTCGGTGATTGGGAGTACGTATTTAAAACAATGTACACAAATCATTGAATCCCGGAAGTCGCATGCAAATGGCACCCTCTTTTGCCAGAACTTTTTGATCTTGTTAAATGATATTTCTTGTCAGAATAAGGAATGTTCTGATTTTGCTGCCTGTTATCTCAGAAAAACCTATACATTTCAATTCAATCTGAACAGTTATCAGATATGTGCAGGCATGCAACTTTTCAGCTGATTTCCTTACCAGTGCCATAGAAATCTGAAGAAAAAAAACTGTACAAAAGTTCAGTGTGATCTGACATTCATTAAATACCTCAGACAGTCTCGCTATTCCTATTGGTGGAGAGCGTGTCACATGGGGGTGTATAAACCTTTGATAATAACCAGTGTTTATAATCGGTTGTGAGCGGGACAGTTTCTTCATTCCTATTGGTCGAGAGCAACGGCTGGAACAGTTGTGCCACATCAAGCGATATGCGCAACGCGCATAGCAATCTCCTTAAAAAAGTTGAGTACCCGAGGGCCTTACTATTTCATAGCTGGAGGGGTGTTGCGTTGAAAGAAATCATTGAACAATTAAAAAATTTGCATTTTTGGTCAACACTTTTTAACCATAAAGTGTTGATGTTTTTTTATTGAAAAGGTATTTATGAATGGGAATCAAAGTGTGTTGAATCGGTTTTCAACTAGTGGTTTAAACCCGCTGAGGCCTTGTTCTTGATAATTTACCTTGACTTCGTCTCGGTAAAACTATCAAGAACCATGCCTCGTTGGGTTTAAACCACTAGTTAAAAAAGCTATTCACCACACATTGATTCCCTTATTTAAAAAAAAAATCATTAGAAAGTTGCATGTCTGTATGTACATGTAGCTGTGCTTTTCCATTGTTTTATTTCGGCCCTTACACCAATAACGTTCAATCATGGACTACATCAAGACTCATTACACAAGTATAACGGGGCAAATGCAACTGGTGCATATCTTTATTTTGTATAAAACAACCGCAGAACTAGGAACTATCTCTAAACAGAATCTTTTGATTAAGTTAAAATCCAATATGAACAGTAAACAAGAATCCCATCCCATATTCCCTACACAACTTGTTTTCAATCGTGTCTGATGTAAAAAGGGGGCAAGTTCGAGGTAACACCTTGTAAATCTCTTGATTAATGGCAGCTCTTAAAGGGAAGATTCACCTTTGGTAGTTGCCAAAGACCAGTCTTCTCACTTAGTGTATCCCAACATAAGCATGAAATAACAAACCTAAAAAAATTTGAGCTCAATTGGTCATCGGAGTTGCAAGAAAATGATGACAGAAAAAATACCATTGTTGGACGAATTTGTGTGCTTTCAGTTAGGAATAAAAGATTGCTAGCTAGAAGTCTGTTATTATTTCAGTGAGAAATTACCTCTTTCTCAAAATCTATGCTACTTCAGAGGAAGCCGTTTCTAACAATGTTTGATACTATCAACAGCTCTCCAATGCTCGTTACCAGGTCAGTTTTTAAGTTAATATTTGTTTTGAGTAATTACCAAACGTGTACCTTCCCTTTAAAAGAGCGGGTTTGAACTCGATGTTTAAACCGGTTCACTTTGGCCAAGAATGCTCCTGACCTACATGTACATGTATGTTCCCACACCCCTTTTATCTGACGCCCCCATGTTCTGACATCCCCATGTTCCGACGCCCCCATGTTCTGACACCCCTATGTTCTGATGCCCCTATGTTCTGACACCATGATACCCCTATGTTCAAACACCATACCTGCCAACATTTGAACCTCAGAAATAGGAGCACCAGTTTTACAAGATCACAGATAGCGAAGCAGGAAGACAAGCACGTAAAGGTTATTACATGTTCACAGAAATAGTGTACGCGTTCAACACAATGTAGAACAATTATTGTACACTGCATCCTGTTTGAAAATCTCTACTGTCTGCAATTATTGAACCTTTGACCTTTGCCATTTTTGTGTATTGTGATTCAAACCCAGAAGAAGAAAAAACTTATGGCCTTCCCTTTTCATCTTTGGTCTTGAAATTTTTAACATCTTAAAAACTTATGGCCTTCCCTTTTCATCTTTGGTCTTGAAATCTTAACATTTCGGAGAAAGAACTCTCCAGAAAAAAAAGAAGGAAATGAAGCTACAAATGTACCATCACTGTAATAAGTTAATTAAAATTTTATATTTTCAACTCAACATCCCCACAACAACTAGCCGTTCAAACATGTAATAACTTTGGGACAGTCTGCCCTGATAAATTCTTAAATTAAGAAAAAACTAATGCCATCGCTCTGAAAGCATTTATTAAAAAATCAACAAATTCAAAATAACGTTATTAATATCACACTTAAATACTCCTCCTCATCAAGCAATATTATTATATCGACAGTTCAAATATCCTAAGAATTGTTTACCCATTTGAAAAAAAAGGATGAAAATCCCAACCAATTATTGGCTTACTTGAGCAATACTGTACAAATGTTTCCTAAACTCAACATTCAGCTCCCTATCATTGACCTAATTGATTTAAAAATTAATATCATTGGTTTGATTACCCAAGGGCTGATTACCCAATGTTAACACTTATTAACCAGCCCTCTAGTGGCGAAAAATGACCAAGACGCTGGCTCAGAACTCTATTGCAATTTTTCCCCCTTTTTTTCCCCCTACACACAAATCTTGTGAGAAAACCTAAAAAGTTAAACCATAGACAGCGCAAGTCTCGTGCATATTCACAGACTTTGGGACCACTATTGTTCCATGTTCAACGAGTAAATGAAACATACTTGCGCATTTATTGGGTCCCAATGTTCAAATACACACCAGACTTGCACATAATACAATGTGAGAGGGCGTTCCAAGTCTATGGACACTTGAAATTTATGAGGGTATCTACCGAAAAAGTTTTACCAAAACAAATCTTGAACTCGCAACCAGCACATGCCATTTTCAAGGGCTATTCATGCAGAGCTCAAAGGAGGTAATAAGAATTGTAAAACCACATCCACTTTATAATAATAATAATAGACCGTTTTTATATAGAGCTTTTCACGCCCGAGGGGTGTCTCAAAGCGCTTTACATTACATGTATTATCCCTGGTCACTGGGCCTTAAATCATTCCTTAAACCATCTCAGCTCCCTGGGGAGTATACAGCCTGTGCGCAATATATGCGCTACTCGGCTATACACAACTTAAGTTCCACCAATTATCAGAAACCTGCTGGACATGCGATAAAGGTTATTCTTCCAGGATTGATTCCATTGATGAGTGGTCAAGCGCACTAAAAAAAATGGGTGGGGCACCAGTCAAAACAATGTAAACTTGATGCACTTATATCTGATAACCACTTTCTGCTTAGTGATATTCGCCTGTGCTGAGCAAGTTTTTGTGCTTACAAGCTTTATGAAATTGGGCCTGTGCGAGGAGCCAATGCATGCATGCGTATTACATATTGGCTTACCTTCAAGATAAACCCACTTTATTGAAGTTATGTTGGCATTTACAGACGATTCAAATGGTCTAAACATCCTTTCAGTTGAAATTCAATTTTCTAAAAGTTTTTCCTCTTCTTAATTTTTTTTTCTTCAATTTATTAATTTTTTTTTAAGCACATTTTGATGTTTTAGTCACTGGTATCCTGCACATAGATGGTCTCTTTTTGTGCTAGGCCGAAGCTCTGTATAGTAGTAACGTCATCCGGTGTTGGGATGGGCTGCGAGGGTAGAACTCTTCGTGGATAATTCGTCATGAGTTTGAACTCTGTTGGAGCATCATCCTGGACAAACACAAAGTCGTATATAATCTGCGGAAAAACACAAAAGTAATCAGAATTTTTCTTCTTTTTCCAATAAAGGAGTGTTTGGGGGAATGTTCCAAAAGAAAATGAAATATAATTTGAAAAAAGGGGGTAGTGCTAGTACCACCTGATTTTAAAGTTTTAATACAGAGCTGAGATTTGAAGTATTAAAGTTCCTGCAAAAACAAATATGATAGCTGACTGCCAAAACTTTGGCTTCAATGGCTGTCCTATCAATTTAATACCTTTAGGGCCCACTAATACATAAAGGCCTGTAGGCACAAAAAATTGCTTAGTACAACTAGATTTTGCTTAGCAAAAAAGGTTACCAGCCAGATGATGGCATCGCTGTCTGTCATCAGGCTGGGAAAGGCAACTTCGATGACCAATTGAGCCCAAACTTTCACAGGCTTGTTATTTTATGCTTACGATGGGATATACCAAGTGAGAACACTGGTCTTTGACAATTACCAAATGTGTACAGTGCCTTTAAGTGTTGTCCTGACCTTGAAGTGTGGCTGCCCAGCCTTGTAAGTTAATGTGAACTCTCAGAAAAAGTTTTTTTTTTTAATAAAAAAAAAAAAATATAATACTGAACACTGTACCTGTAGCGGCTCAGTCTTGAGGAAGCGGCGCTCCAGTCTTGCGCCGCATGGAAGCTTGACAACGATTCGGATTGCCTCGGGATCTTCTGGCTCTGGCTCTGCAGGAAGACTCGCTGCTTTAGCAAGCTTCAACTCCTCTCTCTCCTAGAAAGTTATACCAGATAAGAGTCGCACTTATTCAGAGAAAAATAAATGGCCATCCGTTACTTCAATTTAAATTTTTAGCTTCGAGTTGGGAGAGAAGTGCTTTTAAATATCTGAATATTATTTGGTTTTACCCTTGCACTGTTGGGTGTAAAGTACTGTATACTAATAAGTACAACTCGTTTTGGATTGGAGCCCACAAACTTTGACCATTTCAGCTGTTTTTAGCCGCACTATACGTTCACTGTTCACCCACCTGCACTGTATATATCCACTCCTTCGCATGCACACAACAACCACAGTACGTAATGCATCAGATGGTGGACTGTACTTTTATGGACAAAGAAGACCACCGAGATTGGCCGCTGGCTAGAGCTATTCGAATCCTGGTAAACCCTTGTATGATAGTTCACATAGCAAGCACCCTTGTTAACAGTTTTCCTCAGGCTTGCGAGCTACGGTGATTAAGTGCATGAGGCATCCTTGGTTTAATTACCAGAATTATCTAATTATGGGTGCGTTTGATAAGATTCCCCCGACAAGAGCTAATCGAACGATCACTCGCCCTTTCGTGGTGGCGTCATGCACCGCGGGCCAGCTCCAAGCGACCTGTTCCACAAGCAGAGCACATGGGGCTGATCCAGGTGAGCCCCTGGAATGACGTCAAAGCTATTTGATTGACCGGGGGCAGATCGGGGTCGACCCAGGGAAGCTTATCGAACGCACCCAATAATACAATACATCATACTAGTCATTGAAGGGCATTTCACTTACCTGGACTTTCCTTTGCTCTTCTAGTTCCTTCTCCAATTGGGCCTCAATCTCCTTATCTTTCCTGTCTTTCTCTTCCTGACGCTTCCTCTCCTGAGCAACGACCAACAAAAAACAAATCGAAAAATAATCTTCATAGGTAGGAAGAAAATCATGTCAAGGCTCCTATGCAACAAGGATTATTCTTTTGGTTTCTCATAGTTTTCTCCCTTCAAAAATATATGGGTTGATGTGGCTGGCTGCCAAAATAGGGTTTTAACATGACTGTGGCTAGATCACATTGTAGCCCCATCCTTCGCAATTCAGCTTCTAAGCTGCGAAGGTTATAAGCCTCCCAAGTTACAAAAATATATGGGTTGATGTGGCTGGCTGCGAAAATGCGGCTTAACGTTCCTGCTGCTCGACCACATTGTAGCTTCATCCTCCGCATTTCAGCTTCTCAGCTGTAAGGATGATACAGGCCAGGTCACACAGGTCACGGTAACGAGAATGAAGAGGAGAATGTTATAAATACACGCCCTCGATTGGTTGTATAAGCGTGTGCGTATTCTGCGTGGAGCAATTCAACTTTGCGTCGTTATCGATATCGCTGCAGTGTTTTTGTTATCGCTGACTCAACCTTAAGCCTCCCAATTTCCAAAACCCAGCCTCCTCACCTTTTCCCTGTCTTGTCTGAGCGACTCGTGATACGCCTCGTCCTGCTGCTGTCTGAGCGTGTTAGTCTGGTCCCGTTGTTGCCGCTCGTGTCTCATAGCCACCAGGTACGCCTCTGTTTCACTCATGACGCGGGTGAGTCTGTCTACTAGATCCTGGGGCTGGACTGGTCCAGCTATTCTCTGGACGACGGTCATTTTGTTGTCTCTCAGGACGATCAGGGCAAGGAATGGGTAGGTCGACTCTCTTAGTGCTAATGACACTGTCAAGTTGGAAGGTAACAAAAATGAATTTGATATGAAACTCATATCAATCGGACTGGTCACATTGCATTAATTGCTGCCCGAGCCCACTAGTGCTCGTCACTGCGTTACGATAAAACAAACATTAGTTACGGCCATCAATTACCTATTTGGGCAAAACAAATTTATAGAGCACAAACTTTGTACATATGTACAACATTACAAAATAGATAGAAACTATAAATTCATGTGAATAGTAAACTTGCGGGTACAACCATGTGTCAATCTCTTTTGTGTGGGTGTTGGCTCCGGTTTGGTCTTGACGTTTCGAACAGTATACTCTGCTCGTCTTCAACACAAAAAACTTATAAGGCGCTACGTGTCTTTTAAAGAATGTGTCCCTCTGTTGCACCGTATTGGTGAATATGTGCGCTATCCAAGACTACATTATTGATCTCTATGCATAAGGAAATACATGTTGATATTACAGCCTATAAGCAGTTAAAATTCTTGATAAAATTGCCATGGATTATTTGTAACAAACTTTCGAAACCATGGACATGTTGGAAGCACAAGAACTGAGGGACAGTTTAAATCCAACATGATTTGGTTATTGCTTTACCTCTGTATCCCTCCGGAGTATTAGTTGACGCAGCCCAGAAAAGCATTCTTGTATTGATAAACTCACATACGTCAGCGTTGCATAACGTCTCCCTGTCAGAGAAAACATAAGTATAACCTTCTGTTATTTTTTAAGGTTAAGACGACTTGCAGTTATTCAATCAATCAATCAAAAGTCTTTAAAAGAACGCCAAAATCAAAGGTTTGCTCTTAGGCGCTGAGGCATAGTTGGTTGGTTAGTAAGCCTGCTGTATTAAATGAGGTAAATAAGCTGGCATTTCTAATTTGTACATGAACCTTAATCCCACATTTTGGGGCCATATGCAAGAGGTTGACGAAGGTGTCTTTAAAGGCACTGGACACCAATGGTAATTGTCGAGGACCAGTATTCTTACTTGGTGTATCTCAACATACATGTACATGTATGCATTAAATAACAAACCTGTGAAAATTTGAACTCAATTGGTCGTTGAAGTTGCCAGATAATAATGGAAGAAAAAACACCCTAGTCACACAAAGTTGTGTGCTTTCAGATACTTGATTTCAGGACCCCAAACCCTAATTCTGAGGTCTCAAAATCAAGTTTAAATATTTTAGTGGAAAACTTCTTTCTCGAAAACTACATTACTTGAGAGGGAGCTGTTTCTCACAATGTTTTATATAATCAACAGCTCTCCATTGCTTAATACCAAGTAAAATTTTGTGCAAACAATTACTTTGAGTAATTACCAATAGTCAGCTGCCACTAGTGTCCGTGCAGTAAAAATAATAATAAGTACATCGTAAGTTGCGCACACTAACAAAACAAAGCGATAATGTTAACTTACCGACAGAAGACGGGCGTGTCTTCGTGATCAGCTCCGTGTAAATACACAAGGAGGAACTTGAGTTCTCGTTTTGCATCAGTCAAAGCCTTTAATAGGGGATAATGGTATATTATGTTAGAGTTGATACATATACCAGATATTACAATTTTTTATGAGATATCGCTTAAAGGAACACGTTGCCTTGTTGGTCTTTGAAAAGCATTAGTTACCGTTTGTTAGTAAATGCATATGATTAGAAACATATTTTAAAAGTAGAATATAATGATCCATACAAGTATCACTCGAAATTGCGTGGTTTTCCTTTTACCTCGTCGACTAACACGGTCGGCCATTTATGGGAGTCAAATTTTGGACTCCCATAAATGGCCCACCGTGTTAGTTCGCAAAGTAAAAGGAAAACCATGCAATTTCGAGTCAAATGTGTGTGGATCATTGTATTCTACTTTTAAATCATCTTTCTAACCATATATGCATTTCATAACAGACGGTTTACAAACGCTTTTCAAAGACCAACTCGACCGATCCAAGGCAACGTGTTCCTTTAACATCACAAGGGCGGACGGGCACTTCAAGGCGAGGGCTACACATATAGAGCTCCTAGTTGCCACCTACTGAACTCCTGGGGCTGAAACACGGTTACCCTAAACTTCACAGCCCAGAAGAATGAAGGGCGTGGGTATCATCCACTAGGACCTTAGCAGACTACACTACATGTACCTTCCCAAGTTTAGATGAAGCAATTGTAGTTAAGTGCCTTGCTCAAGGATCCACTAGTAGGACCTTAGCAGACTACACTACATGTACCTTCCCAAGTTTAGATGAAGCAATTGTAGTTAAGTGTCTTGCTCAAGGGCACAAGTGTCATGACCGGGTTTCGAACCCACACTCTGCTGCTGACAACACCAGAGCTAGTGGATGATACCCATGCCTACATCCTTATTGACTGTGAAGAGGGGTACCCCCTGTTTCGGCCCCTGGAGTTCATGTTGGTGGCAACGTGCCCCTGGTTGAACTATTCTACTCTCCACTCTTCACATTGCCCCGGCTCCATCTTACCTGACCTCCATGTACCGTGGTAGAACATCGAGTGTTCACAGAGGCAACGGAAGCAAATGCCTCCATTGTCTTTATGAGGTCTGTGATTTTTGGAGGCATCTTGGAGTATACTGAAGGGTCAAACCACGCATTCTACTCTCAATGCTTTCCACATTGCTACGGTTCACCTCTTACCTGACTGTATGTACCGAGGTAGAATGTCAGGGGTGCATTCCACTCGCGCATGCGAATCGCAACTGTTCGCGCAAACGTATCGCAACTGTTCGCGCAAACGTTGTTTGTCTTTGGAACGATGGCGGTGCCCTGAAATGAAGATGGCGGCACTGTACGTAGTTTTTTTTTTTTTTTTTACTTTGTTTTTTGCTGTAAATAGTCCTCTTTTTGCCATTTTAAAATCCACTCGCCAACACCTCAGAAGTATATTCGCAAAAACGGTGGCGGCACACAACTCGTTCAACTTGAAATTGTTGGCGAACATGCGCAACTGTTGGCAACGTTTGCGCGAGTGGAACGCACCCCTGGTGTTTACAGAGGCAACAAAGGCAATTGCCTCCATTGTCTCTATGAGGTCTGCGTGTTTTTGAGGCAATCTTGGAGGGCTAAACCAACCATTCTTCTCTCCACTACGGTTTCCATCTTACCTGACTGTATGTACCATGGTAGAACGTGGGATGTTCACTTCCGTACTGCTCGTTGAAATGCTGTATAAACGAGATGACATCACCTACGGGGTCTGTCACTATACGCCGAGGGTCGGGACGGAAGAATCTCATGAACCATCGGACGATATCGAACAACGAGATGGAGATGAAGCGAAAGGGAAACAGAAGCAATGTGTAGCCCCATGCTAATAGGGACTGGGGTTGACTGGGTCGTTGCACTGTGTACACCCTAAACAAAAACAAGATAAAAATTTTCTTTATTCAGGCGTCAAAATTTTTTCAAAAATAAATTTACATTTACCTCAGTGCCCGAGTGCATGGCTCCCCTCGTCGTGAAAAAGGTGTTCAGGAATTTATAATTCATCAAAATGTTTGCACAATTGAAAACATAATTTTATAGTTTGTCTGAAGAATGTAATGTTTATTTAGTTTTGTCACTTTGTGAAAACACTAAACTTGAAAAGGTCAAAAGATTCGCTAGTTCTTAAAAATGCAAAAAAAAAAAAAAGCAGCACTATGTGTTTCATTCAAGTGGTGAATCTTGTTTCATCACTTCATGCAAACGTAAATGGCAATTCTTGTGATTCACCAATGCTTAGTGTAGCTTTATTCCGAAATCACACGCTTACATGTAGGTCCTGTCACTAATTTGTACAGAAACCAATTTGTGATTTTTTAAACATTCATTAGTTTGTGAAAACACTGGTGAAATGTACGCCCAAATCATACATGTAAGAAAAGATAAGATAAGATAAGATAAGAACTTTATTATCCCTCACGGGGGAAATTAAATCTGGCCTTGATTCAAATGAAACAGACAAAAACGCTAAAAATTGTATTATAACAATAAACAGACAGATAAAAATATTAATTAAGAATATCAGGTATGAAAATATGTATCTTGCATGGATTACAAATTATGCACAGCAATGTTTATATACAAGGTATGTTTGGATGTCTGGATGTTACCTTTGGTCAAGGGAGTTTGAATTAACTTCTGGAGGTGGGGTTTCAATTGGAGTTCTGGGCGTGTCAAACACAGTAGGTCTCCCCTCGGACACGTTCAGTGTATCCTGCACAGCCGTCTGTAAACAACAACATAGATTTCTCGTGATTTCTCTCTCTGTAGTTTACTGAGATCTGAAATCATGTTGAGGTTTTCCCATTTTTGTCTATCTCTCATTTAGTTGGGACGTTGAAACGTTGAGACAACACCAGCTCTTTTCAGAGCCAACGCTCCTCCCATACGAGATTTACACATGGTGTTATCCACAAGTTTACTACCAAGCTAATCAGCATTCACAGTACTTATTAAGCAGCATGCAGCATCAGAGTACAGCTTTCTCCAGAAGAGGATTAGAGCATACTGATCAGTTTCAGAACTGATCTTTTCAGAACCATCCCAACTCATTAGAGATAGTGTTAGCGCAAACCTTTCCATATCGTATTTCCACCATGCAAAGTTTCAAATCCTACTTATTTAAATTTACTTCTTATTTCCACACTGAGCAAAGCTTCAAATGTCACTTTCACAGCAATTGCCATGCTGACATGGCTGAGGTGCCTTTTAAGTTTTACAATGTTCCAATATAAATTTACTTTTTTACAATGGGAAAGTTGCTGTGCCCCTTCAAGAACAAGTTCAAGGCCTTGCATTAAAAAAAAATTGACAGACTGTACCTCAATATTCCAACTGTGTCTCTGAAGGATGGAGCGACATTCATCTGTATCCTCATTGCCCGTTAAATCCTGTAACATCAAGAAATACAAGAATTTTGCAAAGATGTCACATTGTATCTCATATGAAAAAGATTGGTGCAAAGATATTGTTGTCTTGACACGTACTTGTTAATAAGATAAACCGTAAATAATAGTTAAAATTTGCTCTGGACATTATCATAATTATTTCCAAAGGGAATTAGGAAAGTGAGCCAAGGCAAACAACAGTGCAACACACGATCGACGACGAGGAAACATGATAATTGATATATAGGTAAAACTTAATTGTCATCGTGGTTTAACTTCCGCACTCAGCCTCAGGAAGACTAGGATATATTTAGTGTTAATAATATAGTTAATTGGGCTAGGGTTGAGCTTGTATCGCGCTGCAATTAATTGTTGCCCAAAAAATGGCAGACACAGCACAGGCAAATTTTTCGTGATCCGATCTCGCTCGCTCAACTTTTCTTAGTCTTTGTTGGGCATCAAATTTACTCTCACAAAATACTCGAATGGACATGAATATTCTTCCTAACAACCCCTACACAAATTTACCTGAAATTGTATGAGCTTTTCTGTCTGTTCAGCTGTTATTTCATCATCGTTATTTCCCTCAACGTAGTTCCCGTTGTACTCCGCCATGTTGACTAATTTTTATACTGAATTGATGGAAGGGCGCCACCCTTTGACCGTGTTTACCTCAAAATGAAAACAAAGGAGTGCAACGAACTTTGAATGGTAATAGGCCCTTTTCGCAACCACGGCTTCGACTCCAGATTCGGCTCAGGCTAGTTTGGCCCCGCTCCTTGCAGTTGTGCTTTGTGAACGTGCTCAGGGCTTCAGACAAGATAACGGAGCCTGAAGCCGATTCCAGAGCCGAAGCAATGATTTTCGAAAAGGGCCATAGACTATCGATATCGCATAATGCAAAAGAGCCACACTTTTAGGCCTTAAGATGCTGTAGGGTTAATTATAGAGACCCCCCCGCCCCTATCTCCATCCCCAATTCAACCCAACCTCTAAAAACAGTTCATCCAATAAAGTATATAAAAAAATATGTTACGCAAAAGTTTTTTATTTTGAAGTGCCTCGGCGTTGCCGCACAGCGGGCGGCATATTCTTTTATAATATTATTCCCACTAACAAAATATAATAGGCCTTTAAAGCAGTGGACACTATCTGTAATATTGCCAAAGACATGAATAAAATAACAAACCTGTGGAAATGTTAGCTCAATCGGTCATCGAACTTTCGAAATAATAATGAAAGAAAAAACACCCTTGTCTCAAGAAGTTGTGTGCGTTTAGATGGTTGATTTCGAGACCTCGAGTTCTAAATCTGAGGTCCTGCAATCAAATTCGTGGAAAATTACTTCTTTCTCGAAGACTATGGCACTTCAGAGGGAGCCGTATCGCACAATGTTTTATACAATCAACCTTTCCCCATTACTAGTCCTCAAAAAAGGTTTTAGGCTAATCATTATTTTGAGTAGTTACCAATAGTGTCCACTGCTTTTAACCACTTTTATTGTCCAGTAAGATAATCCATCCTTTCACACTGAACATCCTTTGTCCTCACCACTTTACTCCTATTGGTCCATAGCCACCAAGTGTTTCTGAATTAGAAACTTTGATTGGCTATTATTTTCCCGCTTTTTATTTTGGATCCTTCCCTTATTCCCTCTTCCTTTTTTCAAAAATGGATACTTGTATACTTGTGTGTACTCAAGAAGGTCCGGTTTGGATCAAAAGCTAAGGCCATCTACCCTACTCATTATTATAGGCCCTAAAAAAAACAAAAAAAACAGTTGATCGTCCGGATTTATCAAAAAAGAGGAGGATGAGGGCCCTTTTTTTTCTTTTCTTTTTTTTTCAAGATGGCCGCTTGGTATTTCAAATCAAACAGGCCACCAATTCTTCAGTTTGAACCCACCGAAAACTTATGTTATACCTTTTTGTTGCATGATGACCTGTGTTAACACTATTAACACTAACAGGGTCGGATTACACTGAAAAAGACATGCTGGTATAGGCATTCACTAATATTGTTTTATGAAACAGACGGTTACACGTGTTTGAGAGCATCACGTTGGATTAGGGAAAAGCTCCTAGGCCAGTCCTTTTGAAAAGATGAATTTAAAAAATAAAATAAAAAACACCGAGTTCTTTTTTTTTACAAAAAAATTACAAATAATAACAAAAATAGTAAAACAAGAAAAGAAAAAAGGATGCGGCCCCCAAACAGGATGCGGGCGGTGACGATCAACTGGTATTTTTGTATTTGGCCTAAAATAACTAAATAAATAAGTAAGATAAAATAAAAATAAAAATAAACAAATAAATAAGTAAACAAATGTTTCTGGTTATACCAGGATCGATGGTGAACGTGTTTGATGTGGCAGCTCTCGGCCTAATATTATGGTTGCGTCGCCGGAGCCGGTTAGGGTTTTTTGGTAATTAAATTAAAGCCATTGTACACTTTCGGTGATCAGTATTGTCCAAGGCCCACACTTCGTGTATCACAACTTCTATATAAAATAACAAACCTGTGAAAATTTAGGCTCAATCGGTCATCGGAGTTGAGATAAAATAACGGGAAAATCCACCCTTGTTTCCACGCGATTCGCCGTGTCATTACATGTGTTTACTATAAATCCGTAATTCTCGGTGTCGAGAATTGATGTTTTCTCAAAAAGTAAAGCATTTCATGGAATAATATTTCAAGTGAAGTCTTTTACCATTACCTTCTGTAAACCCTGTAAGTTACTTGTAAATCTGTGAACTTTCATTTTTTTGTAATGTTCCGAAAGTAAAAGGGGAGATGACCTGAGCTTTCGATCGGACCTTCGCCTTATAATAGCAACAAGTACCATCCTACCACCACCCTCCTCCACTAACAACCCACAGTCTATCTGACACGCCCCTACACACACAATGGGCAACTCCAAAATAACACCAAGCCCACCAACCACAGGTCGGCCTACCAGGAGAACCAATCAGAGCAGTGGCTGACCCTACACTAAAACCTATGAGTCCCTATAAATAGGCCCACATTCTCTTCTCTGCCCTGCAGTCTCGTGGCGATGACAAGAGCATAGTCCTTCCACTATGACTAGAGCAAGCTTGTCAAAACGTTGAGACTAAAAGAACTCACTCCGCAGGGAGGAGTGAAGGTTATAATGAAGGGGTCCCCTCTACTCCCACCAGGAGATCCTACCCAACCCCCGCCCACCCCTCAGGGAGTCTGTTCTCCCAAAAAGGCCAACTATGGCCCTTTTCGAAACCACGGCTTCGGCACTGGATTCAACTCGGGCTAGATTTGATGTCCCCGCGGTTGTTTTGGCAATTGCACGTGCTCAGGGCTTCAGACAACAGCACGGAGCCTGAAGCCGAATCCAAAGCCGAAGCCTTGATTTTCGAAAAGGGCCAAAGACCCATTTTGTGACATCACATAAGTCCCAAACAATATGCTAGATTAACAAGTTGTAGACTATAATTATATAAATTATACAATGATGTTGGCTGGTAATCTTATTCCTGCAAGCATCTAGTTCTTGTAAACAATTCTAATAAAAATGGTTCCTCACTTAAACTACCCTGGGGGCACAATGTTTATACACATGACTCGGAAATGCCACATACATTAAGTGCGTTCGTTTAGCTTCCCTGGATCGACCCCGGTCTTCCCCCAGTACGTTCGAATGACCCAGGGAAGCTCACAATAACGCACCCATAGTTTTCATGGAGATTGTCTGAAATTGTGGGTCATCTTTTGATATGTAGAAAAGGGGGCATGCACATATCCAAACTTGTTCAGCTCTTACAAATATTAATATTATTACGGTTGGTATAGGGTTAAAAAATCATGTAAATTCCCTGATATGACCAGAGTATAGTATCTTGCCTGCGATGAAATGTCTTGGAATGTAGGTCACCTTGACAACTTTGACAACTTTGCATTCGAAACAAGTAAAGTTGCTTAGACCTCAAGATGCTGTAGGCTTAATTCTAAAGCACACCCCCCCCCCCATCTCAAATCCAACCAAACCTCTAAAACAAAACAAAATTAACCCAAGCAACACAATTTTAACTTGAAAAAAAATGTTGTTTTAAAAGTGGCGCCCAAGCGTTGCTGCACAGTAGGTGGCGTTTGTTTTTGTATTAGGCCTATCCCCACACCCCAAACATATAACTGGCCCTATAATATGAATATATATAAAATAAAGAAAATAAATAAATAAACAAAGATAATTATAGCTTTCGATCCAAACTGGACCTTCGCTTGAGAAGTACGCGGGAAACAACATGCAAGTACCATCCTACCACCACCCTCCTCTACTGACAACCCACAATCTACTGATACGCCCCACTACACAGGGCATGCTCACACAATTGGCAACCCACACAATAACCCCGAGTCCACCAACCACCGGTCTCCTTTCAGCAGGGGATCCAATCAGTGCAGTGACTGACTCTCTACACTGAAACCCCTGAGTTCCTATAAATAGGCCCTTATTCTCTCCACTACCTTCAATCTCTCGACGATGACTAGAGCGAAGTCTCTTCTCTACGAGTAGAGCAAGCTTGTTAAAACGTTGAGACTAAAACAACTTACTCCGCCGGAGCTAAGTTTAATGGAAGGTGTCCCCTATACTCCCGCCCCCCCCCCGGCCCCCCGGCCATTTATGGCCCTTTTCGAATCCACGGCTTCGGCCCTAGAGTCGACTCCGGGCTATATTGCCCCCGCGGTTGTTTCGACAATATGCACGTGTTTGTGTACACGAATGGAGCCTGAAACCGAATCGAAAGCGGCGGCTTATGTAAACGACTACCGAATCCTCCACCACGTTGAATTCCCATACGGGGGACAGGTCCCCAGCGGATAGATTTCTCTGGAGACTGGCCGACTTTTTACTTTCTCCCCCATCAGGTAGTAGTTAAACAAAGTAGGATGGTTCTTTTTCAGAAAATAATGAGAAGTCTCCCGAACTCCGGAAAATGTACTCCGCGGTAGTAGTATTACGGTAGGATTTGAAGCAACACAAGTTCTCTGAATATACTTGGCGACTAGATACACACATGTTGTATACTGCAAAATGTATTGACTTGAATTTTGATTGGCTGAAAAGATTGATTAGCTTAAAAAATTCCCCGCTCTTTCTGGATATTTTTTAACCCTAGCCCAAATTCCTTACCCTAACCCTAACTTTAAACCCCAGCCCCAATTTAAAACCCCTTACCCTAATTTCTAACACTTACCGTAATTCCTAACCCATATCCTGACATTCTAAACCCTAGTCCCAATTCCCAAACTCTAACCCTAATTCCTAACCCATATCATAAAATTCATAACCCTTACCCTAATTCCTAACCCATATCATAAAATTCTTGACCTTAACCCTAATTCCTAACCATAATCCTAAAATACCTAACCCTAACCATAATTCATAACCGTAAGCATAATTCCTATAACCCTAACCTTAATTTCTAACCCTAACCCTACTTTTAAACCCTCGTCCAAATTCTTGATCCTAACCCTAAATTAAAACCCCTAACCCTAATTTCTAACACTAACCTGTTATTGCTGTGTGGTGTTTTTAGGTTTTAGAACGACGTCCGGAGACAATAAAAAAGAGGCGTTTGACACCTTGTTAGTGTTGGTGGTGTTGCTCACTGGCAGGCTCACAATTTATTATGTAGACAGCTTTTTACTCAGCATACAAACCCTTTCAATTCTCTTCCTTGTCAGGTAACAAACAAAATGTTAAAGATTACTCTTTCTCTTTCATTAGTTGTACCCAATACATTAATTTTACCACACTGTTAGCCATTATTTGTTAAATACGATTGAGACTCAACGGAAAGAGAAAATTACTTTTTGACTTGTTTAATGCAGTCCAAGTAATGATTTAGTACATGATAGCATTGTATACAATGTATAGTTGCCACTAGGGGGCGGTATATAAGATGAGTGGTCCAAAATAACTTTCTTAGGCCGTGTCCGAAACGGCGACTTCGGCTACAGCTACGGCTAGATCGCGCGCGTCTGCCTATTCTTCAACACTGGTAGACGCGCTGATCTAGACGTAGCTGTAGCCGAAGTCGTCGTTTCGGACACAGCCTTATACTCAACCAACAAGTCATCCTTTCTAGTTATTGATAATTTCAATGGCTCAATGAGTGGGTCCGCTCATTTGCTGCTCACAAAGTTGGATTTACTTTTTCATAACTTTCCAAACGGGTAAACTTTTAGAAGCCAATACGGGAAAAAACACAATTTTATACACCCGCCGACCGTAACCCAGCTAAATATTACGCTCCACACTGATTAAATACCAATAGATAAAGAGCTGAAGATTGAAAATAACACAATGCGTGTTTAGTACAATATGTTTAATTAATTTATCTATCAGCAATTAAAGCTAGATCAAAACTAGATTCTTTATCAAAATCATATAATAATCCTAAAAGTTGTTCCGTTTTACAAACTGCATTTATATCAGTCCGACTACCGTTAAAGCTCATTGGCGCCCTCTATCGGTTTAAACAAACTATTTAACCAAACATTATGTTAATCACAACAAATAATGCCCGTGGGTATTACAATTTGTATTCATCACAGCTGCAAATGGCCAAAGCTTCGACCTATATTTTTTGTCAAGCAAACAAAAGGTCTGCTAACTAATTTTTAAGAAAACACTCAACTACAAAAAGTTTTCATCGAGCATAGGCACTATCATACACAATTATTTTCAACATACACCCGCACATTTTCTCTCTACCCACAGATTCTACAAAAACCCGGGCACAAATAGGCATACCCAAAAAGAAACTTTAAGTTTGTCCTCGGACCCCTATTGTTTCTAATTTATATTAATGATTTGGAGACGGCTGTAAATTGTAGATTATTAATGTATGCTGATGACGCTGCTCTTATTGTTTCTGGGAACAACACAGGTATTATTGGAAAAATGTTGACAACGGAATTTAAATCTGTCTGTGATTGGATGGCTGACAACAAATTATCCTTGAATCTCGGAAAATGTGAAAGTATTCTTTTTGGTCAAAAACGTCGATTAAAAACATGTTGTGATTTGAATATTCTCTGTAATGATAGTACTAAGATTAAATCTAAGTCTACAGTTAAGTACCTTGGTGCTGAACTTGATCAGGCATTTAGTGGCGAAATGATGGCTGCCAAGGTAATAAGCAGGGCTAACGGCAGATTGAAATTTCTGTACCGTAAGGCCAAATTTTTTGATAGCTCGATCAGAAAACTGTTGGCATCGGCTCTGGTTCTGTGTCACTATGATTACTGTTCTTCATTTTGGTATGATAGCTTAACTAAACACACTAAAACCAAATTACAGACTTCCCAAAACAAGTTGACTAGATTTGTTCTTAATCTGAAGCCAAGGACTCACTTAACGGTAGATCATTTCAAACAAGTTGGTTGGCTCCCAGTCCAGAACCGGATTGATCAATTGAAACTATGTAGTATATTTCGTATCTTGACTTCCTTGGCTCCGGATTATTTTAAAGATTTTTTTCAACTGACAAGTAGTACTCGCTTCTATAACACCCGATCAAATCACTTTTCTTTTGATATTCCCCATCATCACAGTTATGGTCAACACTCCTTCCGAGTTTCTGGGGCAAAGTTATGGAATAAACTTCCCATCATGCTCCGGAACACAAATTCATCCCTAGCCAAATTTAAAAAAACTCTCAAACTGCATTACTTTGATAAGTTGCAGCTCCAGGAGGATGCATTGTTTGTAGTCGGTTAATTTATTCTTTTTTTTCATTAGAACAGTACTCGTGGTGACACAGTGGCCAGGCCAGGTGACACGAATCAATTTGTTTGTTGTTGGGTGTCTTGGTCGCCTATTCCATTTGTTTTATTTCATGTGCAATTTTCTAGTCATAGTTTTATACTTGTATTTTAATGTGTCTTCAGTGTTTCTGCATTTTTATTTTGTATAGAGGACCACAATGGAAATAAGCTTATTTTAGCTTTTTTGTGTTATCCTCGACAATTCCTCAGATTCAAATGTCTTTTCCCTTGTATTTTTTATCTGTTTTTGTCCAATTGTTGTATTTTATAGAATTCTGTGGAGATTGTCTAATAAACAAACAAACAAACAAAAAACCACAAATTCACGGACACCGGTTATACACTATACACATTTATCAACTTTAGATAATAAATCATAGGCCTCATCAAGTTTGAAGTTTTATTCCCTTGAACGTTTTTTTAAGTTTCATAAAATAAATCATAAATTCACGGACACCCGGGTACACTATACACATTTTATCACCTTTAGAGAACAGGCCTCATCCCGGTATGAAATTTGATTTCCTTTAATTTTTTTTTAATCATATACTATTAACTATCACCGAAGTGCACACGCATGTACTCCACCGCCACCGCATAAAAAAAAAATAGAATGAAAGTAAATGGCCGGCAGTGTTAGTCCCAAACCCCATACAAATAGGTCACAATTAGGCTAAACACGACCATCCAAATTATTTCAACTTCGGGAGGGGGGGATTAAGGATTTTGCACCTTAATTACCGAGCTGCGACAAAAGGAAGAATGTTTTCCTAGAATGCGCAATTCTCACCTGCCGGAACAAAACAGGGGGTCTCCTATGGTCCATTACCCGAACAAGAATAACAAGTTTGACCAATCACACACAACTCCCTGATGGTCTTGCAGATTAACACATTCCTATAGGGTAGCCTACTTATTATTACACCGGCCAGCGATGGCCCGTGAATGTGGTTAAAATGGCTGTGCTTTGAACTAAGCTATAACGCTACACCGTTATGAGCTCATATAACGGTGTGCCTTTATAACATATAAATTATAAGTCAAAGTTATGACTTAACCTCCATGCTCATACGAGATAAGGCAATTTTAATTTTGAGTTTGTTTTCATAATGTCCTTTTAAACACCCCGAACACATTATTTCAACACGTGTGGGATTATTTTCTTTAAAAAAAAGGGTGTGGTGACAACCCCAACCACACCCACAGAAGAAGAAAAAACATACCAGAAGAGCGCTTTGATTCTTCTTAAAAAATCTGCCTTATAATGGGGGGGGGGGGGTTCTGAAAAATCTAACGCCTAGCTGGTCTTTGAACGTAGCACTCTCCTTTCCCTGGTTTTCTAAATTTTAGGCCTTCCTCCCGTCATTTTATTTCTCTCACTGGAATAAATAAATAAAACCAGGATTGAGAGCCCCTGAACATGTTCATTTTTGTGTGCACATTCCACGGACTGCTTTTGACAGTGAAATGTCACCTGTTTTAAGACCATTGTCTAAGCCTGAATAGAGTTTGTGCTTTTTCGAAGCACCCATTGTTGCCAATCCAGGCCATGCTTGCTGTGCTCGTGCTGCGTCCACTTGGATCTCGTGTCGGGGACTGGCAGCATGCCGTATCTCTCGGCTCTTTGGACGTCGCGTTTTCTTGATGAACTGAACTTTAGGCATGGTAAATTGTATCCACAAATATTTACCATGGCCAATAAATGTGCATTCAGAAACATTTTAGCATTATAA
The DNA here is from genome assembly GCF_902459465.1 of Asterias rubens. Classification (NCBI taxonomy): domain Eukaryota; kingdom Metazoa; phylum Echinodermata; class Asteroidea; order Forcipulatida; family Asteriidae; genus Asterias; species Asterias rubens. Next base: position 14,019,563 of record NC_047077.1, read on the forward strand.
CTGTTGCACTTTACATAACTTTTGACATTATTTTGTTGAGGCTTCGCCGTGGCCGATATTTCTTCAAGAAAGATGAACCATGTGCATTTTTGTCACATGGCAGGCTGGCCACAAAGGTCGTACAAGAAACTGCAATGAATTCAGAAGAACATTCGATGTCGAACCCTTTATTTCATTTACAATAACTCGTCGTGAGTTCCAATACATTTTTGACGACTATAATGCAAGTTTCAACTTCGGAGTTGAGCTTGCGAGTGAGCTCCTGACCAGCCAAAAGTCCAGCCACATTTTTGAACTGTTTCCTGAGTTGCAGAAAGAGAAAACATCTTTGTGCTGGTGACCCCAATGTGCCTGTCCAGATGGGTGATGTAAATCTATGGATATGTGGTTTGTGGACGAATTTGGAGGTTCACCAAAGGACCAAGGTAAAAAAACTTTGCCAGAAATCCGACCTCCACTTTTAAAGTTCGCATATAATATGCGACTTACCTTTTGAATAAAATTTTGGACTTATTTTCCCCGACCCCTTGGCAGTATAACATAACAACCTAGTAAGTTTTGCAAGACACCCTTTTTCAATTTTTACTGCTGTATCTACAAATACAAATCTTAAATAACCTGGCTGTTAAAAAACCCAGACCCCCACCCCGAAAATAAAATAAATATAGAATAAAAACAATAGTCAATAAATAATTTCTTTTGAAAAATCCCCCACCCCCCAAAAAACACAACAAAAAAGACAAAACTGTCGTACCTATTGACCTTTCTATAAAAAAAACGCCCAAAACAGAAACACCCAAAACTATTGTGTAATAGTGGAGGTCGGATAGTGCAAGTTAAACCCTCAAGATGAAGATCAAGACAAGATGAAGACTGCAAAGAGTAAGAGGAGATCTAACCCGTTCTCTTACAGAGTCCCACCCCTTGTACCGCCCCTTCCCCAATCAATGTTCTTCAATCTTGTTGATGTTGTCCTTACTTGTCTATCTTTCATGGTGACTCTAAGCTGTCTCTGCATTTCTTGAGTTGCATATTGGTCGAAGCCAGTGATGCTTTTTAATTAGGAGACTAGTCTTACTGGAAATTTCTGTTGGTGTTGATTCTTCAAGTCGTCAGTTGTCATGTTTATTCAAATTGTCATGATTTAGAAAACAATTTTTTTTCTTAAACTTTATAAACATAAGGGTAAATTAAAACTGTACCATAGTAAATTAACACAAAAATTAAACTAATTGTAACCACTATAAATGTTTTAGTAGTAGTTGTGCAAATAATGAGGAGTGTTCGATCATTAGGAATTGTAAATAAATCATTTGACCAGCTATATGAATATTTACACTTTCTGATATCATCATTACTCTGACTTCCGATTTTAAGCAATATTGTAAAATTAAGTATTTGGTTACTGAAAATAATAGAGAAAAGAAGAACAAATAAAACCCTAAAGCAATAATAACCACCCCAAATGTTTAAGAAATAATTATGCAGATCAATAATAAGTCCAGTCCAATCAACATTCATTCTGATGAGGAATGTTAGATTTAGGAGTATTGTAAATAATATTATTTAGTCCATGCTAAATGAATATTTACATGTTCCTAATATCAGCATTACTTTCACTTATGAATTTAATCATTTGAAAAATAGTAAAAAAAAATTATAGTCCAGCACGAGCTTTAAAAAAAATTGAAGTCCCGAAATTAAAATATTTTATATTAGGGCCTAACTTATCAAACTTCCTTAAAAACACTTATTCTCGAGCGCTGTGAAAAAAACAAAATGAATGCTGTTTAAAGAAGATAAAATGAAGACGACGGAAGTCAACGAAACAGAGCAGATCATCCATGGGGAGCATGCATGAAGGGGAGATGTCAGGAACGCTTTAGGTAAGTATGAATAGTAAGACAGTAAGGGGATAATAGTGTTGGCCTAGAAATAAGACTAACTCTCTACTCTTTCAGCAGGTTTGACAATTGTAAGTATATGTTGTCTTGAGCAAAGAACTGAGCTGTGAGTAAACGATGATGAAGACTCTCCCTTTGATGTCACTGATGAGTGACTGGAGGCTGTTCATCAAAGGTTAAGTATGAGGTAAATGTATCGGGGTAAATTAGTCTAGCCAAACTTTTCCCCACCACATCTAACCAATAATTTCCGAACAAATTATTGCTCAACAGTGCTAACCAATTTTCTCAACAGCGAGCTAACCAATTTTTTCAACACCCTATAACCATTAAATGGTTAGGCTGTTGAGAAAATTGGTTAGCTCGCTGTTTTTCTCCGTAGCCTAACCTAGCCTCGACATAGGCTATACTCTTTTTTGTTTCCACAGTTTGTAACCGGTTCTTGGCGAAGTGGATGCCTTGTGGCAGGACTGGTGCTTGTGCTTAGAAACACAGAAATTGCTGAAGCTACCTTGATGTCTCCGATGCCTGACCCAAGGTCAGCGGGGTCAATGAGGTCAAGTATTTACATCTAAGGTTATGTACTAGGTGAATTGTAATGTAAAGTATATAAGGGTTTTTGCAAAAGAAGAACAAAAAAGGAATTGAATTGTGGCAGCAGTTGTGCCTGCTGGCAGCTCTGGGACACCATTAATTTCAACGGTTTGGGAAAGCATGGGGTTATCTTTTGTAATTGTTGCAAGCGAATGTGCACAGACATGACAGATGGCAGCTCTGAGACACCGTAAATGACATTGGTTTGGTAAAGTGTGGGGTTTATCTCATGTAATTGTTGCAAGCAAATGTGCACAGAAGGCAGTTCTGGGACACCGTTATTACATTGGTTTGGGAAAGCATGGGGTTATCTCTTAGGACTTTGGCTAAAATGATGTGACACCAAAATAATCTTTCTATTAATTTGTTTTCTTCAAAAAGCAGATCCTGCATGTTCTTACTTGAAGGATGAGATGATGAAGGAAGTTGTGTTCTGGAATCTTGACTGAGCTGAGGCTGCTACAAGCAGGGACTGTTGTCATGAACGGTTTGAATATGTATCGGGTTTTACCAATGAGCATGGAGGTAGAAATAGACTATTTCTACCTCCATGCCATGAGTTACAAGTGATTAAAGACTGGTTCATACTTCCTGTGAATGCTAAGCAAATTTTGGTGTTACATGGCTTTTTGACGCGAATGTTTCGCAGGAGTTGAACAAAGTTCAACTGTTGCGAATTTATGTTGAGATTCGTATCACATTTGCATTCGCAAGAAGTATGAACCGGGCTTTACTGGGGAAAAATTGCCTACTAAATGTATCAACAACTCAATCAAGAAACTTGGAGGATGATGGACATCAGCATCAGTTTATCAACAAATTTGGAAGAAACAAATTGTGTCAAATTAGATTTGGTTCTCAAACAAATCTCTAAAAGCTGCTGAAAAGACAATTTTAAGCAGCAGTTGAAATACTTTCATTTAAAGTTTTACAACAATCATCAACGAAGAGCTAACCACCGAGGATAACTTACGAACCAGTTAACTTGATTTAACAAAAGTGTAGTATTGTAACAATCCAAACAAGTTAAAATTCTTCCTGAAACATAATAATCGACTCTCAATGAAGCTTATTAGTAATATGTTAATGCATGGAGATAATTTTGTCTGTTAAATTTTTCCTCAGTTGAGTGGGGGACTACAACTATTGTTTGGCTGAGCGTCGTTGGAAGATACAGAGAGTATGGTGACTACAGCTGGACCTTTTGAATGAGCATCACGAGAGGATACAGGTGAGAGTCAACAACAGACCGCTTGAAGTTTGACATAATTCATTTTTAAAACTCATTTTGAAAAGAATGTTCTACCCACAAAATATGAAAGCAAAGGAGTTAAGGTTTTAGAATTAGCACCTTTGAAAATGGCAAAAAAAGTCAATTAAAAGAACAAAAAGTTCATCCCCATTACCCACCCTATTACAACCGACTGGTGGAAAACGTCGTTGAAAAGAAGGTCAAGGGAAAAAAAAACCACCCTGGATTGTTGTGTGTTTTTGTTTAATGAGTTGAAGAACTGATTGTAGCTCAGTGTAGAAGTCTTTTCCAGTTGATGGTATTCACACTTAACTACTACCCGAACAAGTGATATTTGTATGAAAAGCATTCATCAAAAGTAATCATTTGAAATCGTTTATTTTCCATTGCAGATTGAGACGATTGACTTTGAGATGACATTCCCGCAAACTCAGAGGGCTAATCAATATTTGTGGGGTGTTCTGTACCACCAGCTGTTTGGACCCACCAGCTAGAGGACAACACCTTTTCAAGGTATTAAATAACTCGATGATAGAAGTTCAAGTGACTATGGATGTTAAGACTAACCAAAAGTCGACAACAGACCACTTTTTCAATTTGAATAAGAAAACTTTCTTATTCTTTTCAAGAAGGTTCATCCAATCAATAAGCATCTAAGAAGGTCACAAATGTCGATATGAATGAATCGATCAACCCCATCCTTTAGTCGTAAAAAAACCCACACACATTAAACCAACTGGTGGAAAACTAGCAGGCCAAGGTTTTGAAAAATATATAAAAAAAACAAAATAACAATCAGCCTTGGCGAATTTGGAAATAAAAAATGAAATTCAAAACTTAAAGTATGGCGATGAAGAAGCACCTTTGAAGGTTTCATATCCTTGATTTGAAAAACTACATTAATTCCCATCCAACATGGATTTTTGTGTCCGTTTGTGTTTAAAGAAATGACAAACCAATCGGGCCCACTGTCATAATGCAGGCTGAGAAAAATATGGCCTGAGATGTCTCTTTGCTAAGCAAAAATTTGGCGGGGCACCAGCCACAGCAATGCAAACTTAATGTAATTTTGACTGATAAACTTTTTCTGATAAGCAATTCTATTTGTGCTTAGAAAGATTTTGTGCTTACAGGCTTTATGACATTGGATTCTGGAGCTCTAGTGTTGGAGAATTTCATTGGATCTGATAGCATTTAGATCAAATTATGCCTAGAAGAAATTGATACTTGTACTAGGAAAAGATTTAATAAAAATAATATTCTGACGATGACTAGATAGAGCAAGCTAGTCGAAAAGTTGAGATCAATCAATTCAGAGCTGACTCTGCGTCAGTACAGTTAATTACGATCCTATAAGCTGAAGTATAGTCCCAGTCTATTTTCTTTACCATCATCAGCCCTGGTAATAGTTTAAAAGCAGCCAGTTCTTTTCAGAACTGAGAAGTCTCCCGAACCTCCGATAATCTACTCTGCGGCAGTAGAATAAAGCAAAACGGTTCTCTAAGAACAAAACTCTACCTGGCAAGTAGATACACACATGGTGTTACTGCAAACCAAATATACAAAAATAATATTAATTTGATTTTTTGAAAACTTTCTACAACAGACTGAGACGATGAACTTAGAGATGGCATTTACCCACCCTTGAGGCTAATCAACGCTTTTTTGGACTGTGTGCCGCCAGCTTCTTCAAGTCTAGCTAGCTGACTCTATACTACAGTTCAACCCTTCATGAGACCTTTTGATGTTGAGGCTAACCGATGCTTTCTGATCAGTACAAAGAGTCAACAACACACTGCTTGGTAAGTCTGACAAAAAATTGACATGGAGTTATAATCGTGTAAAATTAGCAATTTTGAATGTTTCCGATCCTTGGTTTGAAACAATACATTCATCCCATCATTTAGTTTGTAATAAACACACCATAAAACCTACAGGTATTAAACTTCATTGAAGAGAAGAAAAAAGATTGAAAAAAGAAAAAGAAAAAAAATAACCACCAAAAAGGAGCCTGAAATTTTGAGTCATGTTTTGTGTTTGTTGAATGAGCTGAAGAACTGATTGAAGTTTAGACTGGAATACTCTACAGAACAACTAATAGGCCAGCAACTGATTTCACAAAACTTTATGTAACTGTGCATAACAAGTCCACTTGGGCAACCATCTAAGGCGCAACTTACGCCATAACATTGCGCAAATGAACTTACGCAGTTATGTAAAGTTTTGTGAAATCTGCTATTGACCTGTATTATGCAGGCATGATATTCTTCCTACGTCTGATTTTTGTTTTTTGGACCCTCAGAAAAAAAGCAAATTTGTTTGTGCACAGCCTCATGTGTACCTTTTGGTCAGCCCTCGAACCCTGCCCCATAAGGAAATTTTCTAGTTTTTTGTGCCAAATATCATGCCTGATTAACATACCTGTTTACCAAAATTGATCTTTGAAATGGTTTATATTTACTTCATCAGACTGACATGATGTTCAGGGAGATGAAATACACCCAATCTTGAGACTAATCGATGCTTTTTGGAATGTGATGAGCCAACAGCTGATGAAAGACTGGTTTAATTTCAGCAAGACGACTCTATGCTACACGTTCAACTGTTCATCAAGTGACGTTTGGACTATGGATGTTGAGGCTTACCGACGCATTTTGGACAGATGTAGAGTCAACAACAGGACCCTTGGTAAGTTCTTATACTTTTCCTTGAAGAGAAAGTTAATCCCACAATTTTAGCCAAGGAGTTGATTCGGCACAAAAATAGAAAACCTCTGTTTGAAGATGAGGTTCATCTTGAAAATTTGGCAAAAGCTGACTCTGGGCACCTTTGTATATTTCAAATCATTCATTTGAAGATTGCGTTCATTTGCATCCTTTAAGTTTGCAATAAACACACCGTAAAACTAACTGGTGGAAAACTTCATTAAAACTGGAGTTCAAGGTTCAGAAAAAAGAAGAAAAGAAAAACCCAAATGTGAAAACAATAGACCGCTTGGTAAGTTTGAACAAAAAAACCCACTAAATTTTGAAACTTCTTTATAAAGAGAAGGTTCATCTTCCAAATTTGGTAAAGGATTTGATATTTCAGAATTAGAACCCTTGGAAGATTTCAAATTGTTGACAATAAATTAACACACCAAACAATCAACTGGTTGAAAACTTGGCATTTTTCAGAACAAAAAGAAACAAAAGACACAAAAGAAAAAAATACCTTGAAATTTGTGTCATGTTGTGCAATCGAGAGTTTATGATAAATAATCTTTGAGAATTTTCTGTTTCAGACTGAGATGATTGCCTTGGAAATGACACCCAAGCTCGAAGCCTTGACGCAATTATCAACGCTTTTTGGACTGTCCCCTACCACCAGCTCTGGACGAACTATAAATAGTCTAGCCAGATCACACTCCGCTACAAGTTCAACGGTTCAAGTGAGGAAGGCTAACCAATATGCTTTTTAGACTATGTGCCACAAGCGAGAGGGCGCCCTTTCTGGCCAGATGATTCAACTCTTGAAAGGCAGTCGGTAACCCAACACTTTCGGACTATGTTCCATCAACTGAAGGACAATCAACTTTTTAGTGGACTGTTTGTGCTACCAGCTAAAGGACTTTGGATAATTCCCAACAACTGTTCAACTTAAGTGCTATTCACACGACGGCAATTAATAACAGGGGTCCCTTGCTTAATTTTAGCATGGTTGTAAAATGTAGCAATTGTTTGACAAGATTTAACAAGAGACCTTGAACAGTACAAAAATTGTTTGTCCTTTCACACGAGGTACATTTTGTAAAGTTTTACAACCATGCTACAATTTAGCAAGGGACCCTTGTTAAATTGCTCTCTTGTGAAAGGGGCCTAACAAACTGATTCATTGACGGCCCCTAGGAAGACACTTGAGGAGAAGACCATCTATAGGCCATGCCTGAAGTTGGGACTGGCTGCGGCTGTTGCTCTGGGAAACAAGCTTTATCGTACGATCATGTGATGATTCAAGCCACATCCACAGCCACTAATTCAGATATAGCCTTAGGATGTTTACTCAATAGAGGTATTGAACATAGCGTCCGTGACCGTCGTAATTGATGATACAGCGGGAAAGTGCACGCATATAGGCACGTGCATAACTCTCAGCCAATGAGAGCCTTTCACGCAGACATGTTTCATCAGTGATGGTGGTCAGTGACGTCTTGTGCAATCCATCTATAGATCTTTATCACGGTGCAGCCATCTTGAATTTCTCCCATTGGTATAAATGTTACCAAACCGAGGCTGGAAGAACAATTTAGTCTGGTTCCCAATTGCTAGACGATTATTAGCATTCTATATTGTTATTCGATACGAGGAACATGACCAAGATGGAGGCAGCATGATAACGGTCTAATAGGCTTTTCTTGACTCCCATCAAACTCCAATGCCATTGTACAATGCTAGCTTGGTACTCGAATCATACTTAGCTTTGATGATTAATCATGGACGATCAAATTTACTGAAATCAAGTACAACACCTGTTGGATTTTGATGGGGGTCATATGACCATGTCACACAAGGCAATTTACAGGCAACCAATTCCAGGCAATCTCAGCAGAAGAAAAGGCATTCCCATTTGAATGTTAATTTTTTTCTTTAGTGGAAAAAGACAATGTTTTAAAATTGACTCGTGTGCTACCAAAATGGTCATGCAGCATGCACTGCAGTTGGTTGCCTCCAAGTTGCCTGCAAAAGTTGCCTGGTGTGACAAGGCCCTTAGTAGTTAGGACTACTTTCTTAAGATGGTGAACCTGTAATTGTAAAGAGAAACAAAAAATTAAATGAAATCAGGCCCCAATTCATGAAGCTGTTAAGTACAACACACGCTAAGCAAAATTCTATGCCAAGTTTAAAATGAGTGATGTACCAGTCTAAACAATGTAAACTTTTTTCATTTTTTGGCAGGTAACCAGTTTCTGCTAAGCAATAATTGTCTGTGCTTAGCAAATTCTTGTACTAATGCTTACGAAATTTGAGCAAGGTTACCAAAACAAATTCAGTATAGTGTAATGTAACTACAACTTAAAGGGTTTTTGCTTGCAGAAACTGTTTAACTACAAATGAGTGGAATAAATTTTCATTATTTTAAGTCGAGTGCAGAAGAATGTTTCGCAAAAAATTAACCAAACTATTGAACTTATCTCAGACATGTAAAAAAAAAACAATGGCAAGAAAAAGCTCAGGTTTATTAATTTTGTTCCGAGACAAACTTTATTGAATAATTTATTTGATAAAGGTAGAAAACTTTAAATAACAAATTGAGGTTTGCATACATCACTCTTGGTGTTTGAGTTTCAGTTGAGACTTGTAAGATTTAATCTATTGGAGTTGGCTTTTTTGACAATGGTGGACACTACAAACCAGTCAGTGCACTTTGCAGTTTGGGTGAAATTTACCCAAACCTAAAGTGTCCTAGTATTGTGTCCACCATTATCTCAAAATGGCTTGTTGTTCTGTGCCCTTTATCTATAGTAAGAAATGTTACACATTGCTCAAGAAATAGTACAATTCAAAGTTGTGTAGGAAATTTCAGCCCGTATTTGAGTGCAAAAAAAGACAGGATGCATGTTTTAGAAAACTGTACAATCAGGATATTTCATTACTTACAACCATCCCTCAGCACCAGTCACTATTCAATCAGCGCAGTTAATAAAACGCCATTTTATAAAACATCCAAGGCGACATGTTCCTTTAAAATTAATGGCAATAACAACTTTTGATTAGATGCCTATACATGTGTAATCAATATGCATTTTGAGAAACATTACTTTGAAGTAATGTGGTTATATGGATATAAGTTTTTATGCCACAAAATTTGAATCTGAAAAGGGTTATTGTCAGTAATGCTTCTCATATTGTGTATTCCGATTATTGATTGTGGCAAAACACTATAAGATGACCATAAATTCCAATGCAATAACAATGATTATTTTATCATAAATGATCTTTTGAAATACAATTGTCAAGTTGAATTGATCTTTGGTGTCTGGCAACAGATGTATATTTTAGCCTTATAAGCATTAAAGTCACCTGGAAGTGGTATTTTTTCAAAATAAAGCTTTTGTCACTAATATAATATGTGTTTTGATGAGTGGAATGTGAATAAACAGTTAACTAAGGTTTTAAACAATCAGTTCTTATGTTATTTACAAATTTAAGAGTAGACCCGACCCGAGAGGGCGCTGTTCGTGACGTCAATTGAGGCAGACTTTGTCTGTAATGCGTAGAGTAAACACAGTTGCAAAGTACATCTACGGACCAAGTCGTGAGTTTGTACGTTTCAAAAAAAAAAAAATTGTTTTTTTTCCAGGAATGCCGACCAGGTGTATTGCTGCTGAATGCAGAAAAACACTTTTTGAAATGTACCAACTCACGACTTGGACGTACATGTACTTTGCACGTGTGTTTACTATACGAATTGCAGGCAAAGTCTGCCTCGATTGACGTCACAAAAGGGGTAGGGGGAGTCGGCCCCCAAACAACTTTATATATTTTTTAAACATATAAATCGTGACAATAATTACTAAAAAAAATTGTTTTATTGTTCGTTATACACATAATGAATGTTTATGAGTGCAATGGTGCGAATATGTTCATGAGTTGAAAGATGGAATGTTCTATTCAACGAGGCGGAGCCGAGTTGAATGGAACATTCCAGCTTTCAACAAATTTTTAATTGTAGAAGCCGAATGCTAGTAATTTTACTAATATGCCTTGCAGTAACACTGCTGCGTTACGACACGCGCACGCAGTGATGTTTTTACTCAGCTTTTTCGTTCCATCCGAAAAGTACCATTGCACCATCGGATGGAACGAAAAAGCACGGTGAGTGACTCAGCGTGTATTGGTACTTTTATTTGCTATCACGTGACGGACAATCCTCCAATCAAATGGCAAGGATCTGCTTGGGTGTTATATAAAAGCATATACTCTTATGTTTGAAAAAAAAATCTATTTCCAGGTGACTTTAAATAAATACAAAATCTAAATATGAACCTAATTTGCACTTGTTTTTCTTTTCTAAACTACTTAAGTAAATTGTCACTATGTTGTCATGTGCCCTGTGTGTGTGCATTAGTAATCACTGATACTGTTTCTCATATAAAATGGTACCAGACCATATTCGTCTTCAGTAGTGTCGTCTTGGTAAATCATGTGCAAATTGATGACTTCATCAGTGGCTCTGACTGGATTGACGAAACTGCCCCCATTCTTCAACACTATATCTGCAGCCATAGCCATAGCTGAAGTCGCTTGATTTGGACATGGCCTTAAGGGCATGCACCCCACTTAATCAGGAGAAAACGAAGCGATGGCCTAATTAATTTTGTGTAGGCCCTCAACAAATTCTTTATTTGAGAGCCCCCCCCCCAAAAAAAGGGTTTTGGTGTACAAATTTTGCAATGATGGAGGCAATGGACACTATTGGTAATTACTCAAAAAAATTGTTGGCATAAAACCTTACTTGGTAACAAGCAATGGGGAGCTGTTGATAGTATAAAATATTGTAATGCCACAGAATTCACCTTTGGTAATACTCACTAAAACAAATGAATGGATGAGGGATAATGAAAAGTATTTTATCTCATAGATCATACTTCCCATTTAGTTGGTAAACAGGTTAGGGCCCATCAATTTCATAGAGCTGCTTAAGCACAACAAATAGTTAAGCATCACAAAATTATGCTTACCACAATAAGTTTCCCAGCAAAACTACCATGTCACAAGTACAATTTGTGAATTGATATCCTACTCATATCTGCTTAGCATAAAACTGTTCAGCAATATTCTCTGCTTTTAAAAGCAGCTTTATAAAATTGTACCTTATCAGATCCTATGAAATGTTGTATATTATTTGCTTTCAAGACTAATATAATAGTTGAACATCAATACAAATACATGTGGTGGAAATTCATTAACCGGCGTCCCGCCATCGGTGTCCACACTCCGGGCTGCAGCATTTGTAGAAGGTCGTCATAGGTTCATCAGCTGAGCGGGTCTGTATCTGCATGAAGTACGCCCTCGCGTGTTCACACTTCGGACATTTCTCTGTGAAAAACCAAAACAACAAAGAGATTAAAACACAGGGTTGGAGGGTCACTGCTGACGAAGAAGTCTGAACCTAGGATCTGAAATTATGGAGGTATGTTAAAATGATGGCAGGCCTGGAATTAGACGAAGGGGATGGAGGATTTTCCAATCGAAGAGCGCCATGGCCTCTATCATGGCCTTGGTGCCCCTTTAGAAGATTCTTAAAAACATTACGATTTTAAAATTGAAGTGCCCTTTGCAGAATGGTTTATGTCCTTGCCCTCTAAATCGCGAAATTCCCGGGCTGTGATAGCATTTCTACAATTTGAGAACCCTTGAAATTATGTTCAAAAAGATTTTAGGAACAGTTTCCTCAGCCAGTATATTTGCCCTGAAATTGTGTCATTGACCAGCCAGCAGGGCTTAGCCGAATTAGTTTGTCATTTCACGAGTCCACCAGCGTTTTCACTAGTCTGTAATTCATTTGGAACAGGTGTGTTCTTTAAACACTGATCTAGCTAGCCAGCCAGCCGGACCACTTGGAGAGAATTCTGACAGGTCACATTTGGCCAGTGGACCCTGTGAGGGAGAATGCTTAGGCCTAATACTAAAAGGCGATTGCCTGCATGCCCCTTGGTCCTTGACTTGGTGCCCTTGAAATGCTCCAGTAGAAAGTTAAAAAATCCTCATAGGGTGCCCGTTACTAAGAAGAAAATTACTGCCCTTGCCCTTTTAAAAACAAAGCATGCAGGCCTGAATGCTGTAAGCAGTATAGAGAAGTAGAATACTTCTAGAAGTAGAGGAGCAGGATTTCTTTATATCTGGACAAAATAATGGCTCAGGCTGACCAATATTCTTCCCATCAATTGACGTATCACCCAGGAGTCAGTGGTGTATCCGTGACTAGTTATTATAGGGGGTTTTGCAAATGTTTTGCAAGCGTCTCATTGTATGGTGATTACAAATGCACTTACCAGCTGTTGAGTCTACATTCTCCCAGGCTGCTGCTCCTCCCAGTACATCATCAACTTCCTTCAGTCGCGGGAACTTCTTGCTGGAAATCTAAGGAATACAAATAGACCAAATAGACGTTTACAACATCAGCAAATAGTATGATTTATCTGAAACTTGTGAGCCATGTGACCAAAGTGGTCAAAGCGCGTACGTGTGACCCGAAAATTATCAAAAGTCACTTATTGTTGAATAAAATGATTACTTTGGGAGAAATCAACTTGGAAGTTAAAAGATATATCTGTTATCAAATTATGATCTCTTTCGAAAAAGCATGACTGGACGACATGTTTTCCCAACGCGAGGGTGAAGCACCAAAAAGGGTTTTAGCAAATTTCTTGGGGCAATATCTCAAAAACGATATGGAATATGAAATTAATAATTAATTTTGTGTGTGTGTGTTCGTTTTGGCAAAAGACGAACAGTTTGACTAAGTTTCATGAAAATCTTATAGGTCACTTGGGAACATTCTAAAATGAGAAATTTGATTGATTTGACATGGAATGACCCTACTCCTAGAACTATGAGGTTCATTCCGCTATCAACGAACCTCATACCGTTCTAGGAGTAGATTGACCCCATTGGCTATCGCTATCAAGTTCTACAAAACCTTTATTAATGCATTTATCGAAAAAACTTTGAAGTTATACATGATGTTGATTGTAGCATGGGAGCAGAATGTACATGATGTACGTGTGACCCGACTTGGAAGTTAATGCTGGTGTCTTCTAATCGTTTCTACATTTAGGTCTAACTACATAGGTCTAAATCCTCTGCTATTGGTGTTTTCATTGATCTTTCTAAAGCATTCGACACACTCGATCACTATATTCTTCTTTCCACACTAAACCACTACGGTATCAGCCGTCGATTTCACCAAACTTTTCCTAACTTAGGATTAATCTGAGGACTTAGGACGGGTTCAGTTCCGTATCAAAATACGTAGGACGCATTGAACTCATCCTAAAGTTAGGACGGGTTACTCGAGATAGGATTGATCCTAGCGTTTCGTGAAATCGGCTGCAGGGGTGTCCCGCTTCCATGGTTTGCTGATTACCTTTCTAACAGGTCAGGGGTGTCCCGCTTCAATGGTTTGCTGATTACCTTTCTAACAGGTCAGGGGCGTCCCGCTTCAATGGTTTGCTGATTACCTTTCTAACAGGTCAGGGGTGTCCCGCTTCAATGGTTTGCTGATTACCTTTCTAACAGGTCAGGGGCGTCCCGCTTCAATGGTTTGCTGATTACCTTTCTAACAGGTCAGGGGTGTCCCGCTTCAATGGTTTGCTGATTACCTTTCTAACAGGTCAGGGGCGTCCCGCTTCAATGGTTTGCTGATTACCTTTCTAACAGGTCAGGGGCGTCCCGCTTCAATGGTTTGCTGATTACCTTTCTAACAGTTCAGGGGCGTCCCGCTTCAATGGTTTGCTGATTACCTTTCTAACAGTTCAGGGGCGTCCCGCTTCAATGGTTTGCTGATTACCTTTCTAACAGTTCAGGGGTGTCCCGCTTCCATGGTTTGCTGATTACCTTTCTAACAGTTCAGGGGTGTCCCGCTTCCATGGTTTGCTGATTACCTTTCTAACAGTTCAGGGGTGTCCCGCTTCCATGGTTTGCTGATTACCTTTCTAACAGTTCAGGGGTGTCCCGCTTCCATGGTTTGCTGATTACCTTTCTAACAGTTCAGGGGCGTCCCGCTTCCATGGTTTGCTGATTACCTTTCTAACAGTTCAGGGGCGTCCCGCTTCCATGGTTTGCTGATTACCTTTCTAACAGTTACCAGTACACTACAGTAATGAGCTGTGACTCTAATCGTCAGAACATCCGGCATGGGGTGCCTCAAGGCTCTATCCTTGGGCCACAACTCTTCTTCGCTTCTGAAATTCACTCTTTTCGCCAACGATACAACCATCCTTTACTCTAGCCAGGACGTTACTTCCTTGATAGACACTCTCAACTCTGAACTCTGCTCTATTTCTTCGTGGTTTAAAGGAAACAAACTTTCCATAAATCACAACAAAACTAACTTTATTCTCTTTACCAAGTCAGCTCGTCCACTAGAGATTTTCTTGCCTCAACTGGTTATTGACAATATTCCCATTAACAGGGTATCTTCTGCAAAATTTCTGGGCGTTACCATTGATCAAAGCCTTTCCTGGACAGAACACATTTCTTCTAATTCTAAAACCGTTTCCCGAAACACAGGCGTCCTATCTAAACTCTGCTTCTTTCTTCCAGCTACCTCTTATGCACTTACTGTACAACTCTCTTCTTCTACCGTATTTGCATTATTGTAATATTGTCTGGGCGCATACCTGCAATAGTAAACTGAACGCCTTGTTTGTTATCCAAAAAAGGGCCATTCGAATATGCACTTATTCTCATTTCCGGGACCACTCTGCACCCCTTTTCGCGCGTCTATGCACCCTTACTCTTACTGACATCAATAAACTTCAAACTGGCATTTTTATGTTCAAATATGCTTCCTCGCACATTTCCCACTTTCTTCACCTCGGTTCATGAAGTCCATGACTACTCAACCAGATCCCGTAATAACCTGTTTCTTCCTTTCACCCGCACCCTGTACTCTAGCAACACCCTTCGATTCACTGGTCCACGTCTTTGGAATGATATCTCTAGCAATTTAAGAACAATGCTCTTAGTCTTACAAAAGAGTCCTCATCTCCCACTATGTAACATAGCTTGCCTCTCCACTTATTTATTTTCTTTTGTCGTCTTCAGTTAGCCTGGTTTAACATTCTTTGTACTTTGTCGTCAGCATTTTGTATTGTCATTGTGTCTTGCCCTTGTTTCTTCTTCGATGTTTATTTGTATGTTTGTTTGTGTGTTTTCTTGTCTGTATAAAGGCTGTTGTCTACAAACCACGGCTTATCTAACAGCCTCATGCTCTCGTCCTGTCTTGTACATAGTTAATTCCTATTATTTGCTTTTACTTTAGATAGATTATATTATATTGTTTTTTTTGTATAATTTAATGCACTTTAGATTTGTTAAATTTCTATGTACTGTTTAATTCTCACAATTGTTTTTTTCAACAAGAGTATGGAATAAATGTTTATTGAATTGAATTGAATTGAGCTTCCATTTTCAAGTTTAAAAGTATGTGATGATGCCATGTGATTGTGTTGTATTTGTATACAATACAACTTACAAAATACAAGTACAAATTGTGCTTTTTTTTTATTAGTAAAATTAAAACGTTTACCTTTCTCGTCACATTGTGAATAAATGGACACGTATGGCACGCAAATCTGTAACATTGTGGTCCCTCTTCAACTACGAGAACGTTAGCACACGTCGGACAAAACATCAACATCTTTAACGCTAAATATTTTTAGTTTTATCGAATTTTTTTGAGTGAGTGAGTTGCATCAGGCACACGCTGTTGTTATTTTAGTTACTGTTCTTGAAGGTGTTCTTGAGGGCGCTATATTCAACCAAACATGGCGACTCCCGGTGGTATGCTAAACAAGAAAAAGAAGGATTTCATCGGCATATCTGCTCCACTTGGTTATGTACCTGGCTTAGGAAGAGGGTAAATATTGATGTTAAAGATATGAACAGTAATAAATTAGTTTTTGAAGATTGAAACTCATTCAGAATATTGTTAATAAAGTTGTGTTAAAAAACGGGCCCAATACAATTGCAATTGCATGCAATTGAATTGAATAGGATAACACGAATCAGACAATGTGTACTACGGTCTACAGTAACTATATACTGTACTCCCAGTCCTAGACCTTGATTGAACTATTTCGGTTGAGACTTTTTTCCCCTCAATTTTTTATCAAACTTTGATTTTTAAGTATGCCCTATTATTTCTAATAAAGATATGTAATTAGTAAGGCCTACTTTTCACTTTGAACTGTCATGATTGTCAGAGTGAAACTGAAGTGAAGTAAAAAAAAAAAAAAAAAAAAAAAAACAGAACATTGTTTTTCTGATTAAAAATTAGTCCACAAAAAGTCTTTTTCTGCACTCTTATAAAGCTTGATTTTTGTTGAACACCGATGAAAAGATGAATGATGAAAAAGTTTGTGATGAAATATTGTTTAATTGAAAGTCAATTATTAATTAACAGATCGTTACAGAATTGGTAAGAAAATAAATCGTGAAGATCACAGGTTTACATAAAACTTACGTGGTCTAATGTCAATGATGATGATAGTAAAAAAACATCCCTTGAAATATTTCTGTCTGAAATTTGATGCGAAATAAATATTTTTATTTGCTGTTTGGAGTTAATCGTTCAGGGAGCATTTTATTCTTTTTTGATTTTGCATCGATGTTATGCAAAATCTGTAATTGGTTTTCACTATTTTCTAGTGACCCAGATGGCCGATCCATCTCAAACTTCTACAGATTTGTCAGTTAATATATGGTGGATTGCATAAAGTGCTTACACTGTCAGCAACTGTTTTGTTAGCAAAACCAAGTACATGTATGTAATGCTCCTTTAATTTATAGGAAACATAAATAGCAATGGGAAGAAGTCAGTTCTATATTTCTTGAAAATATTGCCAGCATACTCATGTGACAAATTTTCCTTTTAATTTCGGGGTATGCCTATAATTGAGGAACTAACTAACTGTGAAGCGAAGTAGAAATTTTCCTGATTTACCCCCAAAACACCTTTAAAATAAGCCAATTGCAAAGGGCTTTTACTGGAAAACCACTTTACTTGGCTTAGTTTGATATTAATTATATTACGAAAATTTGTGTTTATCCATTGTCAAAATCTTGATATTGGCAAAAAAGAAGAAAAGAAAGTAAAAATTGTTAATTTAGAATTGGCCTGACATATGTGTCTAATTATGAGGTTCAACCATGAAATACCAACTAATATCAAACATTGTAGCAAGTGAACAAGAAAAAGAGAACAGCAGGGTCACCAATAATAATGCCAACAATAACAGAGTAAAAGATTTAATATTGAAACCCATTCATAATTAATTAAGTATTTGTGTTGTCTGGATTCTACTTTCAGAGCTACTGGATTCACAACTCGATCTGATATTGGACCGGCAAGAGAAGCAAATGACATCAGGTAAGTGGTTGCATGGATAGGTTTGAGGTTAACATTAGAGCGCTAGACCAAAAATTGTTCCATGGGTGGGTACACATGGGTGTAGTTCAGGGCCCTATTTCATAGAGCTGCTTAAGCAACAAAATAAACTAAGCATCAAACAATGTTGCTAACTGGAAAGAGGTTACCAGCCTATATACCATGTTTTGTGCACAGTTTGTGACCGGTTCCCTGCATATTTTTGTTAAGCAGAATATTTTTAAGCAGCTCTACGAAATTGGGCCTTGATGTTATCACTGGATCGCAGGTTGGAGGCCCGTGACAATTTAGCATTGGGCCAGTAGAACTAATGACCGTACAAATCTGGCGTTTTGTGTTTTTGAATAACTACTCCTCACCGCATTCTTGATTCTTGATTCTTGAAGTAATTACCTATCAGAACTTTTTTTCGTCCTAAGACAGCTCAAAATGTAAAACATTTAAAAAAGTGTTTATTGTTTAGATTTTGATTCTTGCGCCTCATGTTATGCTGACCCGACATTTTGACAAAAAGCGCCCTTACGTTATTTTCAGTGCCCCATAACCCAATGCACCTATATGATCCCTTGAAATAAACAAGTTGAGTTGAAATAACTTGCAGCTCTTAAAGGCAGTGGACACTATTGGTAATTACTCAAAATAATTATTGCCATAAAACCTTCCTGGTGACAAGTAATGGGGAGATGTTGATGGTATAAAACATTGTGAGAAACGGCTCCCTCTGAAGTGCCATAGTTTTCGAGAAAGAAGTAATTTTCCACGAATTTGATTTTGAGACCTCAGATTAAGAACTTGAGGTCTCAAAATCAACCATCTAAACGCACACAACTTCGTGTGACAAGGGTTATTTTTCTTTCACTATTATCTCGCAACTTCAAAGACCGATTGAGCTCAAATTTTCACAGGTTTGTTATTTTATGCATATTGTTGAGATACACCAACTGTGTAGGCTAGTCTTTGACAACTACCAGTAGTGTCCAGTGCCTTTAAAATAAATTTCAGTGCAAAGTGGGTTGGATCTTGTTGACACATAGGTCAAAGGTACAGTTTTACAAATTTCTTACGTTTTTGGACCTTGCGTTTTTTTAATCTGTTAATATTATTATGAATATTGTAGATATAAAAATGGAAAAAGAATATTTATCTTCCAGTACCCGCAAATCCACCAATGAAATGCTTGAACTGGAGGGTAGTAATAAAACCTATAACCTACTCCCAGTTTCTATGCACTGTGCGTATTGTGAGTGTCAATGCGTCCCGCTCCGTAATACGGACAGTGCAAAAAATACATTCTAAACTTTGCGCATACATGCTCTTCGTCGCGAAATAACGCTCTTAAATTTTAAACTGTGAGACTGGAAGATAAATGTGATAACTTATAAAATGCAAACCATTTTTAATTGTTTTTTTTGGGGGGATAAATAGTGATGACAGACATCCAGCTCCGAAGAAGAAGAAGAAAGATGATGAAGATGAGGAGGAAGATTTAAATGACAACAACTATGACGAGGTAAACTTGCAACCGTCTTTTCTTTTCAATTCAACAAATCATTTTGATTGCACATCAAACAGCACAATTTGCGCCATTTACAGAACAAAGAGGGAACCAAAAGAAAAGCCCAAGTTTAGTTGTGGGAGGAAAACCCAAGGTGAGAGTACTTGATAACACCAGACTTTCCTTTCAAGTCTTTCATACATCGTTTGTTTAAGGGATCAAATTGATCGTGTGCACAGACTAATTGTTTACTCATTTTTGCAATTAGCACCCCACCCCCTTAAAAAAAAAACACACAAATAAAACATATCACAATAGTACCCTCAAGACCTGGATTGGATGACCTGGATTGTTGTTGTCTTTCTGTTGTCCTCAGTCGTGTAGTACTTTGTCTTCTCTTTTACTGCCTGTCCTCCTTTTTTATATCTTGATGTATCCCCCTTTTTACTGTTTTTCAATCCAGATGTATATATTTATATATTTAATGTTTTTAAGAGTTTTATCCTTTACGTATAAATTATTTGTATTTTTGTATTTTTATGTGAATTGCCAAATAAATAATAATAACAATAATAATAATAATAATAATAATAATAATAATAATAATAATAATAATAATAATAATAATAATAACAATAATAATAATAATAATAATAATAATAATAATAAGATTTGGCAGGTAAAGGTAAAAGTAGTCCCCGTGGTGGTTGGAGCACTTGGCACCATTCCCAAAGCACTGGGGAAACATCTAGATGAAATAGGGACAAATGTGAGGGTAGATTTATTACAGAAGGCAGCGCTTTTGGGAACAGCGAGGATCCTGAGAAAGACCCTTGAGATCTAAGGCTACGGGACGTAGCCCGGCTCAAGGAGCTACCGGCACAAAGGAAAATGAGATCTTTCTTTTGCATGCTGTGATAAAATGAAATAATAATAATAATAATAATAATAATAATAAAAATAATAAGAGGGTTATTTCCTACTCTGAAAACTCTTTTTTATTTAACAACTAATTAACTGAAGGGATTAAAAGCTCGTGAAGTTTCTGGATTTGAGCTCACAATCCCTTCAGCTGTAGCTGCTGCCAAATACAAGATTCCAACTGGCATGCTTGGTGGTCTTGTAGTTGAGATATTTGCTCTTGATTGGGAAGAGGGAGCATGAAAGAGTTAGTTTTTAAGTTTTTTAAAGAGTTTAGTTTTTGAACGAAGTTTCTGGATTTCAACTCAAATCCCTGCAGATGTAGCTGCTGCCACATAATACAAGATTCCAACTGGCACGCTTGGTTGTCTTGTAGTAGAGGTATCTTGCTTTTGACTTGGAGGAGGTGGAACTCCACTTGAATATTCTATGTTGCTGGTGTTTTTTTCTGCTGGCTTAATTTTCTCTTGGTAAAGCACTGAGTATACAGTGCTGAGCAAAAAAGTGGTGTACAATGTATGTGTAAAACCAAAGTTATTTACTCATTAATGAGTGACCGTTGACCTTTACTTTGCATGTTGACCTTTAGTTTGCTGGCTACGGTGGAAGTCTGTTCAACACTGGACCCTATGAGAAAGATGATGAAGAGGCAGACGCTATATATGAAGCCATTGATAAGCGGATGGATGAAAAACGCAAGGAAAGAAGGTAAATTTTTGAAGTCAACCAGTCAAGTCAACGTTGAGCCTAGGGTAATCCCTTTCCGTAATCACCTTTCACCTACATTAATTTCACATGAAGAATCAAGTAAAATCCTATGGACATATAAAACAGCATACTTGTACTGTGCATAAGACACAGTGCACATTGCATGCAGCCGAGTGAAAGTAAGCTTTCCAGTGTTTTGATTGGTCCGAGTTGACGTTTTTTCAGCTGCACCCACATCTCCTCGGACCAATCAGATCAGAAATATGGAAAGCTTACGTCACCGCACATTTATCCAATGAAATCAGTGGTTCTATAAAACCAATACCTGTCTTCAATCAATCAGAGGAAATTGATATAGCGCCCAGTCTAATGTGACCCTGGTTCCGATCATCCAGTGTGACATAAGTAAACATAATTCCTGTCTCATGTCATACATCCCCCAAAACATTGACGTTGTTACGCGTAGTTTAGAGTTAGTCGGTTAAATTGTGAAACAGCAGCTCTAACATGTAGGTGCAAATTTGTTTCTCTTTAATTCTAGTTCTTTTAATAATTCCTTATCTAGTATGACTACTAACTACTATTTATGTTTTTTTTTTTTTTTTTTTACAGAGAAAAGCGATTTCGTGAGGAGATTGAGCGCTACAGACAAGAAAGACCCAAGATTCAACAGCAGTTTTCAGATCTCAAGGTAAGGCCCTGGGATGTGACCATGTGCACATGACATCATCAGGCCTGGAAATGCACGGAGGGCAACAAGGCTATGGCTTCCGTTGCCCTGGGGTTGATTTCACATAACTCTTCCTAAGTGTAACTTTGGACTAGTTGTAGACATACTTTGGACTATAGTCCTAGGCAATGCTATGAGATAGGACTAGTTTTAAGTTAAGACCAGTTACTAGTACTGCCTTCGGATAAGACTAGTCTTATCTCTTTGTGAAATCGGTACCTGGGCCCAATTTCATGGCTCTGCCTACCCTAAGCACAGAGTCGGTGCTTACAGAAGCGGGGAATTCTGTGCTTACTGCAATCGTATTTTACAGGTAAGTGGCAAGTTTTGGCTTCTGCGTATTCCACGTTACTAGGCATTCTCTGCTTACAGGGGTAGCGCAGAAATTTGGAGCTTGGACGTCATCAGGGGAACGTGATCATCAGCACAGAATTCGGCGGTAAGCAGAGCCATGAAATTAGGCCCTGGTCTTGGCCTTTGTGCCTCTTCATAACTTTCCCCTTTAAGTTCTTCTCAATGGAAGTGCCCTATAAAAAAATGAAAATGGCCTTGCCCTTTCCATGAAATACCAGGCCTGCGTCATTGACCAGTACAGTCTACTTTGTCATTGTCATTTTCTCCAGGAGTTTGTTCATCTGTTTGTCTGTCTATTTGTTTCATCTTTGCATTGTCCTAAGCATGTATCTTTAGTTTATGTTCATGTAAAGGCAAGCTGCTACAAGCCACCTGGCTTATTTTGGGCCTTGCCTCCACGTGCTTTCCCGCTCGTTTCTTCTTACTCTGTCTTTTTGATATACACATTACAATGTAGTTCTGTAATGGGTGGAAATAAATGTGAATCGAATTGAATTGAATATTATTTCAAAATTTTAAAATGTTGTTAATTTTCCAGCGTGAACTGTCTGATGTAAGTGAAGATGAATGGCTGAATATCCCAGAAGTTGGCGATGCTCGGAATAAACACCAGCGGAATGCCAAGGCAGACAAGTATGCATTCACATCAGTGTAGATTTGTTACAATGTTATCTGATCAAGTTAAATGAGTCGTTTGTCGGAAATATCAGTATGGAGAAACAAGCCAAAAACATGCTCTACCCCTGCTTTGGAGCCGGTAAAAAACACCATGTGTGCAATTGATGCATGTGTTTTTAGAGGGACACGTTGCCTTGCATCGGTCGGGTTTTTCCATGAAAAGTGTTTGAAACCATTTGGTGTGAAATCCATTTGGCTAGAAAGATGTTTTGAAAGAAGAATATAATGATTCACACAAACATGCTTGAAATTGCTTGCGTTTCCTGATATGTTGTGAACAAATACAGTCAGCCATTTTGTGGAGTCAAGTTTTTGACTCCATAAAATGGCCGACTGTGTTAGTTCTCAAAGTTAAAGGAAAACCATGCAATTTCAAGACATGTCGACGTGTTCCTTTAACACAATGACTTACCAACAAGATAGGTTGTACTTATTTGTTTCCTCTTGAATATTCCTTTCATAGAATCACCCCAATGCCTGACAACTTTCTGTCAAAACACGCCATGAGCACCGAATCCATGACGACCCTTGACCCTCGCCAGCAAGCCCTGGGAGGTATGGCGACCCCGTATCCGGGAGGCATGACCTCATCTGGAGATAATGACCTGAGGAAGATTGGAGAAGCGAGAAACACCCTCATGGACGTCAAACTGAACCAGGTAATCAGTTGGATCATTTTCTATAAAGTTTTTAAAGACATTACACACATTTGGTAATTGTCTGACCAGTATTCTCACTTGGTGTATCCCAAAAAATGCTTAAATTAAAAATAAATCTGCGAAAAATTTTGACTCATTTGGTCATCGAAGTCGCAAGAAAATAATGAAAGGAAAAACACTGTGATCGCATTAATTTGTGTGTTTTCAGATGCATAATAAAAGGCTTCAGCTGAAATCTTTTATTATTTTAGTGAAAAGTTACCTCTTTCTAAAAAACTATGTATCTTCGGAGGGAGCCGTTACTCACAATGTTCTATACTATCAGCAACTCTCCATTGTTCGTTACCAAGTAAGTTTTTTTTGCTATTGTTTTGAGTAGTTACCAATAGTGTCCAGTGCCATTATTATAATTTTGTTTTATCTATACACCGATGTGTATCAAGCACTGTATAGTCAGTGCTTTCTCGAGTTCTTGCAAATTACTTGGGTCGGATTCGAACCCATGACCTTTGCATCGCTAGAGCAAAATTCATAAAAAATTAAGATAACCCATCAACATGTAATTACACCCCAAATTGCAGTTTAAGGCTTTTAAAACCAAAGATACAAGTTAATATTGGGCTCCATTTTTACTATCTAGGTGTCTGACTCTGTCAGTGGACAGACAGTGGTTGACCCCAAGGGTTACCTGACTGATCTACAGAGCATGCTTCCATCCTACGCTGGGGACGTTGCCGATGTGAAGAAGGCTAGATTGCTTCTCAAGTCGGTCAGAGAGACCAACCCTAACCATCCTCCAGGTGAGTTGATAAAAGTTTAGACTGCAAAGTTTTGAATTTCTTGGTCGACAAACTCACTGGCCGCAGGCCTGCATTACTTTTGCACCCTCGGCCCAATTTCATAGAACTGGAGGTGCCGTAGCATTTCCATTTCATAGAACTGCTAAACGTAAGCACTCGGAATAGCATGCTAGCCTTACTGTGATTACTGCATGAAAATGAATGACCTACATGTAACAAGACAAATTCATGGTGAACGCGCAAAATGGCTACCTAAATTTCTTGATAACCTGTGAAATACATTTACACCTTAGCATTTTTTTTTTGCCACAGTAAGCACAAAACTTTGCTTACCATTGAGCAGCGCTGTGAAATTTGCCTCTGCTATGTTGGGTGGTCAGGTTGTCGAAGTGGTATCTTTTTTTCGCCTTCCACCTCTAGAACCCTGGTTGGAATCACACAGGGCGCACTACATGGATTGGGTGTTTAGTCCCTACTTGACTGCAAGTCCTTACTTGGAATAATTCTTGGGGGTACAGCACTTTGTCTGAGCAACAAACCCTGCGCTTTAATGGGTTTTCTCCCAATCTTGAGCACTGCATTAGGGGTTGACAAAACACAGGTGATTGCGGATATGCTTACATGTATGAGTTACATTCTCGTTTTTAACTGGCTACTTGTTTCCTACATAGCTTGGATTGCCTCTGCCCGTCTTGAGGAAGTCACAGGGAAACTTCAAGCTGCTAGGAACATCATCATGAGAGGTTCTGAAGTGTGTCCACGTAGTGAAGACGTGTGGCTTGAGGCTGCTAGATTACAGGTAGGTTGTTTATACTGCAGCCAATACTCTGGCTGTGTTTGGGTTAGCAGCTTTAGCGCCAAGCAGTTATGCCTTGAATCATAGGTGGCTGAAACTATAGACCCTTTACCAAAGCCACAGTCAGCAACAGCCTATCATAATGATCTGGGCCCAATTTCATAGAGCTACTTAAGCATCAAAAGTGGCTCAGCACTACAAAATTATGCTTATCAGAATAAGGTTACCAGACAAAATATCATGTCACATGTACATGTACAATCTCTTGCTGTTTTTCTGCTTATTTTTGGTTTGGGGTTTGGACAAAGAAAGATTTGAAAGAGCGGGATTTCAACCAACAAGCTCTAGTTAACTTGCTGGTGCCCTAACAACTGTAGAGTGTCATGTCCGACTGGTTAAGAGCATCGAATTCAAGTTCTGGTGCTGATTCACCGGAGTGTTGGTTCGAATCCCGGTCGTGACACTTGTGTCCTTGAGCAAGATACTTTACTATAATTGCTTCTCTTCACCCAGGGGTATAAATGGGTACCTGCGAGGGTAGAGGTTGATATTGTGTATGAAAAAGCAACAAGTGCCTTACAGGCAGCTCAGGGCTGTATACTCCCACGGGAGCTGAGAAACATTACAGGGATGTTATTGGCCCCATGACCAGGGCACTAATGTGAAGAGCATTGATACGGTTATTGTGAAATGCGCTGTATAAGAATTTGTTATTATTATTATTATTATTATTATTATTATTAGCTAACTAGCCCTATGATACTGGGCTCTTTGTTTGGGGTGCCAGTCAGAAACAGTCTTGGTACTAAATGGGTTAAGCAATTGTTTTCTTTCAATTAACCCATACTCTCTGAGTGCCTATTCTCCTTCCTTTAAAGTGCCCTTTACTAAGGAAAAGGTGATTTAAGGTAGAATTGTTTTCCCAGTGTCCCAAACCTTTTGAACATTCTGTGTAATATTTATAATTATGTGTTTATAGTTTGCACGTATCTGTCAATAAAGACAACCAAGGCTGACAAAGTGAAAATGAATGGTAACGTGTAGGCTTTGATTGGATTTTATTTTGATATTTTGTCTTACTTTCAGCCTGGTGACACTGCAAAGGCTGTTATTGCACAGGCTGTCCGCCATCTTCCCAACTCAGTCAAGATCTGGATCAGGGCAGCAGACCTTGAGCTGGAGACTAGAGCAAGAAGAAAGGTCTTTAGAAAAGGTAAGGCGATTATAAACGTTATGCAATCAAGCAAAACGAGTCGTTTGCCGACCCAGGTTATTTGTAAAACGGTTATACATTTGAAAAGAGCATAATCTATGCTTTAAAGCCATTGGACACTTTCGGTAAACAGTATTGTCCAAGGCCCACACTTCGTGTATCACAACTGCTACATGTATATAAAATAACAAACCTGTGAAAATTTAGGCTCAATAGGCCATTGGAGTTGGGAGAAAATAACGGGAAAACCCACCCTTGTTTCCGCACGTTTCGCAGTGTCATGACATGTGTTTAAAATAAATCCGTAATTCTCGATATCGAGAATTGATATTGTTTAAATGTTTTCTCAAAAAGTAAAGCATTAAATGGAATAATATTTCAAGAGAAGTCTTTCACCATTACCTTCTGTAAACCCTGTAAGTTATTTGTAAATCTGTGAACATTTAATTGTTTTTCTGTACCGAAAGTGTCCAATCACAATGATACGCTACATCACAATGATACGCAAATACCTGGATTATCCCAGGTCAAAGTTCCAGTTGAACCTAGTTAAACTGGGTTTAACTGGAACTAGTTAAAAACCAGTTGATAAACTAGTTAAACACAGTTAACACCAGTTGGTTTAATATGGAAAATGGACAGAAACCTACTGGTTTATAATTTCAACCTAGTTGAACTCAGTTAAACCTAGTCCAAACCAGTTGGTTAATATGGAAAATGGACGAGTTTGGTCACTATCCAGTTGAACCGGTTGACACCAGTTAACTAGGTTCAACTGGAACTTTGACCTGGGATGACACCTGTCATTCTGTTGTTCGTGCACTGGTACTCACACGCCTCGACTACTGCAACTCCTTTCTCACTGGACTGAAGCAACACGATCTCAACCGCTTACAAAAACTCCAAAACAAGGCTGCTCGACTGATCCATAAGAAGCCAAAGTATTCCCATGCCACACCTCTGCTCACGGATCTCCATCGGCTTCCTGTCGACCAGCGGATCAATTTTAAGATGGCACTGAACATATTCAAAACTGTATCCAATACTTTCCCATCCTACATTTCAGACACACTAGATCTCAGCAAACCCAAACTCAAGGAAGTTTGGAGACCGTGCATTCTCAATCGCTGGTCCCCGCAACAGGAACTCACTCCCCAACAAACATCCGGAACGCTTCTTCTGTAGAACAGTTTAAAGGACTTTTAAAAACACATCTGTTTAATCGTTCCATCTAATGTGTTTTTGATTCTAGTCTTTTTCTCTTTTGGGTTTTGGGTTGCATTATCCCTAGCGCTTTGCATCCTTAGGAAAAGGCGCTTTATAAATTCGGTGATTATTATTATTATTATTAATGGCTTTAATACTATAAAACCCAATGCAAATACCAGGGCCCAATTTCATGGCGCTGCTTACCTTACGGAAAGAATCGGCGCTTACGGAAGCAGGGAATTCTGGGCTTACAGCAAGCGTATTTCGTTACCGGGGAATTTTGGCTTGTGCGCATGCGTACTCCACGTTACTAGGCATTCTATGCTTACACAGCTAGCACAGAAATTCGGTGCTTGCACGTCAGCAGAAAATGGTGATCGTAAGCGCAGAATTCGGCAGGCAAGCAGAGCCATGAAATTTGGCCGTAGTCTCTTGATGTTGGTGTTGGTTAACTATTGCTGTTTCTTTAAACAGCTTGTTGTATTTCTTGTCGTAGCGTTGGAACACATTCCCAACTCTGTCAAGTTGTGGAAGTCAGCGATTGAGCTGGAGGGACCAGAGGATGCTAGAATCCTACTCAGTCGAGCTGTAGAGTGTTGTCCAACAAGTGTAGAGGTATGTTAGATTTTCCTCTCTTTTTTGATTTGTTTTCTTTTTAACTTTACTAAGGGAATAAAAGAGTGGTGATGAGTTCTTATACAGTCGTTTAAAACTGGCAGGGCCGTGGTTGGGCGATGGGCCAGAGCCAAAGTGTCACTACTCCTTTTATTCCCATTCATAAATGCCTGTTTGTTTAAAAAGCAATTGTTTATCAAAAAAAAAAATTCAATCTGTGAAAATCTGTTTCTTAGGAATTTTCAAAAGTTTGAAAATTTTCAAAAACTTCATAAATATTCTGTTTGGGGCACGTTTGGTTGTGTATTCGTGCATATAAAAAAATTACTCCACTCATTTCTTGCTTGGCAATGGAATTTGCTAAGCAGAATTCATCCCAAACAGCATGGCAACAAGGCCTACTAGGGTTTTAAAACTTTTTTTAAGTCTCTTGCTTTCATAACAGCAAAAGTTTTTTTGTCATTGTAGCTTTGGTTGGCCCTCTCAAAACTGGAGAACTATGAAAATGCTCGGAAGGTTCTCAACAGAGCTAGAGAAAACATTCCTACCGATCGTAAGATTTGGATTTCAGCCGCTAAGCTGGAAGAGGCAGAGCGAAACCATCTGAACGTAGATAAAATCATCGACAGAGGTACACTGATATTCTCTCTGACTGAAGTCAGGATTTTTTTATATATAAATGTTATTGTTATTAATATTTATTTTACAAACAAAAAATAATGTTATTGGTCCAATATGCCCACTGCCTAGTGGTGGATTTCACAAAGAGTAAAGACTAGTCTTTTCTCAAGTTAGGACAAGCTACTCGTCTTAGGCTTTAAATAACTCCTAGGTTAGTCCTAAGTTATCCCAAGACTATCTTGGTAAAATCGACCCATGGGCACTGATGTAAAGTAAGTGATATGGTTATTGTAAAATGCGCTACATAAAAACTACATTAGTTATTATTATCACGGGCAAGTGTGCGTAACGGGTCTTGATAGTTTCAAATGGCCATTTATAAGGTTGGTTAAAGATGCTATGTCAGATGATTTGACCCAAAAATTTGGATTTAAAATTCAATAGGTATTTTGATGGGGTCGAGAAAGTTACAAGCTTTCATTTGAGCCATTGCTCGAAAAAAGTCCACCACTTATTAGTAGCAGTGAAATAAAGTGCTCAAAATTAGTTGTTGTCGGGATCCCGACAATATATCACGTGACCAATTCTTATGTGTTTTATAAGAAACTTTTTATATTTTTTTCATGGTTCCTGACCATTAAAAGTAAAAGTTAACCTTTTTTTCGTTAGAGCGGGTGATACTCTTTGAAATACCATTCACTCAAACAAATCTATTTTTTAATATTTGGGGCCACAAATCTGACATAGCATCTTTAAGGATGAGATTTATTGTTTGTTTTAGCTTTGACATCGTTACGGTCCAACATGGTGGAGATCAACAGAGAGCAATGGATCAAAGATGCAGAGGAGTGTGAGAAAGCTGGTAGTATTGCAACATGCCAGTCTATTATGTGAGTATTACTCATGACAAACCCCTTGTCTACAACCCACCCCTAAAATAGGAGAGTGATGTCTCAGGTTTTTTAATGGCACACTCGTTTACACACCACAGAGACTTAGATCGTTATCCACTGCATCAACATTCTTCTTCTTGTGTATTAAGCTGTTCATAATTTGGCTCCGGTATATCTCTGAGACCTCATAGCCCTTCGTTCCTCTTCACTTTCATCATCTACCTGAAGCCATCGCTCTTCTTCAATAGCTCATTTCCAGCTTGTCCCGGGACCCCGCACCATGACACCCCTATGGCGATCGGGCCTTTTCAGTCATAGCTCCAACACTTTGGAACAAGCTACCCACCCACACTCAAGCAGCTCCTTCATTGGACACTTTCAAATCTCAACTTAAAACCCATCTGTTTTGTCAATCTGGTTAAAGCGCTTAGAAACATCCGTATTTAGTGCTCTATAAATGTTGTAATTATTATTTTATTATTATTATCATCATCCATCCAGGTTGTCTCAGGGGGTCTCTAATTGTCTAACTAAATGATTCACACTACTCATCTTATCTGTTAAATACAATGACCTCCAAACCAACGGAAATTGACTGAGTAAATTGTAAATGATTTGGGGTTGAACAAACAAAAAATGATAAGATTTACGTGCCGGCACTCTACCAAATGAGCTACATGTATCTAGCCCGTTGTTAGTCAGGCATACAACTCTTACGCGTTTCCGCGGAATTTCGAGTTTTTTTCTTCTTTACTCTTTTTTCTGATTTTTTTTTTAAAGCCTAAGATATGCCTGGCAACAACAGTGTACAACTACAATCATGTAAAATAAGCCTAGTACATGCTAACAATGCACCTAAGAGCATAATAAACCTCAACATTTTCTAGGGTACCGTTGTGGGTATCATTTTGCGTGGCGTTTCGGCTGCCTCGCTCCGCACTTGTGTTGTGCCTTTTAAAATTGTCCTCTTTTTTTTTTAACGGGCAGTTGCATGCCTGGTTAGTGGTTTAGTCATCATCTTTTGTCAAGGTGCCAGTCAGAAGCCGTCCAACCATTAGCTGCTGTGTAGCTAGTGATCACACCCAAATTACAACACAACCTAAGAAGCAGCAGTCAGGAAATAATTGTGATTCCCTGTTAAAGGAACATGTTGCCTTGGATTGGACGAGTTGGTCGCTGAAAAGCATTAGTAATCGTTTGTTATGAAATGCATATGGTTAGATAGATAATTCAAAAGTAGAATATAATGATCCACAAATTTGCCTCGAAATTGCATGGTTTTCCTTTTACTTTGCGAAATAACACGGTCAGTCATTTATGGGAGTCAACATAAATGGCCGACGTGTTAGTCGACAAGGTAATAGGAAAATTACGGAATTTCGAGGCATGTTTGTGTAGATCGTTGTGTTCTCTACTTTTACAACATCTTTCTAACCATATACATTTTATAGCAAACAGTTACAAGCGCTTTTTATAGACCAACTCGTCCGATCCAAGGCAACGTGTTCCTTTAACTGACTAGCTTTCCTGGATTTATTTTGACAAGACCCCTATTAAAAGGATTCTTTCATTAATGGAGTTATTGTTTTTGATTGTGATGTTGCAGACGCGCAGTAATTGGTGTTGGTCTTGAGGATGAGGATCGTGAGACAACCTGGATGGATGATGCAGATAGTGTGAGTATTAATATCCTGCCTACATCTATCATCAGTACTTTCATGTATAATCTAAATCCATCTCCGAAATGTTACAATTTGTCAGTTGCGCCACAAACTGGCATGTCTGAAATGTTGACATGTTTTTTTGTTTTTTTTTTTGGGGGGGGGGGGGTTGGGGGTTGATTTGTTTGATTGAAGATGCACTGTGGTGTGATCTGAGCAATTTCTGGCATCATCAATTGAGTTAATTTTATTCTTTAAATCATTACATTTTTTGAGCCTGCCATAAGTGTTTTCATGTTGCATGCCAGTTGGGAAGGTTTGTTGGAGACATACAATTTCTTAAAACTAGATGGATGATGCCACTTGATGCCCACTAATGCGTTGGTTGTAAATTGAGTACAGGACAGCCCAGGAAAGGAAATTGAAGTGTTTCGATAGAAAATTGTTTTTCGTTAACAAAAAAGTGTTCAAGTCTTTGACAGTAATTACACATGTAAGCTCTGAAAAAGAGGAGCTGCAGCAAAGGATCGATACAGCTGGAAAAATCGCCCTCATCCAGAGCCTCTGGACAACACTGTAAATGTAATCAGTAATTTTGTCACCATATCCAGCCCCTGCCCTCAGCCCATCACTAGAGGGCGCTCCAGCTCCCTCCTCCAACCCCATAGACCTTATCGCAAATACCAATGCGCAAGCGCAGACTGTGGAATGAGGTGCATTGTGGGATAGATATGGATCAAATGTGGATACCAGCTAGACCACAATGCACCTATTTCCAAGCTTTACGCGCGCGCCCCAGTATTTGCGAAAAGGTCTATGGCGTTTGCTGTAATCACACCACCACTGTCCCACCACCAAGGAGTGACCCCTCAGATCCAAAACAGATCGGTGTTTGAGAGTTTGTTTGTCTATCCTTGCAGTGTGCATCCCACCAAGCCATAGAGTGTGCCCGCGCTATTTATGCTCATGCCCTGACAGGGTTTCCGAGTCGCAAAAAGATCTGGCTGGAAGCT
This sequence comes from Asterias rubens, assembly GCF_902459465.1. NCBI lineage: Eukaryota > Metazoa > Echinodermata > Asteroidea > Forcipulatida > Asteriidae > Asterias > Asterias rubens. The sequence continues at coordinate 14,051,833 of NC_047077.1, forward strand.
GCTTATTTTGAGAAGAACCATGGGTCCAGGTAAGACAGAAACCACATTCCTCTCAAAGTCCTTTCATCTGAGTTTGATGGATTCCATGCTGCATGTCAAGTCATTATGGAAAAGCTCCATTAAAGAGTTTCCCTGATGCACAGCAAAATAGAGACCCTGTTGACTGTGCGTTTTCTCATTATTTGCTTGCAAATGACTAATAGTAACACATTCCTAAATAATATCATAAAGGACCTGATTGAAAATGTTTGTAATCTAGAACTAAAATTATAAAAAAATTATCATTTTTTTTGTTTACACCAGTGTGTGAGCTCACATTTCTGTCAATGCCATGCCTAACACAGAAGCCCTGCATTGTGTGAACGAGCAAGTGTTGACGTATCCACATTAGTAGACTTGAGTAAGAGTAATTTTGTAAGAAATTTTTAATTTTATTTTTTTCAGAGAATCCTTGGAATCTCTACTGCAGAAGGCTGTAGGACACTGTCCCAAGGCTGAAGTACTGTGGCTCATGGGTGCCAAATCAAAATGGCTTGCTGTAAGTATGTTCAAGTTACAACCAACTCACACTCACTACATTCTCACTACAAAAATTAGCCGAACAGGCTTAAACTGTGTGCAAACAGAGTGGCATAGTAGCCACTTGTTACAATTTGTTTTCGAACTGTCCTACAAATTTCATGGATGGGCTCGGACAGGTTTGATCGGACATAGTGCTCTAGAACTTTGTGTGCAACCTTCCCGTCCTTTAATAATAATAAGTTTTAATGAAGCGCTTTTTCACTTCCGAAGGGTGTCTCAAAGCACTTCAAATTATTACCCCTGGTCACTGGGCCTTTAAGCCATCTCAGCTCCCTGGGGAGAATACAGCCTCGTGCAACAAATGCACTACTCGGCTAAATCAATCACAAGAACCATCTCTGCCCTCACCGGTACCCATTTACCCCTGGGTGGAGAGAAGCAATAGTAGTTAGGTGTCTTGCTCAGGGACACAAGTGTTACGACCGGGATTCGAACCCAAACCCCACTAAACAGAATCACCAGAGCTTGAATTCGGTGCTCTTTATCCGCTCGGCCACGACACCCCATTGTCCTGCCATAAGATGGAGTGACTTGTACTGAAAATGAGATGGAACATACTACGAACAGTATTGGCGAATTTGGATCGTACTTCTGACGTGCTAGACGTGGTTCGGGTCAGCATCTTTCGGATGCACCTAATGCACACAGATTGGGACCTTTGTAGTACAGTCATACCCGCTCACACACAGACCCAACTCATTACCTGATTTTAACTTGGGTCACGCTATAGACATTGCCAGGCAAAGCTAAACGCCACTACATTGGCTTTGATGCATTGCATTGCAATTGTTTTGATAAAAAAAGAATTGTTTACTTTTTCCGTACATGTAATTCTTGTGTTGCCTGCCCTCTATTTACCAGGGTGACGTACCAGCCGCTCGTAGCATCCTGGCATTGGCCTTCCAGGCTAACCCAAACAGCGAAGAGATCTGGTTGGCTGCCGTCAAACTGGAGAGTGAGAACAACGAGGACGAGAGAGCGCGCAGACTGCTAGCAAGAGCAAGAAACAGCGCCCCCACAGCCAGGGTAAGTCCAATCGAGACATTTTCATATTATACAAGACTATTAGTCGATTCACAAAACACTTGGATTTATCCTATCTTGGGTAAGGATGAGTAACTCGTCCTAGCTTACGATGGGTTTAATGCACTACATATTTGGCGACACAGGTTGTATACTCCCCAGGGAGCTGAGATGCTTTAAGGAATGAAGTGTGATCCAGTGACCAGGGGTAATAATGAGCATTGACTGCAGACCTGAATATTTCATGAGAAGCCACTCATATTATTATTATCATTAAACCATTACATGGTACATGTACTATGTAAAGCGAGGTCACATACTTCAAAACCAAATCTCCACAATACCTTGCTGGAAAACACAATGTTCACTACATTCGTCCAATACTCAAAACCGGTGTTGCTGTGTGTAGTCATCAGGAATTATTAAAATCGAAGCTTATAATATAGAAAAAGTTCAAAAAAGGGCATTGCGTATTATTGCTTATCCAAATATTTTGTCTTATCTTGATCACTTGAATTTTTTTAGGCTTGAATCATTGAATGAAAGGCGTGAACACCTCACTTCTCACTGCTCACTTCTGATAAACACCGCCCCCTCCTTCCGCCAGAACGTAAATCTAGTTTTTTTTGTCAGAGCATACATTAAGAAACACCAGGCAATTGGGACACCTACTGATAAAAACTCAAAGATACAAAAATTTTCCTGTCCCCTCAATGCTCCAGATGCTTTACTCAATCAGTTCATGATAACAGCTCCATTTTATTTCCTACTTGTATGACCCATTGTGTCCAAATCTCCCTTGCCCCCCAGAATGTTTGTTTTTTCCCCTCTTTTTAATGCTATTTTCCCAATTCCTTTTTGTCTGTTTAATTCAAGTAATATTTAATTAGTATACCTGTACATATATTTTTGATGTAATTTTATTGTTAACCAAAATGTGACCCACTCTGTGAAAATGAGTCACATGTCCCCCAATGCAAGTTATGCACAGTTAAATGTGGAAAATGTAAAAAAAGAAAAATGTTTTGTTTTCTTTTTAAGATCTTTAGTTGCATGGTTAACCTTTAGAACACTTACTTTTAGGCAATAAAGCTATGAATACAACAATTTTGTGATCATACTTATGTCTAATTTGTATCCTTTTGCACACAATGGTAGTTTAAAATATCATTTTACTTGTAATTCGTTTTTCACAAAATATAGTGTAGTGGCTAATTTCAAACGTGAGTAACTCAGCAACGCGATACACCCCAAAGCTTAGACACATACCAAATTACTGCTGCTGATGTGTTCTTTCCAGCCATGCATATACATTAACTCAATTCTTGAAATTGCCTACATCTGACTCATTTTCACAGAGCAGGTCACAAGTGCCATTAGTCTGTGACTTTTTATGTTTTTCTGATGTGATTTAGGTATGGATGAAGTCTGTCAAACTGGAGTGGCAACTGGGCAGTATTGAGAAGGCTCGGCAGTTATTGGATGAAGGAGTCAAACATTACCCAGACTTCTCTAAGGTATCTATCAATGATGTGTGCCTAAAGGCACTGAACACGTTTGGTAATTGTCAAAGACCAGTATTTTCACTTTGTGTATCCCAACATATGCATAAAATAACAAGCCTGTGAAAATTGGAACTCAACTGTTCGTCAAAGTTCGCGGGAGAATAAAGGGAAAAAAAACACCAATGTCGCACGGAGTAGTGTGCTTTCAGATGCTTAATTTCGAGACCTCAGGCCGTTCCAATTTTATAAGTTGGTTTACAGATTGCGGCGACCGATTTTTATGAAAACTCGAAGAAGAAAAAAAAATCGGGAAAACACAATTTTCAAACAAGTCAATTAAGTCAAACATCGGTCAGGATATAATTAAATACAAAAATAATTATAATATTAAAAAATACCTGTTCATAATTGATAAAACGGTTTGCAACAAACCAAAGAAAACGCAAAAGAAACCTCTGTGCATGATACTTTTCCTTGCGTGTCTATACGTACGACGTGTACAGTGTACATGACAATTCGGAGACGTCCGTGCATCATACAGTATCACCAAATACACGGTTTTATTTTGAAGCGTGTAGTTGCAGCATCACTGGTCCCTCTAGAGTAAAAGAAGCGTAAAACGGGGTACCATTGACCCACATGGCTTCTATTAAAAGTGGGGTGTATATTATGTACATACATAATACAAAGTGTTTTTGTAAACAATATTTTCGTTCTGACACACGATGTTTGATGTTGTGAAGCTGTATGTTTTAAGTAAGTTTATTAAAATAAATGAATGTTTCTTGCCCAGGATGAATTTAGGAGGCATACTGAACCATACTGAGTTATTCTCGAAAAATACGATTTTCATGGCCAAAGTGTATTTGAAAAAACGTCTAAAATTAATGAGATGTTGGCATTTTCTTGCATAAATATTTGTTTATTTATGATACAAAATTGTTTTTGTAAAAATGATCTGTACGAATATAAATCTGTTGAATATAAATTTAAGATTATGCAAAATGGGCTACATTAGATTTGACACGGAACTGCAAACTGGAGGAAAATCCCACTATTAATAGGCTACGATTGTCGATTACGATTGGCAACTTTTGATTGTCGTCCGGGGGCTTTCAGCATATGTACAAAACACTTGTCATCATCATTTTTTATTTCATTTTTTCCCTGTCTGACGAACTTTTTCAGCACCTAAAAAATCCGTAAACCAACTAATAAATTTGGAATGGCCTTAGCTGAGGTTATGAGGAGGGAGCCTCTGTTACTTCAGAGGGAGCCGTTTCTCTTAACGTTTTATACTACTCTCCATTGCTCGTTTATAAGCAAGTTTTTAAGCTAACAATTATTTTGAGTAATTATCAGTAGTGTCCAGTGCCTTTAAAGGAACATTACAGAATTGTATTTTTTTGCTTAATAAAACAGCTGCTGGCAGCGTAGCACTTTATTTATTTCAGTATGTAAACCTGTAGAAGTTTGAAATTGATCCGGCCATCTGGGTCGCAGGAACATAGTGAAAAACCGACTACACATTTGGCATGACAGCGATGTAGAAAAAAAAGGTTTACATGTAAAAACATGGACAGCAAAAATACCAGCGTATGTTGGTTGATAAGATTAACCGCAAACTTTTTCATATTTTATTCCCACCATGCAAAGGTACAAATCCCACTTAAAAGACAACTGGTCGGAATAAGAGCTATATGATAAACTGTTATTATTATTATGATTATTATTATTAGTTATGGATGATGAGAGGTCAGATTGCTGAGCAGCTCGGGGAAAGAGAAGATGCCAGAAAGACATTCCAACAGGGTGTAAGTATACAACCTCATCCCCAGGGGTGACTGATCTCCCATCGCTATATTTTTTTCCAGCGTGTGCTGCCTGCTCATAGCTCCTTGTTAAGGTTGCCATTGTAAGGCACATTTTAAATACAGCATGTGGCCAATCCACTCAATCCGTGCACCAACTATCATAGCCCACAAAAGAGGCATGCCAAACTATATGCAATTGAGGGTGAAGTCCCACCACAGAACATTTCACGCATTAAACATGTTAAAGGATTTGGGTACTTTGTTAAAATGTCCATAGATTTACATTAAACTTACAGGGTTTGAAGATAATGATGGTGGAAAGCTTCCCTTCAAATATTATTTACTGAGGTGCTGTAGTTTTTGAGAAATGAGTAAAACAATGTAATGAAAATATGTTTGTTAATGCTCAACAAAAATTTGGTGTCATGAGAGGAAAAATTATTTTCATGACATTGTTTTACTCATTACCCCAAAACTACAGCACCCCAGCGCGTAATATTTTCATGGAAGCTTTCTACTACAGTATCATTATCTTCAAACTGTGTAAGTTAAGTGTAAATCTGTGGACATTGTATTTTTCAGAAACTGTGGACAACCCTGAATTCAAGTTGGTAGGCCACACATTTGGCTAGTGCAAGTTTAAAACATTATGTGCGATAAATTCAATCTTGGGCAAGCAAGTTTGTAGATACTTGCGTTGAAAAGAAATGTCAGTTTTGGACGTGGGAGGGAAAAACTTACAATGATCGTATTACTGAAACTTATTCCCTTGCAGCTGAAGAAGTGTGCCCGGTCTGTTCCGCTGTGTCTTCTTGCAGCAAGACTAGAAGAGAAGATTGGGAACCTGACCAAGGCAAGAGCAATGCTGGAGAAAGCACGACTCATGAATCCGCAGTGTCCAGAATTATGGTTGGTTGAATACTTACTTCTTATAACGCACCTTATCACACACCTGATGGGTGTTTCATAGCGCGCAGTATTTTTACTTGCAAGGTATGCAGAGCTATGTTTTGAAGTACGAGCCCTATTCCTTTACATAGCACCATATATAGACCCCTTGCATAACGCGAAACCCTACACTGACGCGCACGTTTTCATGCACAAAGAACAGCTATCGTCCAATCATTTGCCTCCTTTGACCCCAGTAAGGGCGCTTTTTGACCCCAGTGAGGGCGCTTTTTGACCCCAGTGAGGGCGCTTTTTGAACCCAGTGAGGGTGCTTTTGGAGCGTGTGACGTCGCATGCCAAGGGTCTATAAGTTTGAAATGTGCTGTGGCTTAATATGCAGCCAATCAAACCAGGAACACCTTCTGGTTCACGATAAGTGCCCTGGATTATTTGATGTGCATTACACAACACACGGCTTTATGTCCCATCCAAAGGAGGCAGCAATAATTGGTAAGAGTCTTGCTAAGGGCACAAGTGTCACAACTGGGACTCAATCCCATACTCTGCTGAACTACCAGAGCTTGAGTCCAGTGCTCTTAACTGCCAAGACATGACACGCCACACACTCTCCTGCCACTCCCACATTTCATTAATGGTCTTATACAAGGTCTTGTGCATTTTCAGTTTTTGTAAGCGCTGTGATATAGTTTTCTATGGGGAGCATTTCTAAATACCTGTTACTATTATTTTATTATTATTATACAGGATTAGTAAGCGCTGACAAAATAGACGCAGACAGTGGTCATGTTTTTTGTGATCATCTGTAAACCCATTGTACAAGGCGTAGCGCACTTGCACGCGCGTCATCTTTGGGGTCAAAACATGCACAAAAGGATGGTACACGTGTTTATAGGCGCATTGGTGCGTAAACACGTGTACCATCCTGTGCATGGCCCCCAGAGGGTTGAGCAGGCAAGTGGGCTTTGCGTTGTGCAATGGGTATACACATAAAATAACAAACCTGTGAGTCCCAAAAAATCAAAATAAAATGGAAAGCAATGTGCAGCATCTTTGTGTATTCTCTTAACTGTTTTTTGTTATTTTTTTCTCAAGGCTTGAAGCTGTTAGAATAGAATCTCGGTCTGGAAACAAGAACGTTGCTCAAGCCACGATGGCCAGAGCAATGCAGGACTGTCAAGGATCAGGGATTCTATGGGCTGAGGCCATCTTCCTAGAGGCTCGACCACAAAGGAAGACTAAGAGTGTAGACGGACTGAAGAGATGCGAGCATGACCCACATGTGCTGCTGGCAGTTTCCAAGTAAGCGTTCACGCTTTGCTTTATGTAATATGTAAGGGCAAGCTCCATGAAAGATTTTCCAAGTTTCGACGCAAAAACTCTGAAACTATACATCCTTAATAATAATAATAATAATAATAATAATAATAATAGCCAGTTTTTATAAAGCGCTTTTTATTTCACATTATTACCCCTGGTCACTGTGCCTTAATTCACTCCTTAAACCATCTCAGCTTCCTGGTGGGGAGTATGCAGCCTGTGCAACATTAATATGCGCTACTCGGCTACAATCACAAGAACCATCTCTGCCCTCACAGGTACCATTTACCTCTGGGTGGAGAGAAGCAATTATAGTTAAGTGTCTTGCTCAGGGACACAAGTGTCACGACCGGGATTCGACCCCACACTCTGCTGAACAGAAGCACCAGAGCTTGAGTTCGGTGCTCTTATCCGCTCAGCCACGACCACGACACCCTACATCCTTTTCACTAGTTAGTGTGTTTACATTGAGTTATTAAGTTGAATGGATTAGCAGCTATTCTACATGGGCTTTCAGCAGCCCTACTGGCTTGTGCATGTTTCAATGAAGTTCACTGTTTGGAAAGAAAATTACATAGAGATAACAGGTGTAAGTTGCCAGAGGAAAAGGATGTATTATTCTGGCCTTTTTCTTTAATGGAGCTCTCCCCGTAGGCAAAACCCACACTCTTGTTATTGCTAGTGTTGCTTTCTAACATTCTTTGACTTGGACTTTTAGGTTATTCTGGAGTGAGCGTAAGATCAGCAAGGCGAGGGAATGGTTCAATCGAACAGTCAAGATTGAGCCGGATCTTGGGGACGCTTGGGCTAACTTCTTCAGATTTGAAATACAGCATGGAAATGAGGTAAGTCTAGTTACCTTCTAGTTGCTGTGTCACTAGTATTAATTGGCCACAGTAGCTTTGTGAAACGTAATAACAATAAAGGAGTCTTTATATAGCGCATGATACAAATAAACAGTCCAAAACAAAGGAACAGAAAAAGTATGTTGAGAGTCGCTGGTCAACATTTAACTAGTTGCTGATAAGACAATAAGTAGGTTCTGAAACTTTGCATGATTGAAATACAATATAGAAAGGTTTGCGGTAGCACCATATGATAATCTCTTTTAGAGATTATCATTACATGGTGTTACTGCAAACCTTTTGATATGACATTAGAGAGATTTCATTTCTGACGACGGATGGTTCTTCCACAGTGTTTGTAGTTTTCAGCCAAACGTTGTCCTTTTTATATTAATCATTTTTAATTGAATGGAATTGAATTTGTATTGTATTTTGCAAACTGTTAAAATTAAAGTGTTTTTTGCATCACCACAGTTTGCCAACTGAAATACATATTTTAATAAACCATATGAATTTGAATCTGTACTGTATTTTGCACACTATCAGACTGTTAAATAGGTGTTTTTTTGTGTATTACAGGAACAGCAAGAGTCGGTTCGTAAGCGTTGTGTTGAAGCAGAGCCCCGTCATGGTGAATTATGGTGTAGTGTCTCAAAGAACATCGCCAACTGGAGATGCAAGACCAATGAGATCCTACCAATGGTGGCAACCCTCATCAGCACTGTCTTCTAGATGGTCACGATGTCACAGAGCGAGGGGGTAAGCACTATGTGAATCACTCATTACAGCAAGGGGGCGATTTCACAAGGCAGTAAAATTCATCGCAAGACAAATTGTCAGTATAAGGATAGTGATATGTATTGTGACATCACACTTGGCAACTACGATTGATTTGCAGTCAAGTGAAGAGGTTGATATTTTTTTTGAACAAAAAACTTTGGAGTGCTACGGCAGCCCGAAACTGTGTATTTTCCAGGGAGCCTAGAAAGATGACATGAATGTTATTGGCCCAATGACCAGGGCACTTGTGTAAAATGTCCTAAATAAGGGCCATGTCACTTAAAGCCCGGTTCATACTTCCTGCGAATGCGAATGCGATACGAATGTTGACGTCACAAATTTGCAACGAATTATTCGCAGTTCAACTTTGCTCAACTCACTTGAGAATGTCGCTGCGAAAGGAGGGTTGTGACGTCAAATTCGCTTTGCGTTCGTATTCGCAGGAAGTATGAACCGGGCTTAAGTTTGCTTACATGGAACCAATTCCAGGCAATTCCTAAAAGAAGAAAAGTCTTTTACTTTTGAATGTTCATATATTTTTCCTGGGGATCGTAAGATGTTGTTTGTGCTACCGAAGTGGTCCCGTAGCAAGCACTGCATTTGGTTGCCTCCGAGTTGCTTGAAAAGGTTGTCTTGTGTGACAAGGCCCTTAGAACCAGTTATTATTATTATAAGAAATTCATGTAAAGAATGATGGACTGTATGCAAGCTCAAGGATACTGGACACCTTTGGTAATATTGTCCGAGACCAGGTTTCTCACTTGGTTTATCCCAACGTACATGTATGCATTTGGTAACAAATCTTTGGAATTGGTCATCAAAGTTGCATTTGAAAGAAACAACACCCTAGTTGCATTACTTTGTGTGCTTTCAGTTGCATAATAGAAGGCTTCAGCTGAAGTCTTCAATTATTTGAGTGAGAAATTACCTCTTTCTCAAAAACTACGTTACTTCTCACATCGCTGTATACTATCAACAGGTTCTCCTTTGCTAGTTACCAGTAGTTTTTATGCTTACAATTATCTTGTGTGATTACCAATGGTGTCCAGTGCCTTCTTTAGTAAAGGGCACGTCTGTGAGAGATACTTAAACTTGTATTGTAACACAAGGCTTGAATTTGGAGTAAAATTCCACAATAAGCTTTTGTAGCTGAACATGTTAACTTAGCTAGAACTTTGTACTAAGTTTATCATGTTAAAACTGTTGTATTTGAACATACACTAAAGGAATATTTATCTTAGTCTTATACTGTAGGTCAGTGCACTTTGATATTCGACAGAATTGAACGATATTTACCGGACACCAAGATGAACATTTGAACATTAAAGAGGTACATGTCATATGATATTATTCAATTGGAAATTAGTATTATTATTACGTAGATCCTGAGTTTACTGGCCCAAAGGTAAAGTCACTGACCATTGAACATTGTAGTTAAATTCAGGCCCTGGACTATTTGAAGGGACATCAAAGATGTATGACTACCCCATGCCATACAGCTTATCAACCATTAATTTAATCAAGTGAACCTTATGTACACCAAAATAAAGGTTTTTCTTTCCTTCATTACCCAAAGAACTCAGCTCTGTTATTTATTTCCATCCTCATTATTTTGTCAGAAAGAAAAAGTGTTTTTGTGTAAGGGTGAACACCAATTTAAAGACGCCTTGTGCACTTTTCGGAGCGTAATAATTAATCAAGGCCCTTGTAGCACAAGCTATAGCCTTGTGAACTTATCAAATTTTCCCCTAAAAACGCAACAAATTTGCTCTAAAATAAGCAGAAGGCTATGTGAACTTATCAAATTTTGCCCTAAAAATGCAACAAATTTGCCCTAAAATAAGCGCAAGACTATAGCCTTGTGAACTTATCCAATTTCGCCCTAAAACGCAACAAAATTGCTCTAAAATAAGCACAAGACTATAGCCTTGTGAACTTATCCAATTTCGCCCTTAAACGCAACAAAATTGCTCTAAAATAAGCACAAGACTATAGCCTTGTGAACTTATCCAATTTTGGCCTAAAAATGCAACAAATTTGCTCTGAAATAAGCGCAAGACTATAGCCTCGTGAACCTATCCAATTTTGCCCTAAAACGCAACTATAGCCTTGTGAACTTATCCAATTTCGCCCTAAAACGCAACAAAGTTGCTCTAAAATAAGCACAAGACTATAGCCTTGTGAACTTATCCAATTTTGGCCTAAAAATGCAACAAATTTGCTCTGAAATAAGCGCAAGACTTATAGCCTTATGAACTTATCAAATTTTGGCCTAAAAATGCAACAAATTTGCTCTGAAATAAGCGCAAGACTATAGCCTTGTGAACTTATCCAATTTCGCCCTAAAACGCAACAAAATTGCTCTAAAATAAGCACAAGACTATAGCCTTGTGAACTTATCCAATTTTGGCCTAAAAATGCAACAAATTTGCTCTGAAATAAGCGCAAGACTATAGCCTTGTGAACTTATCCAATTTCGCCCTAAAACGCAACAAAATTGCTCTAAAATAAGCACAACACTATAGCCTTGTGAACTTATCCAATTTTGGCCTAAAAATGCAACAAATTTGCTCTGAAATAAGCGCAAGACTATAGCCTTGTGAACTTATCCAATTTCGCCCTAAAACGCAACAAAATTGCTCTAAAATAAGCACAAGACTATAGCCTTGTGAACTTATCCAATTTTGGCCTAAAAATGCAACAAATTTGCTCTGAAATAAGCGCAACACTATAGCCTTGTGAACTTATCCAATTTTGCCCTAAAACGCAACTATAGCCTTGTGAACTTATCAATTGTGGCCTAAAAACGCAACAAATTTGCTGTAAAATAAGCGCAAGACTATAGCCTTGTGAACTTATCAAATTTTTTCCCTAAAACACAACAAATTTGCTCTAAAATAAGCACAAGACTATAGCCTTGTGAACTTATCAAATTTTGGCCTAAAAATGCAACAAATTTGCTCTGAAATAAGCGCAAGACTATAGCCTTGTGAACTTATCCAATTTTGCCCTAAAACGCAACTATAGCCTTGTGAACTTATCCAATTTCGCCCTAAAACGCAACAAAATTGCTCTAAAATAAGCACAAGGCTATAGCCTTGTGAACTTATCAAATTTCGCCCTAAAACGCAACAAAATTGCTCTAAAATAAGCACAAGGCTATAGCCTTGTGAACTTATCAAATTTCGCCCTAAAACGCAACAAAATTGCTCTAAAATAAGCGCAAGACTATAGCCTTGTGAAATTATCAAATTTTGGCCTAAAAAGGAAAAAATTTGCTTTGAAATAAGCGCAAGACTATAGCCTTGTGAACTTATCAAATTTTTCCCTAAAACACAACAAATTTGCTCTAAAATAAGCACAAGACTAAAGCCTTGTGAACTTATCAAATTTTGCCCTAAAAATGCAACAAAATTTTCCCCTAAAATGCAACAAATTTGCTCTAAAATAAGCACAAGACTATAGCCTTGTGAAATTATCAAATTTTGGCCTAAAAAGGAAAAAATTTGCTTTGAAATAAGCGCAAGACTATAGCCTTGTGAACTTATCAAATTTTTCCCTAAAACACAACAAATTTGCTCTAAAATAAGCACAAGACTAAAGCCTTGTGAACTTATCAAATTTTGCCCTAAAAATGCAATAAATTTGCTCTAAAATAAGCACAAGGCTATAGCCTTGTGAATTTATCCAATTTTGGCCGAAAAATGCAACAAATTTGCTCTGAAATAAGCGCAAGACTATAGCCTTGTGAACTTATCCAATTTTGCCCTAAAACGCAACAAAATTGCTCTAAAATAAGCACAAGCCTTGTGAACTTATCAAATTTCCCCCTTAAAAACGCAACAAATTTGCTGTAAAATAAGCACAAGGCTATAGCCTTGTGAACTTATCAAATTTTGCCCTAAAACGCAACAAAATTGCTCTAAAATAAGCACAAGGCTATAGCCTTGTGAACTTATCCAATTTTGGCCTAAAAATGCAACAAAATTTTGCCCTAAAATGCAACAAATTCGCTCTAAAATAAGCACAAGGCTATAGCCTTGTGAACTTATCCAATTTTGCCCTAAAAATGCAACAAAATTTTCCCCTAAAATGCAACAAATTTGCTCTAAAATAAGCACAAGGCTATAGCCTTGTGAACTTATCCAATTTTGCCCTAAAACACAACAAAATTACTCTAAAATAAGCACAAGGCTATAGCCTTGTGAACTTATCAAATTTTGCCCTAAAACGCAACAAAATTGCTCTAAAATAAGCACAAGACTATAGCCTTGTGAACTTATCAAATTTTGGCCTAAAAATGCAACAAATTTGCTCTGAAATAAGCGCAAGACTATAGCCTTGTGAACTTATCCAATTTTGGCCTAAAAATGCAACAAAATTGTGCCCTAAAGTGCAACAAATTCGCTCTAAAATAAGCACAAGGCTATAGCCTTGTGAACTTATCCAATTTTGCCCTAAAAATGCAACAAAATTTTCCCCTAAAATGCAACAAATTCGCTCTAAAATAAGCACAAGACTATAGCCTTGTGAACTTATCCAATTTTGGCCGAAAAATGCAACAAATTTGCTCTGAAATAAGCGCAAGACTATAGCCTTGTGAACTTATCAAATTTTGCCCTAAAAGGCAACAAAATTGCTCTAAAATAAGCACAAGACTATAGCCTTGTGAACTTATCAAATTTTGGCCTAAAAATGCAACAAAATTGCTCTAAAATAAGCACAAGACTTTAGCCTTGTGAACTTATCGAATTTTGGCCTAAAAATGCAACAAATTTGCTCTGAAATAAGCGCAAGACTATAGCCTTGTGAACTTATCAATTTTTTCCCTTAAACACAACAAATTTGCTCTTAAATAAGCACCAGACTAAAGCCTTGTGAACTTATCCAATTTTGCCCTAAAAATGCAACAATATTTTTCCCTAAAACACAACAAAATTGCTCTAAAATAAGCGCAAGACTATAGCCTTGTGAACTTATCCAATTTTGCCCTAAAACGCAACAAAATTGCTCTAAAATAAGCACAAGACTATAGCCTTGTGAACTTATCAAATTTTGGCCTAAAAATGCAACAAATTTGCTCTGAAATAAGCGCAAGACTATAGCCTTGTGAACTTATCAAATTTTGCCCTAAAAACGCAACAAATTTGCTCTAAAATAAGCACAAGGCCATAGCCTTGTGAACTTATCCAATTTTGGCCTAAAAATGCAACAAAATTTTGCCCTAAAATGCAACAAATTCGCTCTAAAATAAGCACAAGACTATAGCCTTGTGAACTTATCAAATTTTGGCCTAAAAATGCAAAAAATTTGCTCTGAAATAAGCGCCTTGTGAACTTATAAATTTTTTCCCTAAAACACAACAAATTTGCTCTAAAATAAGCACAAGACTAAAGCCTTGTGAACTTATCCAATTTTGCCCTAAAAATGCAACAAAATTTTGCCCTAAAATGCAACAAATTCGCTCAAAAATAAGCACAAGGCTATAGCCTTGTGAACTTATCCAATTTTGCCCTAAAAATGCAACAACATTTATCCCTAAAATGCAACAAATTTGCTCTAAAATAAGCACAAGGCTATAGCCTTGTGAACTTATCCAATTTTGGCCGAAAAATGCAATAAATTTGCTCTGAAATAAGCGCAAGACTATAGCCTTGTGAACTTATCAAATTTTGGCCTAAAAATGCAACAAATTTGCTCTGAAATAAGCGCAAGACTATAGCCTTGTGAACTTATCCAATTTTGCCCTAAAACGCAACAAAATTGCTCTAAAATAAGCACAAGACTATAGCCTTGTGAACTTATCCAATTTTGGCCTAAAAATGCAACAAATCTGCTCTGAAATAAGCGCAAGACTATAGCCTTGTGAACTTATCCAATTTCACCCTAAAACGCAACAAAATTGCTCTAAAATAAGCACAAGGCTATAGCCTTGTGAACTTATCCAATTTTCCCCTAAAAACACAACAAATTTGCTGTAAAATAAGCACAAGGCTATAGCCTTGTGAACTTATCAAATTTTTCCCTAAAAACGCAACAAATTTGCTCTAAAATAAGCACAAGGCCATAGCCTTGGGAACTTATCCAATTTTGCCCTAAAAATGCAACAAATTTGCTCTGAAATAAGCGCAAGACTATAGCCTTGTGAACTTATCCAATTTCGCCCTTAAACGCAACAAAATTGCTCTAAAATAAGCACAAGACTATAGCCTTGTGAACTTATCCAATTTTGCCCTAAAACGCAACAAATTTGCTGTAAAATAAGCACAAGGCTATCCAATTTTGCCCTAAAAATGCAACAAAATTTTGCCCTAAAATGCAACAAATTTGCTCTAAAATAAGCACAAGGCTACATAGCCTTGTGAACTTATCCAATTTTGCCCTAAAAATGCAACAAAATTTTCCCCTAAAATGCAACAAATTTGCTCTAAAATAAGCACAACACTATAGCCTTGTGAACTTATCCAATTTTGGCCTAAAAATGCAACAAATTTGCTCTGAAATAAGCGCAAGACTTGTGAACTTATCAAATTTTTCCCTAAAACACAACAAATTTGCTCTAAAATAAGCACAAGGCTATAACCTTGTGAACTTATCAAATTTTCCCCTAAAAACGTAACAAATTTGCTCTAAAATAAGCACAAGGCTTATATAGCCTTGTGAACTCATCAAATTTTTCCCTAAAAAACGCAACCAATTTTGTATCAAATTTTGCACTAAAAATGCAACAAATTTGCTCTGAAATAAGCGCAAGACTATAGCCTTGTGAACTTATCAAATTTTGCCCTAAAAACGCAACAAATTTGCTCTAAAATAAGCACAAGGCCATAGCCTTGTGAACTTATCCAATTTTGGCCTAAAAATGCAACAAAATTTTGCCCTAAAATGCAACAAATTCGCTCTAAAATAAGCACAAGACTATAGCCTTGTGAACTTATCAAATTTTGGCCTAAAAATGCAAAAAATTTGCTCTGAAATAAGCGCCTTGTGAACTTATAAATTTTTTCCCTAAAACACAACAAATTTGCTCTAAAATAAGCACAAGACTAAAGCCTTGTGAACTTATCCAATTTTGGCCTAAAAATGCAACAAAATTTTGCCCTAAAATGCAACAAATTCGCTCAAAAATAAGCACAAGGCTATAGCCTTGTGAACTTATCCAATTTTGCCCTAAAAATGCAACAACATTTTTCCCTAAAATGCAACAAATTTGCTCTAAAATAAGCACAAGGCTATAGCCTTGTGAACTTATCCAATTTTGGCCGAAAAATGCAATAAATTTGCTCTGAAATAAGCGCAAGACTATAGCCTTGTGAACTTATCCAATTTTGCCCTAAAACGCAACAAAATTGCTCTAAAATAAGCACAAGACTATAGCCTTGTGAACTTATCCAATTTTGGCCTAAAAATGCAACAAATCTGCTCTGAAATAAGCGCAAGACTATAGCCTTGTGAACTTATCCAATTTCACCCTAAAACGCAACAAATTTGCTCTAAAATAAGCACAAGACTATAGCCTTGTGAACTTATCCAATTTCGCCCTTAAACGCAACAAAATTGCTCTAAAATAAGCACAAGACTATAGCCTTGTGAACTTATCCAATTTTGCCCTAAAACGCAACAAATTTGCTGTAAAATAAGCACAAGGCTATCCAATTTTGCCCTAAAAATGCAACAAAATTTTGCCCTAAAATGCAACAAATTTGCTCTAAAATAAGCACAAGGCTACATAGCCTTGTGAACTTATCCAATTTTGCCCTAAAAATGCAACAAAATTTTCCCCTAAAATGCAACAAATTTGCTCTAAAATAAGCACAACACTATAGCCTTGTGAACTTATCCAATTTTGGCCTAAAAATGCAACAAATTTGCTCTGAAATAAGCGCAAGACTTGTGAACTTATCAAATTTTTCCCTAAAACACAACAAATTTGCTCTAAAATAAGCACAAGGCTATAACCTTGTGAACTTATCAAATTTTCCCCTAAAAACGTAACAAATTTGCTCTAAAATAAGCACAAGGCTTATATAGCCTTGTGAACTCATCAAATTTTTCCCTAAAAAACGCAACCAATTTTGTATCAAATTTTGCACTAAAAATGCAACAAATTTGCTCTAAAATAAGCACAAGGCCATAGCCTTATGAACTTATCAATTTTTGCCCTAAAACGCAACGAATTTGCTCTAAAATAAGCACAAGGCTATGTGAACTTATTAAATTTTGCCCTAAAAATGCAATAAATTTGCTGTAAAATAAGCACAAGCCTTGTGAACTTATCCAATTTTGCCCTAAAAATGCAACAAATTTGCTCTAAAATAAGCAAAAAACTTGCGTAGGTTTCAATCTTTGCTCTTCAATGTGCAAATTTTAGAGCAAATTCATTGCATATCACAAGCAAGGGGTCCAGCATTTTCATCAAAACTTTGAAACAAACAAACAAACACAAATACACTATGTAATTTTAAAACAGACACAGGTAAATAGCCATTTATAATTGCCTGTTTATTACGTAAAGAGTATCATCAAGTTTTAGATCCGGTACTAAAGGGACATCAAAGTTTGGACTATTAGCTGACCAGCAACACTTGTAACCAAATGTTGTAACACAGCACAACATTTTTGAAATGCAAACTGTTCTTTGAAATGCTAAGCAAGAAATTTCTTGCTTAGCAAATTTTTGTGCTTAGCAGCTCTATGATATTGGGCCCAGGGCAACAGAGTCCATGGCCTCCGTGAAGTTCCACGCCTGTGAGAAATGTTGATGTTATCCAATGATCTCGGCACATTTTTAACATTGGGCTTATTTAAGTGTGTGTGTTTTTTTGGCTCATTGAAACTCCAATCAGGTTTCTGAGAGGTTCAAAGGAACTGGAATTTTCAACAAGACTTGCACAGCCAATTACAAGTATGTCAACTATACTATGATTAATTAATTACACACAGCTACATGTAAATAGCATTAAACTCCTAACATGTGTTGCTTTTGTTGACATCCTACCAAATATTTTGTTTGTAGAAAATGAAGGAAGAACACTTTTTTTTACACGATACAAAACCAGACTAGCTTCAAGAGATTTTCAGAATTTACATTCATTATTTACATTACAGTTTGTAAAACTGGTAATTTTGGGCACTCAGTGCTTCATACATGTTTGACGGCACTGGACACTAGTGGTAATTACTCAAAATAATTGTTAGCACAAAAAAAAACTTACTTGGTATCGAGCAATGGAGAGCAGTTGATAGTTTAAAACATGGTGAAAAATGGCTCCCTCTATAAAAGTAACGCAGTTTTTGAGAAAGAAGAATTTTCTCACTCAGATAATGACATACTTCAGCTGAAGCCTTTTATTATGTATCTGAAATCACACAAAGTAATTGTTGTTATTTTATGCATATATGTTGGGATACCCCAGGTAAGAATACTGGTCTTTGACAATTACCAATTGTGTCCAGTGCATTTAATATGCATACACAACTTGTTTGTACAATACATAGTCACTGTTTAAAGTCAGTGGACACTATTGGTAGTTACTCAAAATAATTATTAGCACAAAACCTTTCTTGGTGACGAGTAATGGGGAGAGGTTGATAGTATAAAACATTGTGAGAAACGGCTCCCTCTGAAGTGCCATACTTTTTTGAGAAAGAAGTAATTTTCCACGAATTTGATTTCGAGACCTCAAGTTTAGAACTTGAGGTCTCAAAATCAACCATCTAAAGGGAGTTTTCTTCTGTCATTATTATCTCGCAACTTTGATGACCGATTGAGCTCAAATTTTCACAGGTTAGTTATTTTATGCACATGTTGAAATACACCAACTGTTGTAGGCTAGTCTTTGAAAATTACCAATAGTGTCCACTGCGTTTAAGGTACAAATTTTCTCATCTATGTAAATGTATACATGAATTACTGCTATTTGTCTGACATCAGTGCTCCGTACAAGACAACACGTCTATCGCAGTGTCTACCACAGCTATGTTTTCGAACTACACGTTTCTGCTCAAGTCTCACACAGTTTTGTACATACTTGGGTAACACCAAAAAATAAAATTTGTGTCACAACTTTCTTTCCACTTAAAAGTTATAGCTGACATAAAAAATAAAATTATTTAAAGTTGTTGACAAGAAATGATCAAAATTTTGCAAAATAAGAACTAGCTCCATGTACAAGTACATGTAGGCTTGGCAAAATTGACTGGAAAACTTGTAACGCGACCGACCGTAATGCGACTGACCATGGTTTTTGCAGTGTATACCTTAAATTTCAAGCTGCTGACCATTTATAAGTATCCTGTCAGAGAATGTATAAGAGATGTGCGTTACATGTAGTAAAACTTTCGCAAGAATTTTAGTTAGAGGAAACTTAGAATTGAGTATTGTGTATTTTTTACCATGCGACTGACCGCTTTTTACAATGTACAATGATATAACATCCAGAGCACTAAGCCCACAACATTTATATAAAATACAAGTTAATTTACATTCGTTATATACATCATTCCCAATTGAAATGAACACAATACTTACAGTGCACAAAACTCAACCATTCTCAGGGACGGACACACCTATACATGGGCTGGTTATGGGTGCGTTCTTTTAGCTTCCCTGTGTCAACCCCCTGGTGCTACTTCGGGTGAGCCCCTGACAAGAGCTAATCGAACGATCACTCACCCTCTCGTGGTGAAATCATGCACCTGGGGCCAGCCCCAAGTGACCCGTTCCACAAGCAGGGCACTTGGGGCTGACCCGGGTAATGCATCAAATCTATTAGAACGTACCGGGGGCAGACTGGGGTCGACCCATCATACAATATAAGTACAATATTGGATGCTTACGAGCAGTGTTGTAACTAGACCAACTCTAGTGGTGGGCTCTTAATCCAACTCAGTGCACCAAGGGGAGCAGTTCAACAAAATTATCTGTGTTTAGATATGAGGCCATCTTTGCTGAAGTGCCATCTGGGAGAAATCTGTGCTGGGTAGCACAGTGTATTTTGCTCAGAGTGCTGGGTGAGATTTTGTTAGTTCTGGGCTGGGTGAGATTTTGTTAGTTCTGGGCAGGCTCGCCTGGCCCCACCCACTGTGCTGCTACAACAGTGCTTACGAGTATAGCAGGATATAATCGTAAGCCTTGTGAAAGGGAACAGTCCAGATTTCCAGGAGTGATTATATTCTGCTATTATGTATGAGTGAAGTGCATCCTATAATACTTATTTTGTTTTATACCTCACAAATAGGTCCTTATTGTCATTTGTTATTTTAAAATAAAGTATGACAAGGATATGTAAGTGCGGTTATAAAACAATTTATATACATTTTGAGTTAGTCTCCAAGTATTAGTGCAATATACTTAGCCTTGTGCCTGCTTTAATGTACCCTTGTTTATAAAGTTAGTCACACAGAGAAAAACATCTTCATGGCTACAGTTTGTTGGGCCATTTCATTGTTGTTATAAAGTACACTATTCTGTACGGAGCAACTTGTAATCTTCATAGGTTGGGGGGTGGGTGGGGTGCCAAGCAGGACTGTCATCATTGTTCTCTGGTGGCACATTTAATAAAGTGCAAAATATGTTTAAATTTGGGCGAGCAAAATAAAAAAATTGGTCTACACAGATTGATAGAGACCCACTAGAGCCCAGGAAACATATTCAGTAAAAAAAAAAAGTGGACATAGAATGTGCCACTTATTTGTGTATTTGTATTCTTATTTGGTGGGAAGAGAAGAGGGGGTAGGGTTGGGGAGCAACGGTTAGAGGTCCCTGTTCATCTGGGACCAAAACATTGCCTATGCAAAAAGGGCACTTAAAAAACAAACAAACAAAAACAGACCTCCCCACGAAACCAAGCAACAATCTGTTTATGCTTTCAAAGTGCAGTGATAAGATCAACAACTTATCTCTCTGTTTGTCTGCTACTGGAAAGTTGAGCTCAAGGTGTCTTGGATAGCCAGGTTGACGAATTCAATGAAATCGTGTCGTCGTCGTCAAATGAGCCAAAATCTGCACTACACAATCCTGCCATCCTGGTGGGGAGACACAGTCCCAATGATCCACATGGGATATGATCTGGAACACAGGCTATAGGGGGAAATTATATAGAAATAGTTCATGACTTTCAAAACTCATGGATTAGGGAATTGGTCACAAGTACAGAAACACCTCCAGATAAGATGGCAACATGCCCGCGGTGACATCCTAAATCAAGTGGACGTAGCTCTCACCTTGAAGTGGCCTGGTGAGTGTCCAGCCTTGTGAGCTGGGCAATGGGGAACTTTTGGGACGGTTGGTGGCAGCAGACTTACCAGGTAAATTCCATTGTTCTTGGTAATCTGCGCATGCTCAGAACTACGTAAACAATGACAATTTACCTGGCAAGTCTGCTACCACCTAGCGTTCCAAAGTCTCCCATACCACATAACAAAACAAACAAACTAAAACAACAACAACCATTACTCAAAAATGTTGGCCCGATACACAAGGAAAAATCCAACCTTCCCAAGTCCTCCTAATATAGCTGATCAAAGAGTTGGTTTCACAGTCAAATTCATTAACATATATTTGATATCAAAACATCAAGCAGAACTTACTGCAGTTTGCCTCATCTTTGAAGTTTCCACAGTCATCCATAGTATCACATAAGAGATTTTTAGGAACGCAGCGTGAGTTTCCACAATCGATCTGATCAGTTGTACACGCTAAAATTAAAAAACAGGAAATGTTCCTTCAAAATAAAAACACCAGAAAATTCTCTCATTATACTCTCACAGTTAAGACTGGAGTCCTGTGACTCCTGGCGGGTATACTTTGGTCAAGTTCGCCCAAGAGTGTTAGCATAAAAACTTACTTGGTAACAAGTGATGGAGAGCTGTTGATAGTATAAAAAAAGTAAAAAAAAGTTGTGAGAAACGGCTCCCTCTGAAGTATACGTACAATATAGTTTTCAAGAAAGAATTAATTTTCCACAAAATTTGATTTTGAGACCAAGCATCCGAAATCAAGCATCTAAAAGCACACAACTTTGTGTGACACAGTGTGTTTTTTCTTTCATTTTTATTTGCAACTTCGACAACCAAGTTTAAATTTTCCCAGGTTTGTTATTTTGTGAACATATTGAGATACAGGTTGTGGTTTCCCTCCTCTGATTTCTTCCCATTGTTGTTGTTTTTTAAATGGTGTTATTATTATTGTTTGTTTAGCATTCACTGGATATGTACTTGTATTGTTGTGTTTACATTGTCTCTGCTTGCGCCTTGAACATCTGTAAAGATTGGTTTGGCGCATTAAAAATACCTACTATTATTTATTGTTTTTATACACCAAGTGAGAAGACTGGTGTATCCAGTGTCTTTAACTAGTAGTTGTTCAGTGTCGTACATAGGGAATGCATACAGATATTGAAGTGCAAACATAAAAATTATTTTCTCTTTTCAAATTACAGAAGTACAACAAAAATCGAAAGAGCTGAGCATCTTGAAAAGGGGGTCTTCCTAAATTTGATGAAATTTTAAAACAATTTAGGGTTGAATAAAAAAATACAAAGAAAAATTATCAGGTGGGATAGCTGATGACTTCCCCAAACAAAGTTGTTTCATACCTGTAGTATGCCACAAAATTTGTTTATGATTACTAAAAAAATATTGGTCTTAGAAAAGAGATTTTGTTACATACGAGTGCAGTTGATTTCATCACTAGCGTCTAAGCAATCGTCTATTCCATTACATCTCCAGAAACCCGGCATACAGAGAGAGTTTGCACAATGGAACTGTGTTGAGCTGCAATCTGCAAATAAAACAAAAAATAGCATTCAACAATAGCAAGTTTCATCAACTAAGAAATAAAAGTGTTAGAGTTCAGTTTGTTATTCGGGATGATCCACCAGTTACCATGGTTACACAATGCCCAAATATTGTTTTTCATCTCATTTCATTTATTAATTTTACAAGTAAAGACGCAAGTGCATACAATAAGAACGGAAAATAAAACAAATATATGTACATACAATTAGGAGACAGAACAAAAAAAGAAGAAAACAAAAAACTAGAACCCCTGTTGGATTTTAAAAAAAAGTAAACTAAATTACTATCGAGTTAATCTCCTCATGCAACAATTAAAGAAAAGACAATATAAAAGGACGTTAGATGGACATTACTAAAACATGGCTTACAGTATAAAAATAAAGAACTATACAAGCAATTAAAACTATAGAAGCACAAAGTAGCAATTTTGTAAACGAGAGATTCAGATAAAACAAATATCAGGTCCTCGAAGCTCGAACATCTTGATAAACTTATAGGGGGTTCGTTAGACCAGACATTTCTCCAAATATAGCTGCTATAATTAATATTTGGGATGACCCAGTTACACTTGCACCCAAATATCTTAAACTTCAAACCTCGAACATCTTGAAAGGAGTTTGTAAGACCAAAGTGAATGTTGGCTGTATAAATTGAAAATGACCTGTTCAGTAGAAAACTGTGGTGGTGTACTTTATTGTGGTATTCTTACATTAAAGTCAAAATATGAAAATACACTTCTTAGATATTAAGAGATTAGAGTTTGCTGTTTACCACATCCGAGTTCATCCCTCATGTCTAAACAGTCAATCTCTCGGTCACACACCATCTGAAGGGAGATTTTGTTGCCATCACCGCAATCAAAATAACCTAGAGTAGGCAAGAAAACGGTTTGATAAACTCATAAAGCATAATTATAACTATATACCTCATCATTACAGAATCCTCTAAACTGATTGGTTAAAAACGGAGTCATGGAAATACCTATGGTTTTGACATCACCTTGGGCCTACAATTTTAACTGTGCCTACAATTTTAACTGTGCCCCGCATAGCAGTCAATATTTCCATGCTGTACATTTGTTTTGTGTTCGCTTGGTTACTTTTCCATGATTCATCTTTTTACTGTAGTCTGCTTTTGTATTTCCATTTCTTTTTGCTGTTTTTTTCTGAAAGGACTCCAACGAAAATAAGTCTAAGTTATTGGCTTTTTGGGGGCCTACCTTATGAATATTTTGTACAGCTTTTCTTTCTTGTGTTCTACTTTGGTTTACTTTACTTCAATGTTTTTTTTAAATATTTCTTTTTACTTCACACCAATTTACATCCAATCAGGAGGACAACACAGAATTGTTTAGTGTGTTGCTCATGGAAACAAGTACGTGTGAATCCATTGTAAAATGCGAATACAAGTTTTGTTTCACTGAGACAAAAACTATTTATGTGACATCGCTTTACTCATTTATCAAAAACTACAGCACCTCAGCAAATTATATTTAAAGGGGTACTTTCTACCATCATTATCTTCAAACCGTGCAAGTTTTTGTTTTGTGTCAGACAAAAAGTAACGAAACCCTTTAACTGATCGCTGACCAGTTTTTTCACTGGCTGTATCTGAACATATGCATAAAATAACAAACCTGTGAAAATTTGAGCTCAATCGGTCGTCGAAGTTGTGAGATAATAATGAAAGAAAAACACCCTCATCACACAAAGTTACTTCTTTCTCAAAAACTACTGCACTTCAGGGGGAGCCGTTTCTCACAATGTTTTATACTATCAACCTCTCCCCATTACTCGTTACCAAGTAAGGTTTTGTGCTAATAATTATTTGAAGTAATTACCAGTGTCCACTGCCTTTAAGGTTATTTTTGCTTTGCTCCATAGTAGCTAGGCCTACATGTAGTTGTCAGTTTTTTTTTGTGGAAGTATTGAAACAAAAGTGTATTTGAATTGAAAAGTTGAAAACTTACTGCAGTTTCTTTCATCGCTCCCGTCCCCACAATCATCATTGCCATCACATCGATAGTAAAAGTCCATCTTACAAAGTCCATTGTCACATCGAAACTGCCTCTCGGAACATTCTGTAACCAATCAAAATCATTGCGTGTCTTACAATAATAAACGGTTGTATGGCTTCTGACTGGCACCCCGAACAAAGATATTGACAAAATAGGGACACCGCCAACATAGGGCTAGATAGCTCAGTTGGTAGAGCGCCGGCACGTTAATCCGGAGGTCGTTGGTTCGAATCCCACTCCAGTCAATTCTTTGTTCAACCCCAAAAATCATGTCAAACTTTACCCAGTCAGTTTCCATTGTGGTTTATATTGATTACAATAATAAAAACAGACATAATCATTTGATACCATTCACTGGTGTTCAAGAAACATGAACATTTCCATTTTGATCATTGTACATTTAAAAGTTAATATTTGGTATTGGTAAAAAACAAATAACAGGATTTTCACTTGGTGAATCCCAATATATGCATGAAATAAAAAAACCTGTAAAGACATGGGCTCAATGGGAGACTTTCTGGGACGATAGAGGGCAGCAGACTTACCGGGTAAATCCATTGTTCTCAGAATTATGCGCATGTTCAGAACTACGTAAACAATGGAAATTTACCCGGTATGTCTGCTGCCACCTAGCGTTGGAAAGTCTCCTATTGGTCGTTGAAGTTGCTAGAAATAATGAAAGAAAAAACACTCTTGTTGCACAACTAATTTGCTTGTTTTCAGATGCCTGAGAAAGACTTCAGGCCTGAAGTCTTTCTCAGATTCAAATATTTTAGTGAGAAGTTACCTCTTTCTCAAAAACTGTATTACTTCTGAAGGAGCCGTTTGTCAGAATCGCGCTGCGTTTATTTATTTTTTGACTGTTCTTTAACCACCCCTGGAACACATTGGTTCAGCCTTCTCGCATGATGTATAGCCTTGAGCCAATTGCAATGCTTTATACTACATGTACCAACAGCTCTCAATTGCTCTTTACTAAGTAAGTTTTTAAGGATAAAAACTATTTTAAGTAAATACTAATATTGTCCAGTGCTTTTGAGAGAGCACAACTATCAACTCATTTTGTAAAGATACGATTCTTATTTTACTTATAAATAAGTAAATAGATGGCAGCATTGGTAAAATACAGATTCAGTCTGATTAATTAAATGAAATGCAGCATTTGGTGACACAATACCCCCTTTAAAGCCTAAATTAAAATATGATTGATATAAATGAAAGTTGAAGTCAATTATAGCTTACCACAATTGTGTTCATCGCTGAGATCAAAACAGTCAAACAGTCCGTCACAAACCTGGTTGGACCAAATTGTTGTCATCCCACCATCGCAGTCAAAATGTTCTGCGATCGAAAATGAGAAGAGAAATGTTCAATGTGTACGGTAAATTTATAGAGGTCAATTGTAAACTCAATAGTGCAATCATTTATTCTAATGTATTTTCTATGCTTACTAGTATTGCTTGATAAAATTTTTAAAAAATAATTCATCATTAAAAACTTTTACTCTCCGTGCATGAGATGCAATTCTTATTTCACAGAACTCGGGATAGTGCAGAGTATATGTAGTGCTTGATGTCAGGATAGAACCAAAACTAATATCTTTTTCCCGATCTAAATTTCCATCTATTAATTCTTATTTGATAAGTAAATTTGCCACTTAAAGGGAAGGTACACGTTTGGCAATTACTCAAAACAAATATTAACTTACAAACGTGTTTGGTAACAAGCATTGAAGAGCTGTTGATAGTATAAGACATTGTGGGAAATGACTCCCTCTGAAGTAACGTAGTTTTTGAGAAAGAGGTAATTTCTCACTAGAATTAGAAGTCTTTTATTATCTGTAAAGCACACAAATTCGTCCAACAAGGGTGTTTTTTCTTTCATCATTTTCTTGCAACTTCGATGACCGATTGAGCCCAAATTTTTACAGGCTTGTTATTTTATGCTTATGATGCGATACACCAAGTGGTCTTTGATAATTACCAAACGTGTACAGTGCCTTTAAATCTGACTCACTACTGGAAAAATTACTTGCTTAGCTACAAGTGACTGCTTAAGTTTAAATTATTCAGACTAGAGAAAGTTGCTATGTCGAATGTTTTGGAGTAAACACCCAATTGAACTGAATTGGACAAAGATGAAGGGCCATAACATCACCAACAACTCTTTTCAGAGCTAAAACTCTTCCTTGAAAAAGTTTTAAAATGGTTCTGACTGAGCAACAATGGAAGAAAATTGAAGACAATGAAGACAGTTTCAGTTTTAGATTGACCATTTATAATAACTGTTACATAAAAGCAGATTGAGCATGGTATCTTACGTGGTGGTAGCTGACCCTTGAGTAGTGGTGTGATAAACTTCATCATGGTGGTCACATTGGTGTAGTAGTTTACTTCTCCGCAGTTCTTGCCTCCGCTGACCAACCCTACAGCAAACCATCTCCCCTGGGTGCCACCGGTAGCATCATTGCTCTGGCAAACTAGTCCACTTCCACTGTCACCCTGTAATCAAATGTACGATATGGATTCAAATAAACTAGCTATTTACTGATCCTTTTTATTTGAAACTTTTTGAATTGGGTGCCGTTTCTCAAAGTGTTCTAATACTATCACCAGCTCCCCATTGCTCAGTTTTGATGCTACAATTATTTTGAGTAATTACCAATAGTGTCCAGTGCCTTTAAGGAAATCAAAGCCATGAGAACATTTTTCTGAGTTCTGTGAAAAAAAAATCACAGGCATATTATTCGGGCATGTCGGGTGGGATTCAAACCCACGACCCTTGCAATTCTAGAGCAGTGTCTTACCAACTAGACCACCGAGATTGCCCGGTAGCTAGAGGCAGTTCGAATCCTATGTTTTAATACACCAATGACATACATGTATGATTCAAACTGCCTGTAGCTACCGGCTAATCTCGGTGGTCTAGTTGGTATGACACTGCTCTAGAATTGCAAAGGTCGTGGGTTCGAATCCTATCAGAGTAGAGTAATATGCCTGTGATTTTGTTCCCAGAACTCGGGAAAGTACGGAGTATACAGTGCACACATCGATGTACACTATGGGTAAAAACAAAATTAATATAACCCGATACAAATTTAAAGGAACACGTTGCCTTGGATCGGACGAGTTGGTCTATTAAAAGCGTTTGAAACCGTTTGTTATGAAATGCATATGGTTAGAAAAGATGTTTTAAAAGTAGAATATAATGATCCACACAAGTATCACTCGAAACTGCACGGTTTTCCTTTTACGTCACGAACTATCACGGTCGGCCATTTATGGGAGTCAACATTTTGACTCCCATAAATGGCCGACCGTGTTAGTCGACAGGGTAAAAAGAAAACCACGCAATTTCGAGGCATATTTGTGTAGATCATTGTATTCTACTTTTACAATATCTTTCTAACCATATACATTTTACATCATACGGTTACAGAACGATTTTCAAAGACCAACTCGACCGATCCAAGGCAACGTGTTCCTTTAACATCTACTAAGTTTTAATGCTAACATTTTTTTGGCAGCAATTACCAACAGTGTTCGGTGCCTTTAAGCACAAAATTAGCCACCTAACACAAAAACACTATGCTTACCAGATAAAGGTTACCAGCCAAAATACCAAGTCACCTTTTTATTGGTATCATGCCTAGTTCTGCTAAGCAGAACCTTCTTAAGCAAAATCTTCAGCTATAAAGCACCTCTGTTGATTTTACAAAGAGTCCAGACTAGTCTAATCTCGAGCTTAGACGTGTTACTCGTCCTATAACTTAGGACTAGCCTGAAGTTATTAATATCTCCTAGGACTACTCCCACCTACGTTTGTAAGTTAGGGCTAGTCATAACTTTTTGTGAAATCGACCCCTGGACTTGACAAAGATTCAAGGTATAATAAACCTACTGTACACGCTCCTTCCCGGCGTCCGCTGACTGTAGGCACTATACCAGCGCAGAACTTCTGCTCATTGACCTGTAGGATGTGTCTTGGGGAAATAGTAGAAGCAAACTCATAACAAGTGTCTTGGGAGAGTAGAGGCATGGCGATGTACATCTGCTCTTTCTGGAGGGAAACTGAACAAAGAGGAAAAGATTGTAACAATAAGTTTTTAAGAATTTGTCAATAATAATAATAAGAACTTTCGATTTATATAGCGCCTAATAACTAACACTTAATTCTCTAAGCGCTTTACATTAGTGCCCTGGTCATTGGGCCAATAACATCCCTTTTTAAAGTTTCTCAGCTCCCTTGGGAGTATACAACCTGGGCAACAGTTTATATCGCTCCAAAGGCTTTTTCATTCACAATATCAACCTCTACCCTCGCAGGTACCCATTTATTCCCCTGGGTGAAGAGAAGCAATTATAGTAAAGTATCTTGCTCAAGGACACAAGTGTCACGACCGGGATTCTAACCCACACTCCGGTGAAAACGCCCCAGAACTTGAATTCGATGCTCTTAACCACTCGGCCATGACACTCTACAAATCGTATTGTAGTTTTTAAATTTTTTAAATTTAAAACTTAAAAGTTGTGTAGCAATTTAGCCCATGGGCTCTATCACAAGTACATCATTTCGGTAAAGAAATTTGTCAAGCATTTTTTGTCTGCTTAAAGGCACTGGACACGTTTGGTAACTGTCAACGACCAGTATTGTCACTTTGGTGTATCCCAACATTATGCGTCTGTGAATTCTTTTTACTCTATTAGTCATCGAATTTGCAAGAGAAATGAATAAAAAGCACCCTTGTTGCATTACTTTGTGTGCTTTCAGATGCCTATCAAAAGGCTTCAGCTCTTTTATTGATTGGGTGAGAAATTACCTCCTTGTCAAAAACTATGTTACTTTAGAGGGAGTCGTTTCTCACAATGTTTTATACTAGAAATACCTCTCCATTGCTCATTGCCAAAAAAGGTTTTGGGGCTTTGGCTAACACTTATTTTGAGTAATTACCAAAATTTTACCAAAAATACTATCAACAGCTCTCCATTGCTCGTTACCAAAAAGGTTTTTTGGCTAACAATTATTTTGAGTAATGACCAAAATTTGTTATACTATCAACAGCTCTCCATCGCTTGTTACCAAGTAAGTTTTTATGCTAACAATTATTTTGAGTACAGACCAATAGCGTCCAGTGCCTTTATCAGCTTCATAAAATTGTGCCTATATAGATGAATTCATCTAAACTCACATCTTGGTTTGACGCTTCCCCAGCTCGCCAAGAAGCAATTATCTCCCGGTCCAAACACCATTCCTTCTTCTGGCAGACAAGCCGGCATGACAAACCCATTCCACTCCAACGGCTGGGACAATCTCAACAGAGCAATGTCAAAGTTGTAGATCCGTCTCTCGGACAGGTATTTTGGGTGGACGTAGGATGTCTCGACTTGTATGAGCTGTACGTTGCTGTTGTCCGCTGTGGTGTGGTTTCTATCGGTGCTCCCTGCCCGGATTGTGTAATGGCTGATGTTGCGCCTTTTCCATTGCAGTTGCCTGCTGTACCTGCTCTCACAAGAGAAAGAAAACCCCTCAATTTAAAGACGATTTCACAAAGAGTTTACTTGTCTCATCTCAAGTTAGGATCAGCCTTAACTTTTTAATATCTACAAGGACTAGTCCAAAGTTCTTTGGAAGTCCTTGACACCTTTGGTAATCGTCAAAGACCAGTATTTTAAACTCGGTGTATCCAAACATTATGTATAAAATAACATGTCTGTGATAATTTTGACACAATTGGTCATCGAAGTTGCGAGAAAACAAAGAAAGAAAAGCCTATAATGCACAAATTTGTGTGCTTTCAGATGCCTGATGAGAAAGGCTTTAGACCTTAAGTCTTTGTCAGATTCAAAGTTTAAACATTTTAGTGAGAAATTACCCCTTTCTCAAGAACTGCGTTACTTCAGTGGAAGTCGTTTCTCAATGTTTTGTACTATAGCTCTCCGTTGCTCGTTACCAAGTTTTTATGCTAATATATATTTTGATTAATTACCTAACTCATATTGCAAACAATAGTTAATGACCTGACATTTTGCCCAAGAGTCTTTCATGAAGGCTGAGACTCTAAAACAAAAGGTTGTTTGAAAACAACCTTTTGAATATATAGTAGAATATGTGTCCCCCTCCCCTACCTTAAAACAAGAAAGAGCAGCGTATAGCTATAATATTGTCACTATGCTGTCAAAATCAAGTAAGGCGCCTTGTCAAAACGTCCTGGGCGTTCCTCCGCTGACAGTCTGCGGACTGGACAGCAAATACCGCCGTTGCTAAGGACCTCGGACAGTCCGCGGAAGAACGGCCATGTGCGTTGAAGCGCGGCGAAGTTAATGAGCTATCCATGCCGGGCGCTATTGTTGGTATAACAATAAGTCTCATGAATAAACAAGTTGTATTTTCAGGTCATGAATATCAGCGGCTTGGACGCGGACCGGCCGTGCTCTCCCAGAATGGTACATTTTCAACTAGTGAGTACCATCGTCCTGGAAGCGGACAGGCTGCACCGACAAGATCATTGCACCACGCACGTTGGTAGTGCCAGCCGACCATCCTGCTCACGTGATAATCGCCAGCTACATGTTTAGACATTATAGTCAACCAAATCAGCGACTTTGAACCTCAACATTCCAGAGGCATTCAACAGGCATCAAACATGCATTCACGAGGCTTGTATTTTTGAAAAGGCACAATATGTTGAGTCCCGGCTAAACAACTCAAAATGTTAATCACTTTATGAGTACGTCATCACCAAATAAATTCCTTACTATAAAAAAAACAAGTTTGATTCGATGTAAAATATTTACCACCCTAGTTAATAAAAGTTTAATTTTGTATAAACAAGTTTGCACTGGCTGCCAATTCCGATCATTTTAATGGTTTATTCACAATAAAAGGTTTTCGCGGCCAGAGGCCGAATTAAAACATTTGTGCATTACACACGTTGGACCATCATGTAATATTGTTTGGAGTTTAAATTTTATTTAGGATGAACTGCAGTTTAGCGGTAGTTTTGCATAATACGTTGTGGATGGGTCATTGATACAGTGATCGATACATGGGTATGGGGGAGGCTACGATGCATTGTTTGGGAAGTCAGGTTTTCTATTATAGCGAAACACTATGAAACGGCGTGGTAGTCACAGAGAAAGGATGTTTTGACCTTGCTATAGAGCTAGCTGAACATGTAGGACCCCGGGACTGAACATAGTTACATCATATTTACAGAATAGAGTCAGATCAGCGTAAACATCCAGCTACACAGTTCCCTTTTCTTTTGCGAGTTGCACGTTTTCACCAGAACTATAGTGCCGTCTGTCCCGTCCTGTAACCATGTCCCGTAAACAAATTCCCGTCCCATTTTCCCGTACGATAACTATACATGTACATGTACATGAATTTGCTAATCATGATCGCCGCAAAAGATTATCGTAACTGTTAAATTGTCCCCCGTCACTGCTCCACTCTGACGCCCATCACTTCAGCAACTTGGTGGGACAACATCGTAATCACTAAATCATGCGAAAACTTTGGAAATAAACCGGAGCTAACAAGTAGCCTTCGATTTAATGGCTGAAAATTATGTACATGTAATCCTGTTTTGGTCACTCCTCTGTCACTGCTAATAACTCTGACGCCCGCTTTTGCAACTTAAATCACCAAAATATGGAAATTATTATTATTATTACTGTGATTATTTATTATTATTATTATTACTTATTCAGCCATTTCAACATTAGATGAAAATACAACAAATACTTCCAGATGGGCTAGGAGAAACAAAAGCAAACTAATTAATGTGGTCCATAGACCTGCCTAAACAAACCATTGCTACAATTCACATGTTTCGGTCATGTAACCAAGCCTTAAAAATCACGAGAAAATGGCTTTACACACCCTTAGTTTGCTTTTTGCCATGCAAAGGTAAAGCCATTGTTCACCACCTGGGTTCCTCCGCGGTTCCGCCGGCAGCCGGTCCGCGGAGCCGCCGTTTGATCATGCTAATTGATATTTAAATAAGCTGGGCTTCACAATAGCCGACCGGTCGCTCCGCAGAGCCGCCGGAATATTCATGTTTATTGACATGTAAATGAGCCGTCGTGGCCGTGGACCTGCCCGGTTGCTACGGGTTCTTTTGTTACAAAAATCCGCGGACTCCCGCAGAATGCACGCGGAATGGAACAGCTTGGACGTTTTGACAAGGCGCCTAAGCAACAGTTAAAGAGAACTCTTAGCTCGGTATTTATAACTGATTAGTTCTTATAATATAAAAAAACTGGAAGTGTCAATTTGTTCAAAGCTATTGGCAGCCATCTTTCAAAATGACTGTAGAGGCCATCTCATGCAGGGCAATTTTTACAAACAACTTGGAGGCAACCAAATGGTGCCTACTTGATGTTTAACTTACATACAATGTGCAGCCGTCATGACCCACTCTGAATCCACCACCAATCCTCCGCAAATGTAGTGACCCTTGAACTCAATAGCGACTTGCCACGGCCACTGCCCATCCGTGGAGACCTTCCCGTTGACTATCCGCCGTCTCCGCGTTGGGAATACCGGTCTAGTGCCGCACGTTGCAAGAAGAGGACCATTCTCAAAGGTGAGTGGGGTTCGTTGATCTGAGCAAAGAAAAAGAGTACATCCTAACTTGTTTTTTTTTTTGTAGGGGCCTATTTCAAAAAATAGTTAATGGCTTGACCATTCGACCCTAGCAAAGTATTTCTTGATGCTATGCCTAATAAAATAAATATTATTTTTCTAATTTATTTATAGTAATAGCAGCACATTTATCATGACATTTTGATCCTTGAAAAAAATTAGGAATATTTTATCGAGTACAGGGGCTGACCTTTTGTACACAATGTGACGCCTTTAATGACCTTTTCAGCCTATTTAATCAAAACGGTGTCTGATTTTGTTCCCAAGGACAAAACAAATTGGAAATCTGACTGAAAAAGGAACTTGACATGCATTTTGGTAATTGTCAACGACCAGTATTCTCATTTGGTGTGTCCCAACAATACATGCATTATATAACAAATCTGTGGAGATTTTGACTCAATTGGTTATCTAACTTGCAAGAGAATTTAAAAGAAAGACAAAAACACCCTTGTTGCACCATGGTGTGCTTTCAGATGCCCAATACAAGGCTTCAGGCCAGAAGTATTTTCATATCTTGACTGGGAAATTACCTCTTTCTCATGCATTATGTTACCTCAGAGGCCTATGTTTTATAGGCCTACTAAAGTACTATCATTAGCAACATTTAATTTGAAAAAATCCAAAAGATTTGTAAGAATTTTTATTGTAGGCCCCTACCCGTAATTTTTTGAGCAGAGGGACGGCTCTTAGGATCACCATATAATGTACCGAAATTTCACGAGCTTAGCTGTATCTTTGACTTTCGTAAATAAAAGCACTGCTGCACTTTGGTAATTGTCAAAGACAAGTCTTCCCACTTGGTGTATCTCAACAATGCATCTATACTATATAGGCTAAAACAACAAATCTGTGAAAATATTCCAAAATTTTGACTCGAATTAGTTAAAAAACTTGCGAGCGAATAAATAAGGAAACAACCATTGTTGCTAACCCAATTACTGGAGCGCTGTATGTACTCCTTTCTCAAAATGTTTTCATTAGACATAATGGTCGTGGCCGATAATGACAAAAATTTGGAAAAAAAAGAGTTCAGCACCCCAGTTACTGGTTGTTGCAAAAATTTGTGTGCTTCCTATACTAAAAAGGCGTTGGCAGGCCCGAGGTCTTTTAATTGAGTGAACAAACCTGTTTCTCAAAAACTACATTACCTCAGAGGGAGCCGTTTTTCCCTCACATTGCTCGTTACAAAGTAAGTCTTTATGTTAACAATTAATTTGAGTAATTTTACCAATAACGTCCAGTGCTTTTCCATAGGAAACGGTGCTCCTGATACCTCTGCAGTAAATATCTACGGAGAGAGCGCCCTCTTGTTTGAGATGGAAATGCATGTTCTACTTCTAGACAACTTTTCATGTGCAAACAAATAAATTGGGAATTAATTAGAAGGTGCATGGTCGCTTTAGATTGAACCACAACGCATCCAGATCAGGGAAGGTATGGACCCTTCCAAGCCTCTTATTATCAAATAAATGTATGTTTTAATAAAATTAGAAACCGAATTAAGATAAACTTAAAATACTTCATAATAACTTTTACAGTGCTCTTTCCGTATTAAATGGTGTAATTAAAAGAAAGGTCTTTGAGAATTTCAAAACATTGCCACCATTAATGTCCAGTTATACAAAACACAGACAGGGCCCAGTTTCGTAGAGCTGCGCCTGCAACCAGAAAAACGTGCTTAACAAATTCCTGCTCAGCAGAAATAAGCAGGATACAAATAATTTGTGTTGACATGTGACCCTGTATTTTGGTAAGCATGTTGCTGATGGGTTAAACTTTTGTTTGCGTTCACTATGAATTTGGGCCGCTGTGTTGTTTCAATTTAGATTCTTTAAAATCTTGCTCCATGGCTATTCTAACCCAAAATGATGTACAAAACTACACTTGAGTTTGAGTTATCCGTGTTTGTATTATACTTCGCAGTGTAAAATATACCTGGGCCGTTTCTCAGGGTCCAATTCCATGGTTGATGCTTAAAGGCAATGGACACTATTGGTAATTGTCAGAGACTAGCCTTCACAGTTGGTGTATCTCAACATATGCATAAAATAACAAACCTGTGATTTGAGCTCAATCGGTCATCGAAGTTGCGAGTTAATAAGGAAAGAAAAAACACCCTTGTCACACGAAGTTGTGTGCGTTTAGATGGTTGATTTCGAGACCTCAAGTTCAAAATTTGAGGTCTCAAAATCAAATTCGTTGCAAATTACTTCTTTCTCGAAAACTATGGCACTTCAGAGGGAGCCGTTTCTCACAATGTCTTATACCATCAACCTCTCCCCATTACTCGTCACCAAGAAAGGTTTTATGCTACCAATTATTTTTTTTAGTAATTACCAATAATGTCCACTGCCTTTAAAAACCTTAGCAAAAACAAGCAGGACAAGTAAAATATGCAATACATGCGACATGTTTTTTTGGCTGTTGACCCGTTATTCCCATAAATTTTTTTGTATGCATAGCTACTCTTTTTCTGTTTAAAGGCAAGGACATTATTGGTAATTAGTCAAAATAATTGTTAGCATACTCGTTAACGAGTAATGGAGAGCTATTATTAGTAAAAAACATTGTGAGAAACGGCTCCCTCTGAAGTGACGTAGTTTTCGAGAAAGAAGTAATCTTTCACGAATTTGATTTCGAGACCTCAAATTTAGAATTTTGAGGTCTTGAAATCAAGCATCTGAAAGCACACAACTTAGTGTGACAAGGGTGTTTTTTCTTTCATATTTATCTCGCAACTCCGACGACCAATCGAGCTCAAATTTTCACAGGTTTGTTATTTTATGCATATATATGTTGAGATAAACCAAGTGAGAAGACTGGTCAGAAACGGCTCCCTCTGAAGAAACGTAGTTTTCGAGAAAGAACTAATTTTCCACGAATTTGATTTCGTGAACTCAGAATTAGATTTTGGTGTCTCAAAATCTAAGCAGATCTATGAAATTGGACCATATCAGGTGGTATCAACCGGTTGCTATAGAAACAAAAACTTGCTAGTCAATATAGGCCGAAAATACTCAAAAATAATATTGTATCATCCAGTCAATGAAGCTCAATTGCATAATCTAAATATCTCCTAAAACACCGTACTCTATTTTAGCCTAGCATGCTCTTCGAAAATCTTATATACTTATTATGTATATCAGTATTGCGTAAACATTTATTTTATAAACATTTATTTTATAAACATTTATTATATAAATATGTTAACAAAACAAAACAGCTATGCACTGCGACCCAGTGGTGTTTTGCAAGGCCAGTGCACGTTGTAAAATAACAATACATCTCATACACTACAAATAATACACATCACAAATTGATTTTGCACTCGCAGCAACCCTGTTGTCATAATTATGTTTACAAAACTTTAACCGGCATCGTCTATGTACGAATACAGTCTTGAAATCAAGTCGGTAATTGTTGAGCGGTCTTATTCGCCGCCCGCCCGCCGCTCTGTGTATCGTTCCCACTGTCGTTTCAGGGACGGTACACATATCATCGATCCTAGCATGTGTTTCAGGACGGACCTTGCCCTTTTCGAATCCACGGCTTCGGCTTTGGATTCGGCTTCAGGCGAATCCACGGCTTCGGCTTTGGATTCGGCTTCAGGCCGAAAACGGTAGCTTCGGCTACAGCCACGGCGGCTAGATCAGTGCGTCTGCCATGCCAGTGTTGAAGAATTTCTGACGGCCTCCGTTCACCCGTCTGAAGTCCTGTGAGCACTAACGCAAAGCATGCGTAATTGTCAAAACAACCGCGGGACCAATCTAGCCTGGGCCGATTCTGGAGCCGGAGCCGTGT
Organism: Asterias rubens; assembly: GCF_902459465.1. Taxonomy (NCBI): domain Eukaryota; kingdom Metazoa; phylum Echinodermata; class Asteroidea; order Forcipulatida; family Asteriidae; genus Asterias; species Asterias rubens. The sequence goes on from NC_047077.1 coordinate 14,088,878, forward strand.
GTTCAAAACGGCCACGTGCTACCTACGACCGTTGTATGAATGTATAATCGCACTGTGACTGTTGCATGAACGGTAGGATGTCTGTTAGTAACAGGCATGAGTGCTGGCTGGTACCAGACACTTTAGACACTGACTAACGACTTGTCATCAAGTCTAGAACGAAACCCGCTCAACTCTTTCAGTCTGTTCTGATATACTCGGGTTTTTCAAGTATCATCGAGTGCCTCCGTTGACAAGGGGATGAAAAAAAAAAACTCTCTCTAGGCCTTACCATATTCTGAAATCAACTGTTAAATTAGAATGCCCAGGGTACATCTGCCCTACGGTGTGTGAATTTTATTAATGGAAGGGGGATGTCCCCCAGGAACACATCTGAGTTGAAGATTTGTGAGTTTTTGAAAAAGTATAGCTAACGGATAAAATGTAAAGGTGTTGAGTAAGTATAAAGGTACGTTGCACAGCATCGATACTGCAAAGTGAATAAAGGTATTGAGCAACGTTTCAGTCTTTGGGAAAGACTATGGCTTAGCGCTAGCGTCGAAACGTCAGGACATTAAACTTTTTTTTTGCAGTTTAATTTTTTACTCTTCTCTAATATCACTTTTATTTTAAGTTAAATTCATGCTGTTTTCTCTCGAAAGAAAAAACTACCGCAGGATAAAGGTAAAAAATCGATGCAATTAAAAAAAATATTGTTGTAACCGTCTTAATTTATACACTCTTATTTGCAAAACAATTTGCCACATTTTATAATCCAAAATATTGTTGCATCATAATAACGAGGAGAAATTACGCACACCGTTAAAAAAGACTCTGGACACTATTGGTAATTGACAAAGACCAGTCTTTTCACTTGGTGTATCTAAACATATGCATAACATAACAAACCTGTGAAAATTTGAGCCTAATTGGTCATCGAAGTTGCGAGATAATAATGAAAGAAAAACATGCTTGTCACACGAAGTTGTGTGCTTTCAGACGCTTGATTTCGATACCTCAAAATTCTAAATCTAGGTCCCGAAATCAAAATTCGTTGAAAATTACTTCCTTCTCAAAAACTACATCACTTCAGAGGGAGCTGTTTCTCACAGTGTTTTATACTATCAACCTCTCCCCATTATTCGTTACCAAGTAAGGTTTTATGCTAATAATTATTTTGAGTAATTACCAATAGAGTCCATGCAATGCATGCTTCGGATTGGGGGAAAAGCTGACAAAGAGTCTTTTTTTGAGGATGAGTGGAAATAATTTCAGAGGGAGATATATTTGTTCATCCCTTTTGCTGAAACCCAGCCGGTAAAGAGGAAGGGTTAGATTTGGATTATCCCCTGTTCTAAAATCAAGCTAAAAATAGGGACAGATTTGGTTATTTGTTGTTTCTCAAATAAATTTGTCTTCTTGCGAAATGTTGTCAATTTGTATAGCTCTTTTAACATTATTATTATTTGTAATGGTTTATTCAATCTGAAAAAAAAAAAAACCAAAGGTTGACAACATTCAAAGTTACAAAGTTATGAAAACGAATGAAAACGAATGTGTTATATAAAACTGAACAAGTAACTGGACTTCTTTCATATTTAAATGGTTGGCCTTGACAAATTAGATCGATTAAACAAATCTGGAGAATGTTTTTCACAAATTGGGGTACAAAATTGTTGATTTTAAATTCTGTTTCGGTAGCAACTTTTGGTGTGTTACGAGGTTTTCATTGCAATGAAACATTTATTTCCGCACTCACAATAAGAAAAGACAGAATCATGGACACACATTATGATAGTTACAATATATGCAAAGAGTAAACATGACCAATGATAAAGATACTGAACAAAATGTAATTAAATAAGTTGTCAGTAAGGAGGCTGTTCAAACAAGCTGACAAACCCAGGCTTTTGTGGAACATCCATACATAGACAAAACACAAATACACTAATACAAAGACAACATGACAAAACGAAAAACGGACGGGATAGAATGCAAAAAAATATGTACCAGTAAGGAGCTAATGGGAGACTTTGGAACGCTAGGTGGCAGCAGACTTACCAGGTAAATGTCCATTGTTTACGTAGTTCTGAGCGTGCGCACATGATTTAGAACAATGGATTTTACCTGGTAAGTCTGCTGCCACCAAGTGTCCTAAAAGTCTCCCATTAAACAGATAATGCCCATAAATAATGACACCATTAGGACCAGCTGGAAGCACAGCGTTGTTCTGGTCAAATAAAAAAATTAATAATACTAATAACAAACAAAAAGAGGGCTGAAGACGAGCAGTGAAGTCAGGAGAGAAAGCCATACGTTATAATGAACGAGTAACGCTCTTCCCTTTGGGGCTTTAAAATTTTAAACTGTTAATTTTTAGAAATAACAAAAAGTAAAAACAATAAGCCTTTTTGAGGTATGGCAGACGTGAAAGGGGTGTACTGTTTGGTTTGGGTGTATACACACAAATTTACATTGTGTCTGCCATACCTCAAAAGGCTCATTGCATTTAAAGGCAGTAGGACACTATTGGTAATTACTCAAAATAATTATTAGCATAAAACCTTACTTGGTACGAGGAATGGGGAGAGGTTGATGGTATAAAACGGCTCCCTACATGAAGTAGGCCTAATGTAGTTTTCGACAAAGAAGTAATTTTCCACGAATTTGATTTCGAGACCTCAAGTTTAGAATTTGATGTTTCGAAATCAAGCATATGAAAGCACACAACTTCGTGTGACAAGGGCGTTCTTTATTTCATTCTTATCTCGCAACTTCGACGACCGATTGAGCTCAAATTTTCACAGGTTGGTTATTTTATGTATGTGTTGAGATACACCAAGTGAGAAGACTGGTCTTTGACAATTACCAATCGTGTCCACTGTCTAGTAAAATTAAAGTTATGTTGTGACTTACCCTGGAACTGTCCATCTGTGTTCTGGCTTCTGTTCTGGTGCCAAAATAGGACTGGAAGAAACATGGAGGTACAAAACATTATATTTGTTAGCATAACAACTACCATGGTAACGAGCAATGGAGAGTTGATGATAGTATAAAACATTGTGAGAAACGGTTCTCTCTGAATTAACGTAGTTTTTGAGAAAAAGGTATTTCTCACTCAAGTATTAAAATACTTCAGACCTGAACCTTTTGATCGGCCATCTGAAAACACACAATTTGTTCAACAAGGAAGTTTTTTCTTTGATTTTTCTCTTGCGACTTCGATGACCTATTGAGTAAATTTTCACAGATTTTTGGGATACACCAATTGATAATACTGAACTTTGACAATAAGGTGTCCAGTGCCTTTAAGGTGAACCCGGTTCACATCCCGTTCCAGTTGGGTTTATGTCCCCTTTTGATTTCGTATAGTATTTCTTCCCACCGTGCAAATACCCCACACATCTTCTCTTCACAAACAGATATATTCATACCTATAGGTTACATCGCAAAGCATGGGGGGGGGGGGGGTAGTGGTTGTATTGTGCGCATAATTATCATAAAACAAAAGAAAAGTAATACAAAGTATTGGTGTGTTATGCGGACGATCGACTTAATAGATATTGTTAAAGTCAAACCGTTAAATAAAACCCTTCGATGGCACAGAGTAAACTGGATGAGTTATGTCAGCAAACAAACCCTAAAGCCTGACCCCATTTGCACTGAGGATCGATCTCGTTCGCTGTAGGCCTATTACTATTCTGGGGGAACTGCCAGCACGATGTCACTGTTAGATAGTTTAATTTTGCCATCAGGGAAACCTGCCCCAACCCCCGCCCGCGTCCCTGGATCTCTCTCTGAAGATGATAGATTGCTACTGGATCCTAGGCAAAAAAAATAAAAAAATAATAGTACTTGGTCGAGTAGGTTCGAGTTAAAATAATTTAGTTACATTTTTAAAAGTTCTCTTGAGAATGACACGATGACGGTGGCAATAAATACTCAAAATAGTTTTGTATATCATTAATGATTTTGACGCATCTGAGGGTTAAAGGTGTACACTTTTGGTAGTTTTCACAGAAGATTTGCATTGTTACGTCTTACATTTTAATACAGTAAAGCACCGGAAGGTTGCAGGCCTTTGCGTATAATAATACGGTTAGCAGCGCTATGAAATAGAAACTCGTACCTACAGGAAGCACACAAATCGGCCGTTAAGCAGCTCTGAGTTTGGGCCCTGGAATGCAGGTTTAGGTTTGGGTTTTGCATCCTATTCTCGACACGTGTATTTCCCCCATGACTTAGAAAGGACATAGCTGAATATGGCAAAGTTATTTGGAGTATCTTTCTTTTAAAGTGGAAGTGTCGTGGCCGAGCGGTTGAGCACCGAATTCAAACTCTGGTGTTTCTGATCAGCAGAGTGTGGGTTCCAATCCCCAGCTGTGACACTTGTGTCCTTTAAGCAAAAAACTGAACCATTGCTTCGTCTTTCGGATGGGACGTAAAGCCGTTGGTCCCATGTGTTATGTAACGCATGTAAAAGAACCCAGTGCACTTATCGACAAGAGAAGGGGTTCGCCCCGGTGTTCCTGGACGTGGCTGCTGTATGCGCCGTAGTACCTTGTAAACCCACGAGGTGTTACATAATTGGGTCTCATAATTCAAAACTTCAATAACAAATCTTCCTGTATAAATGTATTTACTTAGCGCATTGAGGACCTTAGACTTCGTTGTTTGTATTATAACGCTATACTTATACGAGAGCCTTTGGATGAGTTTGCAGGTGTGTTTTAATGGAATTGAAGCCCAAGTGTTATGTTTAACATTGGACTTTAAAGGCACTGGACACTATTGGTAATTGTGAAAGACCAGTTTTCTCACTTGGTGTATCTCAACATAATGCATAAAATAACAACTCTGTGAAAATATGGTCATCAAAGTTGCGAGAAAATAATTAAAGGAAAAAAACACCCTTATAATTGCACAGCTTTGTGTGCTTTCAAAATGTACAATAAAATGCTTCAGCTAAAGTCTTTTATTCGTGAGTGAGAAATTACCTCTTAAAAAAAATACGTTACTTCAGAGGGAGCCGTTTCTCACAATGTTTTATACTATCAACAGCTCTCCATTGCTCGTTGAAGTAAGTTTTTATACTAACAATTGTTTGAGTAATAGTTACAAAAAGTGCCCAGTGCCTTTTACAGGATAAATGTTTCTGATTTACGTCGTTTTTTGAACATGTTTCCGTATCCTAACATTTTTTTTTTCATTCGTTATGAAATAAATAGTATAAATAACAATAAAATTTACCTGAAATGAGATATTCTTTTTGGTAAAAAAAACAGTGAAAAGGTGGTGGAAAAAAAAGATTTTCTTACTTACCGTTGAACATCAAAACCAACGCGACCACAGCTAGGACAACCAGGAATCCAGCACATAATACCACGGGTTTGGTGTTACTGTGATTCCGTAAGGATACCACGAGGGTCTTATGTCCCCCTGGCAGCCAGGGCGACCCATTAGCTAACGGGCTCTGCTGTGCGTAAATCACCTCCTCCCCATCGATGCTGGGTTTAGGGGGAGGGACGGGTACGAGGTAGTTATTGTACAGCTCCGTCTGCGGCATCCTCCCAAGACTGCTCTCCCAAATAATAATCCTTGATGCAGTTCGTTCTTCAGGAAAAAGAGGAAACAATCCGAAAATCAATATGACACAGATACTCTCTCAAAACATTTCAGAAAAGTAGGTCTTGATAAATTTTCTCTGGACGGATTGAAAGTGACAGTGAGACAACATGAGTTTTTGCTTCGCACGGGTGGGCGCTCAGCGCCTTTCTCGCCACAAATGCTAATTGGGTTGTTACCCCGAATTGGTCATGCACCATATGTATATATCAAATATCACCATGGCAACTGATTCACTGAGACTAGTTTGGTGCCCAGCTTGAAGTTGTGCGCTGTCGGTGCTAATGAGTAACGGGGTGATGCTTCTTCTTGTCATGTTTGACGCGTTACTTTATTGAAAGCTGTCGTATGTAGCTGACTTAAATTTGCATAGCCTCCGGATTTTCCGCATGCCAAGTCTGTGTATTTTTGCGATTGGTAATTAAATAATCTTTGAGGCGAATCAGTCTGAAGGCCGTGTTGGACAATAGTTTTTTTTTTAAATACTCACATGGGAGCTGGGCTTTTTAATAATGTTTGCAATATTATGTCTCGAATTGTATTGAATAGTTTGGGCATAGTTTTTCATAGAGCTTCTAAGTAGCTAAGCACAACAAATTGATGCTGACCAGGTTTAGGTTACCAGCCAATTAACAATGTTTCATGTGCAATAGTAATTATGTGTGGGTTCCTGCTCATTTAAGCTAAGCAGAAAGTCAGCTCTACGACATAGGGCTCAGAACTTCATTATGAACATTAAATATTAACTAATTTTGTAACTGGCAATAAAATAAGTGTACACAGTTCCACAACAAAAATAGCCCACACTAATAAAGCATCTAACCTTTTCTATGTTTGATTGCCATATTATACAAGAAAAAAAAGAAAGAAAAAAACTTTATTTTTTAATTTTTTGCCTCATTCGGCCTGGCTCCTCTCGTTTACATGACTAACACAACGGAAGCTAGAAAAGGCACTAGTCCGAATCATAGATTCAGTATTCATCGATTAACATAGAATGCGCATGCCAATATTGGTCATTATAACATGATTCATCGCTATACTAGACTATGCCAATGTTGAACTGGTATCTTTTGCGATGAATCTGAAGGCACAGGATTTCTTATGGGGGAAGGGCACATTCATCCAAACAATCCAGTTTCTGAGAAACTTTAATCTTTAAACTGATCCGCCTGGGGCAAATTTCATAAAGCTGTCAAGAGGGAAAGGAAATGCTTAGCACAAAATTTTGCCAAGCCAAAAGCGAGCAGTGCACCAGTCGCAACAGTGTATACCTTATGGAACTTTAGCTGATAACCTGTTTCAATCTGCTAATCTTCTGTGCTTAGCGAGCTTTGTGTACTCATACAGGCTTTATGAAAGTGGGTCCTGCTGACAAGCTTGAACTGTGGGACGGCATATTGTTGAATCCCAACCTTGATCAAGTTTATATTGTGATAAATAGGAGATATCTCGTGTGTGACCCCCATACATAAAGCAAGCTTTAAGATTATAAAACCTATTCCAACCAACCACAAAGTGTAATCCTTAATCTTTGACATGCTAAGCACATCATTTAACAACCAAGGACGTGTTTCGCTTTGTTATTCTCTGTCACAATATTCGACAGTTTCGACTTTCAACCAGGAGGTTGTCTACCTGTTTCAGATGTAAATCCAACTTCAAAAAGTAGAACTTGTTACTTTTTGTTTAATTGTTTTGGGTTTTATTTTAACCCCGCACGCGCAAAGAGAGCCCCCCTGTATTTTACCTGTATACACAATACCAAGTTTGTTTCATAAAATAGGTATAGGGCCAAACTTCATAGAGCTGCTTAAGCAAAAAACAAATCTCGGCTAAGCAGAAAAGAACAGGATACCTGTCACAAATTTTCACATTGTGACTAATAGCTTGGCTGGTAAACTTATTCTGCTGAGTGTAATTTGGTTACGTTTAGCTACTTTTGTGCGTAAGCAGCTTTATGAAAATAGGGTCCTGGGGTCGATTTCACAAAGAGTAGTTAGGACTTGGGACTCGTCACATGAGATATTTAAAACTCAAGGCTAGTCCTAAGTTATGAGTAGTCCTTTAGAACTATGCCTATAGTCCTATGAGACATTACAAACTTAATACTAGTCCTAAGTTAGGATACTCGTCCTAACTCGATATAAGACCAGTCTTAACTCTTTGTGAAACCTACCCCTGGATGGTCTAAAGGCATAATTCACATAAACAAAAGAAACCCTTACCTAGCAATTAAAAACACAGTAAAAGTTGTACGTGACAGATTAGCACGCACTGAACTGTGCATAAATGAATAACACGACACTGAAGCCCCCTTACCTTGAGCCCGTAGCCTGCAATCGAAGTGAAGATTGTTCACCAAACACTTATAATCCAAACTTCAGATGATGAATTTTGCCGCTTGAAATCTACGTCCGATTGTCACATGCTATGGATTTCCCGTCCGTATCTCACCCGTGCATTACATCAAGCTTCGCCAGCGGTGCTGTGTGAAGGTGTCGTCTACGACCGGCCGTTGGTTCCAAGTGTTTTGGGCGCTAGACAACCTTGTAATTCACGCATTTAAAAAAACATACAACTTTAAAGGCACTGGACCTTATTCTTTTTAATCAAAAATAATTGTTAGCCATAAACAAACTTAATTGGTGTAATAAGCAACTGAGAGCTGTTGGTAGTATAAAACATTGTGAGAAACGACTCCCTCTGAAATAACATGAGAAAGAGGTAATTTCTCACTCAAATACAAAAATACTTCAGCTGACAGAAGTATTTTATTATGCATCTGAAGCACACAAAGTAATGCAACAAGGGTGTTCTTTCCCTCATTATTCCACTGCAACTTCGACGACCAACTGAACCCAAATTATCACAGAGTTGTTATTTTGTTAATATGTTGGGATACACCAAGTGAGAATTAATACTCAGCCCAATTTCATAGAGCTGCACTCATTGCTTAAAAATGTTCTGCTAAGCAGACATGGACAGGATACCAGTCACAAATTGTACATGTGACATGGTAGTTTAAAAGGTAACCTTATTCTGGTAAGCACAATTTTGTTGCACTTAGCTGCTTTTAGTGGTTAAGCAGCTCCATGATAGAGCTGTTCAGTACAAAAATTTGCTTAGCATGAAATATCTTCCTGCAAATAAAAACAGGATTACCGACCAAATTTTCATGTGATTTTCAGGATAAGCAAACACGCAGCTAAATACGTAAGCCTAGCGGTATGCAACAAATGGACATTTGGTTGGTAATCCTGTTTTTTCGAGGAATAAAATTCATGCGAAGCAAATTTTCGTGCTTAGCAGCTCTATGAAATTTGGCCCTGGTCTTTGACAACTACCGAACGTGCCTAGTGCCTTTAATGGCGAATCAAGTCGAACGATTATGCTTATAGAGAGTTCATTTCCCGTGGACGGAGATCGTGTATACCTCAGCAGAAGCGCTTTCCGGTACTTCCAATCATGTCCTTTACTACACAGTGATTTATCATTACCATTAAAATAATATCACAACCATTAAAATAGCCGAGTCACCAACAAAGGCTTTCTCAGTTTTGGATGCTGTTTTTTTGTTTTGTGACTTGATGGACGTGAAGTCACGCAATGCCAAATGCAAGTTTTTGACAAAATAGTCAAAAACTCCTCACAGTTAAAGGCACTGATGGACACGTTTTTGGTAATTGTCAAAGACCAGTATTCTCACTTGGTGTATGCACGAAATAACAAATCTGGTTGGTCATCGAATTTGTGAGAGAATAATGCAAGGAAAAACACCCTTGTTGCACAAATTTGTGTGACTTCAGATGCCTAAAAATGCTTCAGGCCTGAAGTCTTTCAATATTTGAGTGAGAAATTACCTTTTCCTCAAAAACTATACGTTACTTCACCACAGGGAACCGTTTCTCACAATGTGTTATACCATCAACAGCTCTCCATTGCTTGTTACCAAGTAAGTTTTTTATGCTAACAGTTATTTTGAGTAATTACCAAGAGCGTCCAGGGCCCAATTTCACGAGTCGCTTAAGCGGAAAATATTGCTTAACAATAATATTGTCTGCTAAGCAGAAATGAGCAAGATATAAGTCACATATTGTACATGTGACATGATAGTTTGGTTTATAGCCTTACACTGGTAAGCGTAATTTTGCTGTGCTAAGCTACTTTTTGTGTTTAAGCAGCTATATGAAACTGGGCCCAGTACCTTTAAAGATCAGTCATCTGGTGTGCAATTTCCATGAACTGAAGTTTATGGTCGTCCAGCTTGTGCTGTATTCATTAATTAGTAAAAGTGGACACCAATGATACATCGCGTGTGAACAGTCCCACTGTGAAACAAAAATCACCTGTAGAATCGATGCTTGTAAGAGTAAGAGTTTCCTTGTCTCATGTGAATACCACCTGTCAACGGTTGTCAATAAAACGATCCGGGTGTTGAAGAAGCTACGATTTCCAGTAGCCTTTTCGAAGTATGGTGGACACTATAACAGAGTCATGGAGGTAGAAATGCACTGTTTGGTTTGGTTGTGTACAGACAAATTTACCCAAACCTAACAGTGTTGATGCATTGTGTCCGCATAGCTGCATCCTCTGTGAATTTGTTTTCTCTCGATGATGTCGTGGCTTTATCCTAGCACAATTCTTCAAGTAATGCTGTTTTGTTTTTTGTTTTGTTGGCGAAATGGTATACAGTCCTCTAATACCAAAAATTCAAGCAGGTATTTTGTTTGGCATTATTATTTGAAAGTATACCGTGCAACCGCGTACCGGCGGATATACCAAACCGGTAGTTCATTACACAGGCATAGCTTATTTTGTGGGTCACCTAAAAATTGATTTTCCAATCTCGCCCAATGGATAACGATCAGGCGGTCCTGTTCCCCCCCCTCCCCACATGTCGACTTTCATTGCCAAGTGGTTTCAGAGACCAGCGTCGCAAAGTCGACTGTGGACTTCTGTAGAGGCTAGGTTTTTCCCAGTCAATATCCAAGTCATTAACTGTCTATGTCTGACACATTAGTAGGGCGGCCGTTTGTCATTATTTCTCAAGATCGAATATATAATGGAGCCTCCGGATTGAATATAAAAGTCATTAAAATTCCCACTGGCTATACAATTCCGCACTTGACGGGTAACATATTAAGCGCCAGAGTGTATTTATGTTAAAAGATCAGATTTGGAAGGGGGTTGATAACCCGTCAACCCACATAATAAGCGGTGCAATGTTCAAAAAGCATGATATGCGTACACAAAGCAATGGAGATAATAATACATGCCTCACTTAAATACGCTGGCATAACTGGGCCTTCAAAATTTTCAATACCTATTTTTTTTAAGAGTCACATTTTGTTAAGAGTCAGATGAGAGTTTCACAAGCACGTATGGACGAAGAAAATTGGAACAAGTAGGCCTACACAATAATCTCGGTGTTATTAATGAAATTACCATACATTATGAAATAATAGCAATATTTATTTTAGGTAATTTGTTTCCTGTATGTTGTAGCTATCGCAATTTAAAGGAGAGGTACACGTTTGGTAATTACTCAAAACAAAAATAAAAACTGACTTGGTAACGAGCATTAAGCTGTTGATAGTATAAAACTTTGTGGGATCGGCTCCCTCTGAAGTAGCATAGATTTTGAGAAAGAGGTAATTTCTCACTAAAACAATAAAAGGCTTCTAGTCTTTTATTCCTATCCGAAAGCACACAAATTCGTCCAACAAGGGTGTTTTTTTTCATATTTTTCCGCAACTTCGATGACCAATTTAGCTAAAATGTCCACAAGCTCGTTATTTTATGCTTATGTTGGGATACACCAAGTGAGAAGACTGGTCTTAGACAATTACCAAACGTGTCTTCCCTTTAAGTCTCTAGTATCAAGCTAAGACGGTTGTGGTAAGTAGGCCTAAGGCTACGACCGAGGCTTAGGCCTACTCTAACTGATTAAAGGCAATGGACACCTTTGGTAATGGTCAAAGACATAGTCTTCTCATGCACAAAATAACAAACCTGTGAAAATTTGAACTCAATTGGTCGTCGAAGTTGCGAGAAAATAATGGAAGAAAAAACACCCCTGTTACACGAAGTTGTGTGCTTTCACATGCTTGATTTCCGGACCTCAAAATCTAATTCCCGAGGTCTCGAAATCAAATTCAAATATTTTAGCGGAAAATTACTTCTTTCTCGAAAACTACGTTACTTCAGAGAGTGCCATTTCTCCTTTTTTTGAATTTTTATATAAGACAAACATCTCTCCATTGATCATTACCAAGTAAGTTCTAATGCTAACAATTATTTTGAGTAATTACCAATAGTGTTCAGTGCCATTAAAGCAAAGTATCACAGTCTGTTTTAAAGGGAAGGTACATGTTTGGTTATTACAAAAAAACACAAATATTAACTTAAAAACTGACTTGGTATCGAGCATTGGAGAGCTGGTGATAGTGTAAAACACTATGAGAAACGGCTCCCTCTGAAGTAGCATAAATTTTGAGAAAGAGGCAGAAGTCTTTTACTCAATATCTGAAAGCACGCAAATTCAAGGGTGTTTTTTCTTTTATAATTTTCTCACAACTTCGATGACCAATTGAGCTCAAATTTTCACAGGCTTGTTATTTTATGCTTATTTTGGGATACACCAAGTGAGAAGACTGGTCTTTTACAATTACCAAAGGTGTCCAGTGTCTTTAAACGTCATTGATAAATATACGTGTATCCACCATGTCTCTAAAGCATTGAATTGGATACACCGATACAACATTTATACCGCCCATTTTGTCCTTCGGACCATAATTCCAGACAACAAAAATGCAAATCCCCCATTCTCTTTAGCAGTCACGAAATGGTGAGCCAGTATCTATCAAGGCGGAAGCAAGTCAAAAGTTAAGCATTCTGGATTACAGACACTGGGTACTATTGGTAATTGTCAAAGACCAGTCTTCTCACTTGGTGTATCTCAACATATGCATCAAATAACAAACCTTGTGAAAACGTGAGCTCAATTGGTCGTCGAAGTTGCGAGATAATAATGGAAATAAAAACCACAATAGTTTGTGTGCTTTCAGATGCTTGATTTTGGGACCTCAAATTCTAAATCCGAGGTCTCGAAATCAAATTAGTGAAAAATTCTTTTTTTCTTCACGAAAACTACTTTATGATAATAATTATTTTGAGTGATTACCAATAGTGTCCACTGCCTTTAAAAGGGAATGTACAAGAGGAGAAATACCCAATATTTTGTGTGCAAATAAATTAACCTTGGAAGATTAGTTCCCCTTCCTTTCTCGACTTAATAATCTGTTTTATATGTTTATGATCATATTCGTTCGACAATGGTCCATAAAAATGTTGAAATTGGTAGAACAATTAATAATTGTTCTGTCTGTCTTAACAGCTTTATGGTATTTAATATGTTTACCGATAATCTCTATATATCTAGCTAGCTAGATTATATGTATTAAGTTGCATCACTTTGAAGCCACTAAGTTCATAAAGAGTATATTTTGTCTTAGTTACCTAGACTCTCACTCTACTTAAATACACTGGACACTATAGGTAATTGTCAAAGACCAGGCTTCTCATTTGATGTATCTCAACATACGCATACAATGACAAACCTGTGAAAATTTGAGCTCAACCGGTTGTCGAAGTTGCTAGGACAGTGAAAGAAAAAACAGCCTTGTCACGCGGTATTGTGTGCTTTCAGATGCTTGATTTCGAGACTTCAATTTCTAAGTCTGAGGTCTCGAAATCAAGTTCGTGGAAAATTACTTCTTTAACGAAAACTACGTTACTTCAGAGGGAGCCGTTTCTCACAATGTTTTATACTATCAACCTCACCTCATTACTTGTTACCAAGTAAGGTTTTATGCTAATAATTATTTTGAGTAATTACCAATAGTGTCCACTGCCTTTAATGTTTGTTAGTCCATTGTGATTTTGTATGTCAGGGCATGCCTATACCACACTACCGTTTGCTTTTCTGGTTATGCCCGCTAAGTCTTAATTTAATTACTGAAGGAAAGTATGAGACTTGTGTTACATTTAGAAACTGTTTTGCCGAATACACTCCCTTCCTATTAATTGTTGCTAATAAAAAAATAGAAAACTTTTTGCAGTGTTTTAGTGTTCAGCTTACTGTTAAAACGACTCAATTCCTCAGCAATTGAACTGTGTTTGTTTACGGGGATACCAGGATCGTCCAGCAGGAAGATGAAGAGGAAAAAAAAGAAAAAAAGACGAGTGTTTCAGAAAAAAAACCTCTCGCCTGCAGATAGAATTGGCAAGTACCAGGTGACACTACTTGAGATCTACAACAAGATGACGGCTACAGTGTGTAATAAAGTCCGGGAAACGTGTATGGAGTCCCACAAAATGAGTGAAGCCTTCATGGGGCCCGGCGTGGCTTGACGTCGGGGTACCATAGGTTCGTTGCGCTGCCGGGCAACCCATAATTTACTCTCGAGTGTTAGACATCATTCAAAGATGTATCAGGAAAGACAGAACTTTTGGTACAGGTTGACCGGGGTCATATCCCAGGTTTACCACATTATTTAACTTCCTAAATGTACTGTAATGTTAAACAGGTGAAAACTACAGAGTGCATGGTGTTGTATGTCTTGTACTACTATAATATGGGCGGGTACTGAATGCAGTCAAATTAAACAAGATTACGTTCTTGCTCATATGGGATCTTGGTCAAGGCAAGTTCAAACCTGTGCAAAATTTTATAGAACAAGCACAACAAGTAGCCAAGCACTACATAATTACGCTTAACAGAATAAGGTAAACAGCCAAAATACAATGTCACACGTACAATTTGTCACTGGTATCCTGCTCCTTTTTGCTTAGCAGAAAATTGTTAAGCAATATTTCAATTTCATATGTGAGCTACTTATAAGCATAAAAAAAGCTAAGCAAAAAATAAAAAATAAATGCTGACTAAGAACAAGGGTACCAGCCAAAATACAATTTCACATTGTACAAGTGTGACTAGTATCCTGCTCATTATTGCTAAGCAGGGATTTGCAGTATTTTTCTGCTAAAGCAGCTGTATGAAGTGGAGCCTTGGTTTTTAATTGGAGTGTGGAATTATCAAGTTATCTGATTGATAAACTTACAATTTATCTGTTTGACACAGAATATTTCGGTATTAACATTATTTGCTCGCATCACACAAAATGTGTATCAAAAATGTAAAAGGCCTATATAAACAAGGTAACACTAAGCCAATTTCATCGAGCTTCTTAAGCACAAAAAGAAGCTTAGCACAAAATAATTATGCTTACCAGCATAAGGTCAGAAGCAAAAGTACCATGTCACGTGTACAATTTTTAATTGGTATCCTGCTCCTTTTTGCTTAGCAGAAAACTGTTAAGCAACATTTCTTGCTTTATGGAATTGCACACGCAAGTTGAGCATGCGCCATTCGTTACTGCCATACACCGAAACCCATAACCCATCCCAGTAGACATTTTGCTAACTCGAATGGACTCAACTCTAAATGAAAAACTGTGAGAAATCGTTTCTGGCGTACTTCAAAGCAGGAATTGTATTTATTGACATTTCCCGTATACAAGAAGCAGTTCAACAAACATGTCAATTATTGCAAAATTGTAAAAACTGAAACACATCAAAATCGGAAACCCCCGGAAAGGAGAAAACTACTTTCCTGTGATATTTCACAGGGTCGTTGAAATGTCAGAATGTAAACACATTAATAACGTCCCACAGGATTTATATCAATAACTCTCTGCCCTTGTGAAAATACAAAACCGGGAGTATACAGGGTAGAAGATGAAAAATGGAGTTGGCCTAACTCAAAACGTGCCTCTCCATCGGAAACATGCGTGCAGAGAGAACAAGGTACATCAATATAAAGCATGGCCTTCGGTGTAGAAAAGAAAAGATGAATAAATATAAACAGTGACGCAGCGAAACTGAACAAAATATTACAAGTACACAATTATCACAGTTTGATGCAAATGCTAACGGTACAGAGTGAATATAATTACATGTTAATTGTAAAAACAGCCAAATGCAATTTGCTTTTCGGCGTACACCCCCTAGTGGGTTAATAACAGCAGGCATTTGTACGCCTTTTCATCTAAGTGGACGAGGTTGTGCTATGCTGGATCATTATAGTATGATATGAACTCAATATTTACCAAAATTGTCTCTAAAGTGAAATCAACATTAACCTTTAAATGCACTGGGCACTATTGGTAATTACTCAAAATAATTGTTAGCATAAAACTTACTTGGTAATGAGCTATGGAGAGCAGCTGTTGATTGTATAAAACAATGTGAGAAACGGCTCCCTCTTAAACGTAGTTTTTGAGAAATAGGCAATTTCTCAGTCAAATAATAAGACTTCTGGGCCGATTTCATAAAGAGTAAGGACTAGTCCTAACTTAGGACTAGTCCTACGGGATATACAAAACATGTGGCTAGTCCCAAGTTGGTACGAGTAACTCGTCCTACTCGAGATAAGACTAGTCCTAACTCTGTGTGAAACCCCCCAGGTGCCCTTGTATAAGGCATCCGAGAGCACTCAAAACTTATGTACAACAAGTATGTTTTTTATTTCATTTTTTTATTTCATTTTTTTCTTACAACTTCGATCACTAATTGAGCCAAACTTTTCACAGATATGCATTAAGTTGGGATTTGACAATTACCAATGGTGTCCGGCCGTGGATTTCACCAAACTCATCCTAACTTAGGATTAAGCCTAGGACTTAGGACGTCTTAAGTTCCGTATCCTTATACGTTAGGACACAATGTGCCCGTCCTATTAGTTAAGACGGGTTACCCGTCCTAACTCGAGATAGGATTAATCCTAGTGTTTCGTAAAATCGGCTGCGCCTTTAAGCTAAAACCATTAAGAATCAATTTGATGGGTTTACACAGTGACAACTCCTCCAACACTTGTCAAACGGACATAGCGAGAAGTACATGCAATATTCAATCGCTTTCAATCAATCATCAATGATAATTAAAACTGATGGGCTCTGTTGAAGGAGTATGTACGTGATGTGGTTCGGCAATTAGGCTTTCTCGGGGGAAAAAATGAAGGTCCAAAATACTTACTAACTCCTTTAGATTAATTTTAAACGTTAATGTTTGATCAAGAAACTGGATCAGTAAATTTGTGTAACTGCAATAACGCAGTGGTAAATGGATGAACAATGTATAACGCTAAAAATATTAATCTTTAAAGCCATTATACACTTTCGGAACAGAAAAAACAAAAAAAAGTTCACAGATTTACAAATAACTTACAGGGTTTACAGAAGGTAATGGTGAAAGACTTCTCTTGAAATATTATTCCATGAAATGCTTTACTTTTCGAGAAAAATATTAAAACAATATCAATTCTATCGACAATTACGGATTTATTTTAAACACATGTCATGACACGGGAAACGTGCGGAAACAAGGGTGGGTTTCCCCGTTATTTTCTCCCGACTCCGATGACCGATTGAACCTAAATTTTCACAGGTTTGTTATTTTATATAAAAGTTGTGATACACGAAGTGTGGGCCTTGGACATAACTGTTTACCGAAAGTGTCCAATGGCTTTAATTGAAAGAGGTAGGCTTACTGCATGGCGTAGGGGCCATTTAGAATAGTCAATGTTAAAAAAATGCAAGTTCTGTTATTGTCGAAATTGTGGGTGAGAGGGTCAAAAGAATTAACTGAAAATTTAAATTCAGTTTTTATTTTAAAAAGAGAAGACAAAATCCCCAGCTAGCCAGGATCGTTGATTTCATTCCAGATTGAACTTAAAGTAAAGGTTGCTTGTTGTAATTTGTTCATGCTTACCCTTACACCAATGTATGTTAGCACTGTATACTCAGCACTTTCTCGAAAACAAATAAAAATCACAGGGCTATTACTGCAGTTGGATTCGAACCCACGACCTTTGCAAATCTACAGCTGATGTCCTACCAACCGGATCACCAAGATTGCCAGTAGTTCAAATCCTGTACTTAGCATTGGGTAAGTTGCTTGTTTAGGCCAGGAATAAAAGCTAATGAAAACTACTGATTTTAGAGACATTTAGTCTAAAGCACCTGGCATAACTTGTTTTTAAGTGTAAAGATTTGGGGTAGTTGGGTGGGTCGGTCAAACATTTTTTGTAACACTGACTTTACTGAATGGCTCCTTATGACATATATATACACATGCCTAACTTAAGAGCAGTGGACACTATTGGTAATTGTTAAAGACTAGCCTTCACATTTGGTGTATCTCAACATATGCATAAAATAACAAACCTGTGAAAATTTGGGCTCAATTGGTCATCGAAGTTGCGAGATAATAATGAAAGAAAAAACACCCTTGTCATACGAAGGGTGTGCTTTCAAATGCTTGATTTCGAGACCTCAAATTCTAAACTTAATGTCTCGAAATCAAATTCATGAAAAATTACTTCTTTCTCGAAATCTACGCCACCTCAGAGGGAGCCGTTTCTCACAATGTTTTAAACTATCAACCTCTCCCCATTACTCGTTACCAAGTAAATTTTTATGCTAATAATTATTTTGAGTAATTACAATAGTGTCCACTGCCTTTAAATGTTCTTTAAGAACTACACATTTCAAATGATTTGAAATGTGCATGTATATATAGTTGAATGTTTTGCCCTGGGATAACTTATTTTGTGGAACTGTCATTTTTGTTTTGTTTTTTAATTCCCCTCATTGTTGTGAGAAGAAACGTGCTTTTTCTGCAGCTTGTACTTCACTTGCTTTATGAGGATGAGTTCGCTAAATCGAATATCAATTCTATAACTTCGCCTGAATTAAACTTTCACCAAAGATAAACTTAGGATGAATTAGATATGCGTCCGAACTTGGTCTGTGTTGTATTTAGTGTTCTGCTTACGTCAAACGCGATTAAAAGGTAGTTTGTTTGTTGTTTTAAAAAAGTTTTGATTAGCTAGCAAGAATACATAACTCTCTTTTAGAAAATTGGAAGTTTTTGTTTTTTTTGTTTTGTTTGTTTGTTGTGCAAGCTTTTTGCTTGTTTTTGGCAGTCACTCCCTTGCAAAACAAAAGAGTACCTGAACTCCTTCATACCATAGGCTGCTGATCAGCCAAGTCAATGATCAGCCTAGAAGTTAATTAAATGTATTATTTTCTGCTAAGATGTTGTGAAATTGATCTAATGTATACAGTAGCTTCTTATGTAGCTTCCAATTTATATTCCTTGTGTGTAATTATATTTAGTGTAATGCATGTACTATGCAATAAACTGAACATGCCATTTTGAGAAAAAAAGACGCAATACTAAGACACTAAGGTTTGGGTAAACTTATCTGTATTCACCCAAATCATTTAGTGTCCACCATACCTCAAAAAGGCTAATTGAATTAAATTGAACACTAAAACTGACTTGGAAAGACGAAAAATGCAAATATTAACCACTGCTGCTACATGTAGACTTAAACAACTGGTTCCTTAGACGATGAGCTCCTCTTCGGCCGTTTCAGACGATCATTCCTCAAAAATCTCTGAATTTGATTAATTTGACTAGCAATGTCTAATGTCATATTCTCACTCACGTCGTCGTCATCTGAGAAGAGAAGTGGCTCAACACGATCCTCTGCGGGTCGTTTCGATCCAATTTCCGGCAACTTTGTGGTCAGTGACTGGGTTGGATACGGTCGAGTTGTCTCCGGGTCGTCAATACTCTGCAGTTAAAAATGAAAACAAGTTAGTGCATGAATCTCGAGGCAAGAATTAATAATATATATGTACTCTAACTAAAACAGCCCAAATATTTCAATCAACCGTTCAGTTTGAAAAACTGGGGTAAGTCTCATAAACCTTTTCATTCATACTTAATTCTTATGTTTATGGGGTTGAACAAAGAATTCTTATGTGTCTTTAAAGGCACTGGACACTATTGGTAATTACTCACAATAATCATTAGCATAAAATCTTACTTGGTAACAAGCAATGGAGAGCTGTTTATAGTATAAAACATTGTGAGAAACGGCTCCCTCTGAAATAACATAGTTTTTGAGAAAGCGGTAATTTCTCACTCATATAATCAAAACTTTAGCTGAAGCCTTTTACTATGCATCTGAAAGCACACAAAGCATTGCAACAACAGTGTTTTTTCTTCACTTTTTTTCTTGCAACTTCGAATTGAGTCGACATTTTCACACTTTTATTATTTTATGCAAATGTTGGGATGCATTTTTGGGAGACACCAAGTGAAGATACTGGTCTTTGACAATAACCAAAGGTATCCAGTGCCTTTAATAAATCTGAGCTCATTTAGAAGAAAAATTGGCCAACACTGGTGAGACAAAATAAAACAAAAAGTCAAAGCAGTAATCTTGTTATCTTTTCTGAATCGGGGAACTATTCAATTTAAAATGCACGCCTCGAGGGCCAGAGTCAAGAAAATGGGGCATTGCGTTTCAGAAGCGCTTTCCACTGCATGCATTTACATGTTGAGTAAAGTGGGTATCGTCAGAACCCGTGTCCTCTCAACACCTCCGCATTGACTGCAAATTGCTACTTAAGGGTTGAGTCACCACCCCCCCCTACCCCAGGTAATGTTAAAGGTGGCTTGGAGACTGAAACCTTATCCCAAACAAAGACTCCAGGGATTGCTCCTCAACCTTTTTCTCTTATCCCAAGGCTATTATCTTCCTGGTTCAATAATTTTGACTTAATATGTAGTAACTTTGGCTGGAAGTACCCAGGAGATGCTTAACAAGATCCCATGATGAGCCTACTTGACCAAAAGAACAAGGGCTTTGACATTAAGATGAACCTGCCCACACACACACACACACACCCCGACACGCACATGTACGCCTGAAAGCAGTTTCAAAGGTGCACCATTAGTTATCTAGTCAATGGAGTACGGGTGCACATTCCTATGGGGGAAACAGTGATCACAGTGCCCCATGTCTTATTTAGTCCTGGGGTCGATTTCACAAAGGTAGTCCTAACATTAGGACTAGTCCTAGGCAATGCTAAGAGATAGGACCAGTCCTAAGTTAGGACCAGTAACTCATCCTAACTTAGGACTGGTCCTTACTCTTAGCATTGCCTAGGACTAGTCCTAAGTTAGGACTACCTTTGTGAAATCCACCCCTGGGGTCGATTTCACAAAGAGTTAGGACTAGTCCCAACTTTGGACCAGTCCTAGGAGATATTAAACACGTATGGCTAGTCCTAGGTTAGGACGAGTAACTCGTCCCAAGTCAATATAAGACTAGTCTTAACTCTGTGTGAAATCCACCCCAGTTCATTTCTTTGAAGGCACTGGGGTCACTTTCACAAAGAGTTAGGACTAGTCCTTACTTAGGACTACATGTATTCCTGGGGGATATTAAGGCTAGTCTAAAGTTGGGACGAGTTAGGATGAGTACCTCGCCCAACTCGAGATATGGCTAGTCTTCGTAAAATCTACCCCTGGACACATTTGGTAATATTGTCAAAGACCAGTATTCTCACTTTGTGTATCCCAACATTTGCATAAACTGTGCAAATTTGGGCTCAATTGGTCATTGAAGTTGTCCCAAAAATTACTGAAAGAAAAAAACACCCTTGTTGCTAAAATTTGTGCTGTGCTTTCAGATGCCTAAGAAAAACTTCCTGAAGTCCTTCTCAGATTAAAATATTATAGTGAGAAATTACCTCTTTCTCAAAAACTACATTACTTCAGAGGGGTTCGTTTCTCACAGCTCTCTGTTGCTCATTACCAAGTAAGTTTTTATGCTAAAATATCTTTTGAGTAATTATCAATTTAAGTGGGAGAATTTGTTTATATATAAAAATAAACTAAATTGTCAGTGGTGGTAAAAGAATAGCAAATAGTTGAATAGCTTTAACTAAAATTGGAGTGGGAATTCCACCCCCACGATAAAATTAGTAAGTGGTTACAAGAAGTGGATTGTGAGAATGCAGTGCAAAATGCTCTATTAATTTTGCCTTTTATGTGTAGTTCAGGGACTTGATTTGAAACAGCAAAGCTTTCAATGTTTTTTTTGTTCCTATGTCAAAACATCTATTTTTACGAGATATAAATATAAGGCATCTTTTTAGATAAGGTCTGTTTATGGTGGATCTAAAAGTCATTCTTAATATGGGACTGAGAGGTTCAAAAAGCCAAGAAAGTTAAATCTTCTCTCCCATTAGCACCCTTATTTGGCTTTAAAAACAATTTTAAAGGCACTGCAGCCGATTTCATGAAACGCTAAGATTAATCCTATCTCGAGTTAGGACGAGTAAATCGTCCTAACTTAGGATTAATCTTAAGGTATGCATGCTACAGTGCAGGGTTGGGACTCGTCCTAAGTCCTAAGATTAGTCTTAAGTTAGGAAGAGTTTGGTGAAATTGACGGCTGGACACTTTTGGTGATTACTCAATACAATGTTGGTAGTATAAAACATTGTGAGAGATGTCTCCCTCTGAAGTAAAGTAGTTTTTGAGAAAGAGTTATTTTCCCACTCAACAATCTTGAAAGCACACACCTTTTGTGCAACAAGGGTGCTTTTTTCTTTCATTGTTCTCTTGCAATTTCGATGGCCAATTGAGCCCAAACTTTAACAGGTTTGTTATTTTACGATATGTGGGGGAATACCAAGTGTGAATACTGGTCTTTGAAAATTTAATTACCAAAGGTGTCCAGTGCCTTTAAAGATTATACAAAATTCTCCTTGACTCACCTCTTGCTCGGTGTTTGGTTCAGAGTCAAACGCTTCTGCAAAGTTTGGCCACTCTTGGCTGTTCTGTTTGGCTTTAGTTTGCAGAAGCTTCTGAGGAACACCTTGGCTGTCTTGCTCATTCCTTAGAGATGGTGTTTCTTTGGCTTGTTCGACTGGAAGCGTCCCAGGCCTGTTCCCCACCAAGCCTATCCCGTGAGGAGAGGGCGGTAGGTTCAGGCAAGAATCGGCATTGACGGCGACTCCATGTCTGGGCCTGGTCAGTAGTGAGAATCCAGGCAATGCATACGTTGACCTTGTTGCAATCCTAGCAGGAGTGCTCAGTGTGGAGGAGACCTTTGCATTAGCTGATGACCCCAGGCTCTGGGGAGCATCACCGACTTTCCTTATCAAACCAAGACCGTAAACACCCGAGAGACCCTGTCTTTGAGCTGATTTCTTGCTAACTACAGCTGGTGTATTTCTTGTGGATGTTTCAGGTCTTGCAGGCAACCAGTTGCTCATTTTGATGTTTTCGCTTACCTTTTCTTGGTCAGTATTGTTATTCTTGGTAAGGGGACTACTTCCGAACTGCATTGAAGACAGCAGCATACCATCAAAGTCAAGTTCATTGGAGTTAGCCTGATACATATTTGGAATTGGAAGACAAATTTTCTCTTGAGGTGCAAGAAGATTGGCTTGAGGGTATGGCTCTACGCAATCAGTTTTCAGACTCGTCTCAGTAGAGGTATTCTGTGTATCTTTTAGGCATCCATTATTGACTGAAGTCTCCTCTTCAACTTTACTGTTGCTGTCTTTTGGTGGAATACTTTCAGGAGAAACTGCTTTGGCAATGGTCTCTGTGCTTAATTGGTCACCAGCCCCTTCTGATGCAACTTGCATGATCAACTTCTCTGAGACATCAGCAACGTTGAAACATTGTTCGGCACTTTTGGTGATGCTTCCCAGTTTGGTTAGAGTCTCATCGAGAGCCTTCTGCTCTGCAACTTCGATGAGCTTCTCTTCATCAGTGTGCTGTATGACCTCCTTAGAATCTAATGATAAAATGCTCTGCGTCTGTGATGCTTCCAGATCGGCTGATGATTGCTCCACAGGCTGCATAGTGACTTCCTCCTTTGGCTTTTGAACCAAAGTATCAGCTTTACTTTGAACCTCCTCGTTGTGTATCCGGACTTCTGCTTCACTAGCAACTTCCGATGTGCTACCCATGGCATTTGTCACAGTAATCGTTGTTGATGATTTTGGCTTTGCATTCGTCTCACCTTTGATACTAGAATTAACCGTTTCTCCAGCTTGACAAACCATCAAAGATTCCCCATGTTCAGCTGCACTTTGCTTATCTGCAGTCTCACCCTGAATAGCGGTACTTTCAGTTTGGTCAGGGCAACCTTGGTCTTGGCAAAGGCTTTCAACAGTTGCCTTAGATACAACTTGCTTCCTGTCTTCAATGCAAGTTAAGTCTTCATTGGCAATGATGTTCTGCTTCTCAGTCATTTGTTTGTCTGTTGTGTTATCCCGAATATCTCGCTTTGGATTATCCATATCATTTCTACAGTCATTGGCTTCTGAGGAGACAAAGTTTTTCAGTTCTGTTGATATCGAAACTTGGACCAGTTTTTTGTGTGATGCAAACTCTGTATTGGTGCTTTTGGTCAACTTCTGGGGCATGTTCCTCTCTCTTTCCTCATTTGCAACCAATTGTTTCTGGAATTGATAAAAAGGTTTTGTTTAATATACTTTAATAAAAAGTAACTATTTAAATATAAATCTCTATTATATTGATTAAAGGCAGTGGACACTATTGATAATTACTCAAAATAATTATTGGCATAAAACCTTTCTTGGTGACGAGTAATGGGGAGAGGTTGATGGTATAAAACATTGTGAGAAACGGCTCCCTCTGAAGTGCCATAGTTTTCGAGAAAGAAGTAATTTTCCACGAATTTGATTTCGAGACCTCAGATTGAGAATTTGAGATCTCGAAATCAACCATCTAAACGCACACAACTTCGTGTGACAAGGGTGTTTTTTCTTTCATTATTATCTCGCAACTTGGACGACCAATTGAGCTCAAATTTTCACAGGTTTGTTATTTTATGCATGTTGAGATACACCAAGTGAGAAGACTGGTCTTTGTCAATTACCAATAGTGTCCACTGTCTTTAATAAAAAGTAACTATTTAAATATAAATCTCTATATTTATTAAAGCATTCAATCACACAGAGGGTCAACTCAGACCAGGATAAATCAACACATTAATCACTTGAAAGGTGTCAATATATAGTCTTCCATCTTAGATTTTACTCTTTACAAATGTCATTGCATTGCAAACAGCTAACCATCATCATTGATGTAATAGAAACTACAAATCAAGTAAAAAGACCTACATTACAGAAAAAAAAAAAAATTTGTATGTGGTTTACATCAGTCCGAGTCTGAGACCCTGTTGTTCGAGTCCAAGGGAGGGAGTCTGAGTCATGGTGCTCCGAGACCGAGTTCACAAAAATGGCCTCGAGACTGATCTCAAGTCTCAGGCCAGACTTCAGTCCTCAAGCACTGGTTAACAACACCATCTGATATCAAAATGTTTCCCTGGGCCTAATTAGTTGTGACTAGTCAAGTTAGTGTAATATCAACTCTTTCGAAGCAAATCATCCCAAACTAGAAACACATGTCTCTCATTGTTTTATAGAGCTCTCACAAAAAAGGTTTATTTCAGCGGGAACAGCTTAAAATCTTTTCAGACCAGGGCCCAATTTCATAGAGCTGCTTAAGCTGAAAATTTTGCTTAAGCAAAAAAATCTTTGCTTAGTAAAATCAGATTACCAGCCAAGACTCCACTCTACTGTTATGCTAATTAAACAACAGCTAAACACCAGTCACAAGCAATATATATGGCATGAAAATTTTGCCAGTAACATGTGTAAAATAGGCAAGCTATTTTCGTGCTTAAGCAATTTTTTTGCAGCTCTATGAAATTTGGTTCAGGGCCGATTTCATGAAGCATTTTATTTCAAAGCATAACAACTTGCTAAGCACAGACAAATCTTGCTTAACAGAAACTGGTTACCAGTCAATAATCCATAAAATGTGCATTCTTGCAACTGGTGCCTCCCTTCATTTTGTGCCTTAACAAAGAAATGCTTTACAGCATTGGGCCCAGTTCACTGCAAGTAAACACTTGGCATCTAAATATATTAGGATTGTGTAATTTTTACCTAGCAGTGCTATAGCATTTTCAATACTCTTTGGTCAAAAAACTAATAACTAGAGGCATCACCGCCTGTCCTATCTTTGTACACACTCTATTTTTCAGTATCAGGTTGGCACAGAGTTTTCCTTCCTTCCTTTCACCTCTGTGATGAACCCCAGTTCGAGTCCCGCCTCAGACCGGAGCCATGCACGTGGATTGGGTTTTCAGTCCCTACCAGACTGCGATGGGTTTCCCCATTTGGGGTTTTCCTCCCACATCTAAAAAACCGAACATACATGTATCTTCTTGTTTCCTTCTTCCATCTTGTTGTTGGTGCTAATTGTGCTGTTGGGTTTTAGACCTGCCGTCGATTTCACAAAACTTTTCCTAACTTAATCTTAGGACTTAGGACGAGTCCCAACCCTGCACTGTAGCATACAGACCTTAAGATTAATCCTAAGTTAGGAAGAGTAACTCGTCCTAACTTGAGACAAGACGAGTCCTAACTCTTTGTGAAATCGACGGCAGGAATTTTATTTTTGTAAATAATATTTTAAGGGAAGGAAGTTTCAATTTTGCAAAGGCCAAACCTTTGGACATTTTGTGAAGGGGCACCAAGGCCAAGACAAGGGGGCAATGAAGGCCACGGCCTCCAGGCCCTGCGTAATTCCAAGGTTTAATAAAATATAAATGAATAAATTGAATACCTTGAGGTCTTGTATTTCTTGAATCAAGTCATTGTTGTTCTTGGACCAACTGCTGTTCAGCTCCTCAAGGTGTTCCCGGTCCTTGATAAGTCCCTGGTTCTCATCTTCCTTAGCTCTTAACTTTGTCTTCAATGACTCCTCCTGGGACGGTAACAAAAAAGAAACACTTGAAGACTTGGTTCAGTTTCTAGGATTATTGGATTCATAAGTGGATATTTCTTTAATCTGAAAGATTTCTTGGAGCATTGAGTTTGAAAAGATACTAAAATAAAGAGAGTGACTGGTTGTCTGGGCTAGGTCAGTAGAGAGCAGCCAAATCAAAAACAATCTCTTGGAGCATAAAGTTTGAAAAGATACTAAGTAAAATACAAGAGAAAGTATTTTGTGTCTAGATGGATGGTTTTTGGTGTACAGCATTCACAAGTGCAGAAAACGTTATTGCACCATCCATTAAAGGTATGGCAATCGTTTGGTAATAACCATCGTTTGGTAAAAAAATGCCTACTTAGTTATAAAGATGGTAATTGTAGTATGCATCCTACAATCAAACGAGAGAACTAACTGAATTTATGCTGAAGGAAATTTTGAAATCAAATGGCTATTCCTGCATTGAGTGCTTGGCTGGCAAAAACTAAATCTGAAAAGAATAATTCTAGTAAAGAATAATGTAATGGAAAATAAATATATTTTTATCAGTTACAAAATAGAGAATGACTGTTTGAACCCCTTCAAAAACTGACCAGTAATGGCTTTATAGATTTTGATTGGTATTCTCCTTAACCAAACCTTAAAAACAAATACTTAAAATATGCAGGGATAAATAATTATTGGAGTTTTCAATGCCAAGGTCTTTTATGGAGTCAGTGCATTCCAAAAAATGATTTTATTTATATTTGGCAAATATTTATTTGGATATCCATGATGCGTTAAGTGGAATGAAACAAACACTGAAAACAATTTACAGTTATGCTTTTATATATTCCAATGTAGCAAGTGGCATTAGACATATGTATATATAAGTGGCTTCTGAGTCACAAGTTGTTTTAATTTTTTTATTTCCAGGCATGTGCCATTGGCTCATTGTTCTCGCTGTTTTGTTTTGTTATTTCTGTATTGGGCGTTTGGGCGTTTTCTTATGTCGAATAAATAAATACAAATAACAATGTACCTATTTTAATGTTCACATTTTAACTCTTTTATAGTCAGTTCACCGCGGGACAGTACATTTTCCCTTTTATGCATTTTCACATGCAATTAATTGTGAACCTATAGCAGTCTAGGTACTCCACTACAGGAGGGTTATAACTCCCCTGGATGTTTACCTCCATTTGTATCTCAATTGCTGCATTTTCCTTTACTGTTGTTACTGTTGTTATGTATTGTATGTTTCAAGTTGTGCACATAAAAAAAAAAACCAACTGAAACAAACAAACAAACAAACAAACAAACTTTCTAACCTGAATTTGACACTCGTTCACAATCTCCACTTTCTTTTGTTTTTCCAAGCGTAACTCTTCCTCCACTCTGCGCAGACATCCATGGAGTTGAATGATTTCCTTCTCAAGATTCCCGACGGTCATAGACAACGACGAGGCAAGCTCAGTGTTCTTATCACTGCTAACAAGGTGCCTCTCCGCTAGCTGTTGAGATCTAGCGAGGGCTTCCAGCGAGGTCTAGCCGTTTGGGAAAACACAATGATACTTACACCAAGTACACCAAGCCTGTATATATCCAAATGGGAGACTTTCTGGGACGATAGAGGGCAGCAGACTTACCGGGTAAATCCATTGTTCTCAGAATTATGCGCATGTTCAGAACTACGTAAACAATGGAAATTTACCCGGTATGTCTGCTGCCACCTAGCGTTGGAAAGTCTCCTATTGGTGGCTCTGTCTAAAGCCTCTAAAGCTAGTGCTTAGTGTCGGGGTACAGTTCTGTAATACACCTCTAAGCTCTATCTTGGTTATTTTACTATATACTACTTCCTGCTGCTCATCACTCCATGGAACAGAAATTCTTCTAAATGAGCGTAAGATTTTCCAAATGATGAAGAATAAATTGTTGGTTATTTTAACATATTACTTTCTCGAAAAGCTGCTCAAGTTTTGGTAATCTTAACCACGGGGAAGAAATTTGTATTGTCTTCCTCTGTGTCTTAACATTATATTTCCTTACATTGCTACTCACTGGATGGAACAGTAATTATTCTAAACTAGCGCTAGATTTTCCAATCGGTGAATAATACATTTTAGACATCAGTTTTGGGTGACTTATTAGTTAAAAAAAAAATCAATAATAGTTTTAAAAGGCTATTAGATATTAACATCTAATAGCAGGAACAATTAACAAGAATACACTCTGTTACTAAAAAAAAAATAAAATACATTTTCTTCAACTAATTGATAACTTTTCAGTTATTTTTGTGTTCATATATTAATATACACCTCTACTTAAGTAGTTTTAATAATTTTCATTTCAGTTTCTTGTTTAAAACCTAATGTGTTCCATATCTCGTTCAAGCGCCAACATTTTAAAAATAATTTCAGTCGGCAAGCTAAAAGTGTTTTTACTCTAATGGTCCGAGTCTCTCTTCTATGTGATTGTTAACATTATAATTATAAAGACTGGTAGTTTTGAATCACTATAATTACAAAGACTTGTAGTTTTGAATCACTATAATTATAAAGACTTGTAGTTTTGAATCACTATAATTATAAAGACTGGTAGTTTTGAATCACTATAATTACAAAGAATTGTAGTTTTGAATCACTATAATTATAAAGACTCGTAGTTTTGAATCACTATAATTATAAAGACTTGTAGTTTTGAATCACTATAATTATAAAGACTGGTAGTTTTGAATCACTATAATTATAAAGACTTGTAGTTTTGAATCACTATAATTATAAAGACTTGTAGTTTTGAATCACTATAATTATAAAGACTGGTAGTTTTGAATCACTATAATTATAAAGACTTGTAGTTTTGAATCACTATAATTATAAAGACTGGTAGTTTTGAATCACTATAATTATAAAGACTTGTAGTTTTGAATCACTATAATTATAAAGACTGGTAGTTTTGAATCACTATAATTATAAAGACTTGTAGTTTTGAATCACTATAATTATAAAGACTGGTAGTTTTGAATCACTATAATTATAAAGACTTGTAGTTTTGAATCACTATAGTTATAAAGACTTGTAGTTTTGAATCACTATAGTTATAAAGACTTGTAGTTTTGAATCACTATAATTATAAAGACTGGTAGTTTTGAATCACTATAATTATAAAGACTGGTAGTTTTGAATCACTATAATTATAAAGACTGGTAGTTTTGCATTTATAAAGAAGGGGGTAACGAATGTCATTTGTTTTTACCCAACCCATCTTTGTACAGGTAAAAACAAATTATACTAATACAATATTTAGCATAATAACGGCCATATTTTAGGGAGACCCACCTTGTTTGTTCTTCTTGCTACCTCAAGCTGTTCCAACAGGTGCCTACAATGAGTTTCTTTCTGACAAAAAAAAAATACAAAAATACAAAACCATTGATAATTAGAAGAAAAAAGACAAAAAACACAGGACAAGGATGAGTTGGAGTGTTGTGGGTAATGATAAAGATTTAAACGAGATTTAAACAGGAAATTATCTCTTTCTAAAAAACTACGTTACTTCAGAGGGAGCCGTTTCTCACATTGATTTTTACAACTCTCCATTGCTCGTTATAACAAGCCAATTTTTATGCTAATGATTATTTTGAGTAATTACCAGTAGTGTCGAGTGCCTTTTAACTGTATTAAAAGACAATATTTTAACAAATTGTTGCATACAAAATTGTAACAGGTCAGTTTTCAAAATGCCTTCTCAAAACCGAAATGTTTGAATGATTCCAAATATAAATATCTCTTGTATGAATTTACCTGTTTCACTTGCTGCTGTGACTGCTTCAGTTTACTCTGCATCCTCTTTATTTCAACTCCTTCAAGGTTTGGTCTCCCCTCAAGAAGAGCTTTGAGGCGGATAAGTTCATCAGTCTTCGTCTTCAAGTCCTCCTTGTAAAACTGACTGGAGCAAGACTGGTGTTCGTTGATGAACGTTAGTCTGGAGTTGAGTTCCTGGGCTTCTTTGACTGCAGGTCAAGAAAAAGACAGGTAGTTTATGTCATTTTTTTTTTTAATTTTCTTTTCATGCAAGTCGCCTGACACACAAGGCCTGATGGCCACTTCAAGGTGTGGGCTACTAATATTTTTTCCAGAGGCCGTTGCCACCTACTCCTAAGGCTGAAACAGGGTTAACCCCTTTACAGTACATACTGATGTAGGCTTGGGTATCATCAGTCCGAAGCCTGGCCGGTAGAGCAGAAAGCACTACCTCCCCAATTTTATGTAGCAAGTGTCACGACCGGGATCCGAACCCACACCCTGCTGATCAAACACCAGTGCTTGAATCCAGTGCTCTTAACCGCTCGGCCATGACAATGCCATTGTACTGAAGATGATGCCCACGGGGTGCACCCCAACAAAAAAGGAGATAAAAGAAAATGTCGAGCTCATAAGCCATTTTGATGTTTGGCCGAAACCCTATAACACTAAATATTAGGCTGTGGGAACTCTGATCATATACATGTCCTGTACATAAAAACCAAGCGGTGTAATTCTATAGTGTCCACCATATTTCAAAAAGGCTAATTATTTTTTTGTAGGGCCTCAAAATACGTTATATTAGACAGATTTGAGAGCCCCTCAAAAGATATTGGCAAAATAGAGAGACTGCCAACATTAGTGCTAAGCTCATACAGGGCAAAATTTAATAAAAAAGACTGTGAGCACAAAAACTTGCTAAGCACTAAAAAGTATAGCCTAACAGAAACAGGTTACCAGCCAAAATAACAGTAAGTTTACATTGCTGTGACTGTGTCCCAGCCGATTTTTGCCTAGCAAAGAAATAATATGTCAAGTAGTATTTGCTGCTTAACAGTAACAGCTTTATGAAATTAAGTCCAGTTGGTAGAGTGCCGGAAAGTTAATTCAACTTGATCGCTAGCTAGACCAGCATGCACCTCATTCAAAGCGCTTGTTGGTATTTGCCAAAAGCTATGTACATGATGTCATTTCAGTAGGGCGCCCTCACTTAAGAGTTCAACAGTAAGTTTTTACAGTCATTAATTGTTGGAGTAATTGCCAAAGGTATACCCTCCCTAAAAAGCTTTTTCAATTATATTTTTGATTTGATTTACCTAAAGACACTGGACACGTTTGGTAATTGTCAAGACCAGTCTTCTCACTTGGTGTGTCTCAACATATGTACAAAATAACAAACTTGTCAAATTGGTCGTCCAAGTTGCGAGATAATAATGAAAGAAAAAACACCCTTGTCACATAAAGTTGTGTGCTTTCAGATGCTTGATTTCAAGACCTCAAAATCTAATTTTGGGGTCTCATAATCAAATTCGAGGAAAATTACTTCTTTCTCGAAAACTATGTTACTTCAGATGGAGCCGTTTCTCACAATATTTTATACTATCAACCTCTCCCCATTACTTGTTACCAAGTAAGGTTTTATGCTAATAATTATTTTGAGTAATAACAATAGTGTCCACTGCCTTTAACAGAACAATACAACATTCTTATGCAAGCTCCGACCTACCATTGACCTCCAACCTCTTTAGTTGCTCTGCCACTAAGTTATACTGCTTCATGATGTCTCTACCCAAGACCTCCAGCTCGGTCATCTTAGAGAGATGGGTCGAGCGAACAGACCCCTGCATCTGGAGTCTCTGGTCTTGGTCTTTGATTGTTTTATCGAGGGAATATTTAGTCAACTGGAAATAAAAGAACATTTCATTTTATTTTAGGATTTTATGAGTTTCTCTAATTTGGATTATTCCGTGCCAACTCACCTGATGGGTTTGGCAGGCTCCGTCTCAGATTTTGCAATTTAAGTTAAGGCACCCATAGAGAATTAACACACGCAAAATTTTAGAATCCTACTGCTAAAAAAATTTTGCATTATTTTAAAAAGAAAAAAAGAACACAGCTGCTTATCACATCAAGATCCATTAATTGTAGACAAACGAAACAAAATGCACTAGAGGAGGATTTGAACCAACAACCTCTAGATTAATGCATCTTCGCTCTACTAATGACCAACTTAGCAAATCTAAAGCCCTATGTTGTTGGTCTCCAAATTTTGTCAATATCTTCTTTTTTGGGGGGGGGGGGGGGGGTGAGGACCACTGTAATCTGTCTCTCAGCTCCCTAGGAGTTTGGTAATGTGTTAACTGGCCCGAAGCTAAAATTACTGGCCTCAGGCGTATGGTCCAGTGTTACTTTCGACACCTGTCTAAGTAAATCTTGTTGTTAAACATTACCTGCAAGGTTTTGATGTCATTTTTCAGTTCTTTCATCTCTTTCACCATAGACTCAGACGCCAGGGATAATTTATTCTACACAAAAGGAATGAGAATTAATTGCACTTATATCAATTAAAAACACCCATGATACAGTTTATGATGCATGCGCTCATATAGGTGTTTTCTGTTCGTGGTGTGAGCGGTCTAGTTTCAAGCTCTGGAGTTGTCAACAGCAGCAGAAATTGGGTTTGTTTCCCAGTCATGACACTTGTGCCCGCGACGAAGGCTCTTATAACCATAGTTGCTTTGTACAATGTTGGGAATGTACAATGTCGTGCATTCTGCTCCACCAGCCGGGCTCCAAGTGGATCCTAATTACTGCCTGTGAATGGGGTTAACCTGTTTTAGCCCCAGGATCTGAGTAGGTTTACTGTTTGTGCCCCTGTGACAAATGAATTGGTTAGTAACCCCTTGCCCAGTCAAAACGCTTGCCCACCCCCTCCTCTCTGAAAAAAAAAAAAATGAGACCAAGAAGTTGCATAAATTGAATGGTTCTAAACATTGATCCCCCCCCCCAAAAAAAAAAAAAAAAAAATGAAATAAAACAATAGTTGGAAATTTACTCACTACATTAGATTTTTGAGCAATGTACCAATCATTTCATTCATTATTTCACTGCGTACATAGGGACCAACAATGAGATGACACATTTGTTTAATATCTCATAAGTCACTAATCAAAAGAACATTTTAAATACCACACAAAGGTTTGCCTGGTGGAATACAAGAACCAACAAATTTGTAGTGACACCTTCTTTGAGTGATTTGTGCAGGTTCTGAAAAGAACTGATGTATTCCATGTTTCAGACGCTATACTGTCCATCGTCACATGACTACTGGTCTCCTGACAATAGACAGAGTTTACTCTGTCTGAATCATTGATTCCATTGGTTCTTCTCAGAGCCACATATTTCTCAAAAAAGATTCAACTACATAAAGGCCCAATTTCATAGAGCTGCTGATCACAAAAAAATTGCTCTGAATGAATGAATTTTCTTCCTTGATAAAAACAGGATTACCAACCAAATTTACATCTATATCGCTTGTTACTGGTATTCAGGGAAGAAATTTCATGCTAAGCAAAAATGTTTGTGCTAACAGCAGCTCTATGAAATTGGGCCGAGGTGTCACAGCAAACTTCTTATGCATAAGAGCACTGTTTACCTTCTCTGCTTCCAGTTGATGTAAGCTTTCCTCATGTAGCCTTCTTTGTTCACAAAGCTCCTCAGAATGCTTCTCCAATAAAACACTCATCTTGGATTTCTCTTCATTCTATAGCAGAGGTAAAGAACAACATCGATAATGTCAGGCTCAAAATTCCCATTTCCTAATTTGGGTGTGACCGCTGGCTAGACAGCAGTTAATGATTGGCTTCTGACTGCCAACCCCAAACAAAGATATTGACGTTAGTCTATTTTTTATAGTACAAAATACACTGACTTCGCACCACCCCACCCCACCCTCCCTAAAAATTAATGAACAGAAAGCTTAGACTGATGACTTACAATGGTTTGATGATAATCATGCTGTGCAGAAACCAACTGGTTGATCTTTACATCATTCTCAGCTTCTCTGGTCTGTTGTAAAATAAGAAGAAGTTATTGTCATTAACTAGAAGCAGAACTTCTTCCCTGAAGAGTTACACCTGGTTCATCAGACAGGCGCTCCAGAGTCACGCCATACCAAATAGATTAGTGGGGACTCTAGGTTGACTCAATTAAATTTTGGTTTTAAACAGGCCAACTTAACATAACATTAACATTAGGTTCGGCTCATGACAAGATCGACGTATGATGAAACCAAGCAAGACGCCCCAGAGTCATTCAGACCGACTGCAACAGTTGCTTCTAACTGTTTCAGCTGTCAAACTTTTCATGTATTTGTAATTCAGAATTTGGTTTGGCGTGACTTTGGATCGCCTGTCTGAAACGGGTGTTACAATACTATATATAAAAATGGATGTCATCCACAAACTACAATACTGCTAGTGGCATGTTCATCAGAACAAGCGGTCAAGTGCTGGGCTCAAGTTCAGATGTTTCTGACCAGCAGAGGGGGTTCGAGTCCAGGGCCCAACTTCATGAAGCCTGTAAGCCTGTAAAAACTTGCTAACCACTGAAAAGTAATGCTGGAAAAATAGTGGAAACCGCAGAAGCGGAACTGATAATGTCAGCTACGCAATAACTGCTGTGTGATCCCTGGCTACACGGCAGTTAACGGTTGTATGGCTTCTGACTGGCACCCCCGAACAAAGATATTGACAAAATAGGGACACCGCCAATATAGGGCTAGATAGCTCAGTTGATAGAGCGACGGCACGTTAATCCGGAGGTCGTTGGTTCGAACCCCACTCTAGTCAATTCTTTGTTCAACCCCAAAAATCATTTAAAAAAAAAAAAACACACAATGTAAAACATGTACCTACCCTGCATATTTTCAATTCTTCTATACATTCAAAAAAGTTGTTCTGAAATTGTAGAAAATCAATCTGTGGAGGTTTGTTCTCTTGATTGAGATCCTCTGATGACTGCTTCAGACTACAGGGGCCCTCTGAAATTTGAAAGTGAAGTACACAAAATAAGCAACATGCAATCTGTATTTCCTACAAATGTATCAGCCTCTTGAAAGGGCAATTTTCGTTTCTTAAGGGGCACCGTTATGAGGACAATTTCACAAAATTTGTAATAAATTATTTGCGAAGGGCAAAGCACCACACCAATTGCTGTGGGTGTCGTGTGTCTCAAAATCAAGCATCTGAAAGCACACAAACTTAGTGTGACAACAAGGGTGTTTTTTTCTTTCATTATTATCTTGCAACTTCGACGACCAATTGAGCTCAAAATGTCACAGGTTTGCTTAAATTATTTTGTGCATATGTTGAGATACACCAGGTGAGAAGACTGGTCTTTAACAGTTACCAAAGGTATTCGATCTTTGGTTCTGCCCAAAATAATCATTTATTTGTCAAGAATACACAGAGCACCTATTTTGTATACTGGCCCAGTATGTGTAAACAGTAGAGTGTACTCAAAGTGTTATTATATTTTGTGAGCCATGAATATTAAACAAAAAAGACATTCATCCTTGTAATCTTGTTGAATTGACGGATTGCCACTTTTGTTCAAGTTGTTCAAAGTAAGAGTGACTCAGCTCTTCCAAAAACTGGAACAGACTTTCTTGTGACCCAGATGGCCAGTTGATCTCAAACTGCTATGGTTTGTCATCAGTATGTATGGTGAATTACATAAAGTGTGTACACTGGCAGCAACTGTTTTGTAGGCAAAAACCAATTCTGTAATTTAAGTAATGTGTAATTTAGTATTTTATTTTAATTTGATTTTTGGGGTTGAACAAAGAATTGACTAGAGTGGGATTCGAACCAACGACCTCCGGATTAACGTGCCGGCGCTCTACCAACTGAGCTATCTAGCCCTATATTGGCGGTGTCCCTAACAAATTGTGAACAAATTAAAAGTTGGGGTTTGGAACCTCAACACCAAAACCATTAGAACCATTAGAGCTAAGACATGTTGGTCGATCAATGTCAAAGAATTAGATCTGCCAACTAGTAGTAGGCCTGGCAGGTGAAATTTACTACTCGACTAGTCGCCTAGGTTTAAATTCCCACGATTCATTCATTCATTCATTCATTCATTCACATTTATTTCAATGCTGCCATGCATTAAGTTACATTTGTGTATATCGTTAAAGTTACGATACATGATAATGAGTATATAATGACAAACCAGAGATAAAATAAAAACAATAACAATTTACACGGAAGTTGAATAAATAATCGCAGACAGGACAACATTTAGGCATAGGGTGAAGCAAAAGCTTTTGTTCCCGTACCTACGGACAGACAAGAAACAAACAAACAAATAAACACACCAACAGACTATCACAACACTGACTTACATAGAAACATGATACATGTAGGTACAAAGACAAAACATCATCCGGAAAATATATCATAACTTTACATTCAAAACTAAGAATTAAAGAACTGTGCTTTAATTTTTTTAGCAAAATTTGACAAAGTAGGTGAAGATTTTAACGAATCGCTGAGACTATTCCAATATGTAGTACCACGTTGGACAAGACTATTTCTAAACAATGATGTTCTGTTAAAACGGACATAAAGTTTGCGTCAAGTTTGCTGCAGGCGCAAAAGTAAAGTTTGCGCTGTAGGATTGAAGGATTGTGTCACTGATGTCTGATCGTGTTTCGTAAGTAGAATTATGGTGTCTCGTGATAGTAAGTACTGATCAACACAATTGGTTCATCCAACAGGTTGTGACTATTTTTGTAGTAGTCCAGGCAGCACGATTAACCGAGGTTAGTTGAAAAATGGTAGTCGCGATTTGACCATAAAGCAATCCAGTTAAAACCGTATTTTTAATGGTTTTAATTGTACAGCTTTGTGATGTCTGTGACATGGAAAGTGTTTTTTAAATAATAATAATTATTATTGTTATTATTATTATTATTATAGTGCTGGGGCCAACTATTATAAAAAAAAAATAAAAAAAAACACTGTGCAGTGTTCAAATAAATCAATTGTTGCAACAACTTTGTTGAAATATATGAAGGTTTTGGGGCCTAGCTTACCCGTTGCTTCATCTTGCTCTTTGTCTTTGATCATGGCAGTTGAGAGAAGTCCTTGGCTCTCCTGAAGCTCAAAATCTGCCAATAACGTCCCACCGAGAGCTGCAAGAACAAGACATCACGTAACTGTAGTACACATGCTCATCAATCAAGGTCAAATGTGTACCCTTAAATGAGAGTGTGACAAAGTGCTAATTATTATAAGAACCGAGAGTAATGAAGTGAGCGGATGATTCAAAATGGTCAAAAGATGTTTTAAAAATAGAATGATTAACACACAATGCCTCAAAACAGTTTGGTTTCCCTTTACTTTTTGAAGTCTGTACTCTTGTGACTGGTGAATATGTGACGTGTGGGTGTAATAAAATAAACAAACAAATACACACAATGTTGAGGCATTTTATTTGTGTGGATCATGCATGCATTCTACTTTGTCTTGTCTTTGAAAACATCTTTCAAACTGTCCAGAACACACTTATTTTATTCATAACAAACCCTTTTGATGGCCTACATAAAAATTAAAAAGTGACAAATCTAACTTGCCACTTGGCAGTGTAGGATTTATGTATCCTTCTTGGATTAGGAATTGCAATGGCTAATGACGTAATACATATCCTGGTGTCATGTGTTTTCAGTAGGATAACAGGAAAATTGTTCACAATCAAAAACTAATTTTTTTGTTTTCACATCATCTATCCAATTTTTTAACAATAACCATTTCATTTCATGGTGTGTTGAAATTTTTTAAGTTTTGGTTTTATGTTGCGAGAAACAGTCCGCCATTAACAGTGCTTATGCATGCACGACATTGGAGCAACGTCATGTTTTCACACCTTCCATAGACCTTATGCATTGACGTCATCCAGCCGCCATCTTTGAGGTCAAATGGTGACGAAACAATCAAAAGGCACATAGATTGGCCAATGAACAACCTCCTTTTGACCTCAAGGCGAGGGCGCCGTACTGAAATGACGTCATGTGCATAAGGTCTATTGGTTGGTATTTTATTGAATATTCAGAAGCTAGTATTGAGTGCAAAATAATTAAAAAATATTGTTCAATTACCAATTAACAAATTTAATTACATTTTTGTCCTAAGGCATTATGGCTACTATATCGTTTTACAAAATCTTTTACCTCTCTGTGCGCGATGTAAACAGTCCCTAGATAACAATTGTGTGGTTTTATTTGCCAAGCAAAGAGTCTCCTCTCCCTTGACCAAAACTTAGAAACACGTAAGGCTCCATTGGTCATTTGCACTTGTAAATGCAAAAAGTTTGGTATTTTAGGCATTTCTACAAGGTTCAAAAACATGTCATAATGTTGAGGCCATATAAAAATAATTGCCAACCGAAAAAGTTTCATCATACACTATTTCAATTCACAATTCATGATGATCAAAATCATGTGACTGAATGTTTTGCTGAGCATTCTGGAAAAAAAACACAGAGGCTTAAAGAAGCCATGTGCCTTATATAATTTTCTAATATTTTTGGAGATTTTTATTTTTTAACCCTCATATCAATATTATTATTAATATTAAAATTTAAACATCAGCTTGTTGATTCAATTATCACTGTTTATTTATACCCTTTATTGTAAATATTAAGAAAAAAAAATAATAAATAAATAAAAATCAGATTTGGAAGCCAGTAATTATTCACACATTTTATATTTTTGAATTTGTTTTTAATGTTTTTGCAAGTTTCCATGGTAATTTTGAAAACTTAATAAAAAAATATTTTTAGTAAAATGAAGGCAACTGCTGGCTATAGAGTCATACTAAGAGTCTCAAAGAACGCTTGTAGTCACTGCAGATGTTTCTTCCATGTATGGCTTCACCGGGAAACCATACTTTCTCGTTTGCCGTGAAAACAGGAAAAACTCGAAACAAATGGGGCCAGTTGAAGTCATCGAAGATCGGTGTGTGGTGTGAATATTTCAATGTCCATCAAGTTTTAATATATGTTTGCATACTTCATATTATTATTAACAATAAAGATAATTAGGGCATCGGTTGATATATGGCATCATATTTTTTTCCCAATTCAAAGAAAAAGGCATAATAGCGTGAAAACTGGTAAGCGGAGGATATATTAGAATCCAGATATCATAAGGCATGAAAGTAAAACACACCACCCCCCCTTGAACAGACACACTTCAAGTTCATAACAATCCGTTTAATTGTGAATTTGGTTTGGCCGACGCAACGAAAGCTGCTTAAAAATTCAACAAATAACAAATTCATTATATTCCCTACCTTCCATTTGCGAACCAATTACTCCAAGACTGATATAAAGTGGTTCATGTTATAAACCGAAAACTTCTTTCAGTAATTATATTCAAAATGTTGTTTTATTTACAATTTACACTGCTGGCACTGCTGCAGTCTGACATTGACACTGACGACAGTGATTTTGGCAGACGAGTTTTAGTTGGTACTTTGTTACAGTTCGAACGTACAGTACACATTGGACATCGGGCACCAGCAGAACTTTGTACTAGCCATATAGAAATAGAACCTGGTGGTACTCGCACGCTTATTGGTGGGATATTTCAGAACAAGTGGTGGCGCTATACTCTAAGAAAAAAAGAGGCGGGTGTGGCGGGCCGGTGGCGATCGCCGCGGCCGCGAGTAGGAACGGGCGGCGCGGGCGGGGCGTCAACAGCTACGCCTACAGCAGCAGCGCTACGGCTAGATTTCCGCGTCACCATGCGTTGAGGTATAGGACGTCCTTAGCATCTCTCTTAGAAACAGCCGTAGCCGTAGCCGTACTAATTCGGATACGGCCTACTCTTGGCCGTGTCTGCTTTGGCGGCTACGCGCACACCTTCGGCTACGGCTAGTTCCGCGTCATCATGGTTGCATTGGGATTGCATGAAACTTGACGTTTAAATTTATAGGCACAGTTCTTCTTTAAAAGTGCGGAGATCAGGTCGGCCGGGCTGCACATTTTCTCTAGTTCCTTCTTCTTCTGTGTTCGAGTAGAGGTCTTAAAGATAATTATGGTTGGCAATAAAATATAAAAAGGGGGATTTTGTGGGCGGAATTATTCGGATGGTCCGTCGGAAATAATATTGACACACCATAGAAAGGATCTATTCGCCCCCCCCCCCCCCGATGTCAAGTTTCAGATAAAACACAAATTAAAAGTTATTACTTTTTGTTATAATTTAGGCCCTATCATTAATGTTTTTCATTTCACTATGAGACCATAAAATTAAGAAAGGCGTTACAGATTTCAACTTTCCCTTTTTTTTTTAACGAGAGTCGGTTTATGCACTCAATAGATTTTGATGACCAGTCAGCATGTGATATTTGCGAAAGAGGCCTAATACCTGGTCGCTGTTTGATTAAACCACGAGTGATGTCATGATTGGCCCACTGCTCTGTGATGTTGCAGTTTTGGTTGTGCATCAGCTTTTGGACACACAATGGCAACTATTTTGCTGGCAAACATTATAGAAGTAGGCAACCCTACTACAAACAGTATATCAATTCGGCTTCAACTTGTTCAGTATAGAAGATGAAGGAAACACACGGTTCGACACCGTAAGATTTATCCCAAATTATGATTTTGAACAGAAGAATATTGACGCCAATTACTTTCTTTTAGATATCTTGAATATTGTTTGGGAAAAAATAACGGCAAAAGAACCTAGAAGGTTTCTCTGGCAGTCACTCTCTTAATGTAAAAGAGTGAAAAAGCACTCTTTGAAGAGCCATAATATGAAGGACAACTCTTTTTCGAGTGGTCTTCCACTCTTTTAGATTGAATTTTGCATCTTTTTGAGTGATTTTTCACTCTGTCCTGGAGTGAAACCCCTCTAAAAGAGTGAAATAACCACCACTCTTTTTGAAGAGACGTATGGAGGACAGCTCGAAATATAAAGAGTGGTATTTTTAACTCTTTTACTTAGAGAGATCATAATCTTGTTGCTTCATGCAATTTTAGACTACAGTACTTTACTAACTTATGAAATAGAAGTGTATTTATTTTGAAGATTAATGAACAAATCTGTTTTACGGTGTATAGGGACTACGCTCACAGAGAGAGGCGTTTGGGAAAATGTATGTGATAATATTATAGATGACACTTTTTTGAGAAGTTAGTTGAAACCTGGCCTAAAATCTTGTTTGAAATATCTGAAATAATACAAGTCAGGGAAAGAATCTCGAATTAAAGGAATGTTAATAAAATGTAACACTTTACCCAGATAATGTCAAATCTAAGGTGTTGGCAAGTAGGGGGGATGGCGTGCCCCATGTGCCGCCCGTGACGACTGCTATCGAACTGATAGTAAATGTATGTTGACTTAGTTCGGGATTTTACTACTACGTTATAGAATAATATTTCTTGGTTCTACTGAGTCTAAGTGATTACTTTCAAGAAAATAGGACCCTACGGAATGATTGCGATAGGGTAACGCCCCATGAAAAAAACTTTTCAGAGGAGTGGAAAAAATGAGTCAATAAAGTCAATGGGAATTCGACAAAAGCAAAAGACAGGTTTGTGTTGATTACGTAATCGCTATTTACTTTTCGGCTATTCTGTCTCACTACTAAAGAAATATGAACGTTCATGTGACATAGGCCCCATTGGCTTTTATGTAACTTTATATAAAAACCATAGGACGGAGACTGAACAAGCTGGTGTGTGCGATATACTCGGTGGGAGTGTATGTATTTCCGAATTCATAACTGCGCTCGAATATCGGAAATTATAATGGCCAAATTCCAAATTGCTTCAGCAGTTTTTATAGTATTGTTTTTAACTCTGGCTGGCCGGGCAGAATGCATGGATCCAGAGCTACAGATGCAAGTTCTGCAGCAACTAGGGATCGACGGCATTCCACAGCAGCTGCTGATAGATGCATTGCAATCAGTCGAAGTCCCCGCTCTAAACGTGACCGAAATAGGGGAACTTGTGGTCGAGTTCCTCAGAGATGTAGCGGTCAACTCGACCGTCGTGGCCGACTTGCTTCGCTTATATGATGACTTGGGTATCTCGAACCCTCTGCAGCCAGGAGGGTTGGATGTGGTGGGGCTGGACGTGATATTGCAACAGTTTGAAATTTTAGCGACGCAGTATCTCGCTAGCACCACGTTTAGGAATGTGTCGGCACAGTGTCTGGATGATATGCAGTTGTTCTTGTCTGATCTGATTGCACAAGAAACCTATGCTAATCAAAGTGAGTTTAACAATCCCCTTTCTTTTTCATCATCATAGGTTTGTTAATTTTCAAAAACAAACAAAAAAATTGAAAAATAAATAAACAAAAGACAATAAACGCCATAATGTCGAAATTACAAAGGTAATACATTGGTATGAGATATGAAAATAATTATAAGATTTGGCACACAATGATTCAATAATAGCAGCAAATTAACGACAGCACTTTAGTCTAAGGTTAAGCATGATTATTTTGTTCCCTAAACTATGGAAAGATAAACATTTTGATTGTACCACCAAGGTACAGTCACATGGATGTAAGAGAAATGCAGCAGACATGACAAGACTTTTGTAGAACACTGTTACAAATTACGCCTAAGGTTATGAAATAAGAACATGGCTCTCAAGTTTTAGATACTACATTAAATGCAGCTTAAAGTTTGCCCTTAAAAGAAAACCGATGTCAAATCATCGTTACGATTCTTGTGTTGTTAGCAAAGCGGTCAACTGTATTGAGCATGATTAATACCACGCTATGATATTATTTGTTGAAGGAGAATGAATCAAGTTTAAAGTATGATTTGGTTGTACTTTATATAACGACATAATAAACACTGTATGGCCTACACCCATTGCCATTCGAGTCTTGAGTGGAAGAAAAACGACTCTGGGACGAGAATAAGCAACAGCAAGACAACGGCATCCTGCGAAATATTTACACTTTTTTAGCGAGAAGCTTTTTTTGCTTATTGCTAATTATAGAGCACAGGGATAATTATGTTGGGCATACATAATGCTTTAGTAATCTGACAACAACAGAACCAGCCATGATAAAATTAAGTCTATAAAATTATTTCTCTATTTTATACAAATTGTTCCACTATCCAATGGTTTCTTATTTCTTTTTCCCAGTGCTGAATTCCTACGGCAGTATTCCAACTCTCAATGATTTACAATTGTCCTACAATGTCAGGCGGTATGGTAGTATTGAGGAGTGTCAATACGTCAAGGATTGGAACCCGACTGCCCCGTTCGAAACGGTGTCTTGTACGGTCGGGTACCCTTTACCCATTGGAGGGGTAAGTAATTAAGCTCATAGCAACATCAGCCCCCCCCCCCCACTCCAGGTTTTTGATCAGAAATTTTCATTGGGGGTTGGTGGGCAGGAAGGGGCAAGTGACTTATTTGTAGGGAGTTGGGGATTGTAAACACACTCATTTTTAGCTACAATTTTTAATTTTCCCCCTGTTGTGGGCGATAGCAACTTGTCTTGAAGTGGGTTTCAACAAAATATTAAAGGCATTATCATGCTGTTTTTCTGAGAAAATCTTTTTTTTTCTGGAGAAAAAAAGCAAGCCTATAATATGGAACTATAGTCAAAGGGCCAAGTTTTGGGCTATGATTCGTACAATATTGATGAAGGAAACTCAACCTAGATAGAACCTTTTAATATTTAAATATGAATCGTTTTAGTGTATACAGTCATGGATGAACGATCGTTCTCAGGTTTTAATTGAACTTAACATGTTCAGGGGTGAATTTCACAAAGAGTTAGGACTAGTCTTATCTCGAGTAAGGACAAGTTACTCGTCCTAACTCGAGATATCCATGCAATTTGTTTATCTCCTAGGACTAGTCCTAAGTTAGGACTAGTCCTAACTCTTTGTGAAATCGACCCATCTTTTAATTGTTATTGTCTTTCTTCAAAAAACAATTACAGTAAGGAATGTTGTATTGAAGCGCTTTTTTTTCAAAATGATTTGAAAATTTCTTATTCACAAATCAAAAGCTGTCATAAATTCTTCCATAACTTTATCAGGCTTACGGCTATAACGGTATTTGTGTTCCTGCCTCATGCTCCAATGAAGACCTATTTGAGATGACCGAGGAAATCCCACGTAAGAAATATTCTTTGTTGTCATTTTAATCATAAAGTGTATTTTTGTCTACCTTTCCAAAATCACAACTCTAAAAAAAGCACTAAAGCGTGGACACAATGGGCAAACCTCTCTTTGACGTTGTGTTTTTTATGTGTACAATTTGCACCTGAAAGCGGGCCC
This sequence comes from Asterias rubens, assembly GCF_902459465.1. Lineage (NCBI taxonomy): Eukaryota > Metazoa > Echinodermata > Asteroidea > Forcipulatida > Asteriidae > Asterias > Asterias rubens. The sequence goes on from NC_047077.1 coordinate 14,133,348, forward strand.
GTATTATTTGTTCGTTACTATTGAAATTTGCACGCAACTACTTGTGAAACAAGAATAAATTTGTAGTTACAAATGTGGAAACAACCTAACATAGGAAAACACCAGCTGAAACCCATCCACGTGCGAGGCTTTGGTCCGAGCAGGGATTCGAACCGGGGTCATGAGAAGTAAAAGGGAATAAAAACAGAATCCAGAATTTCCTGTAAGAAGCAGTGGCCTGCCATGTGAAGAACCAGAGTTTGACATAGTAAGTAGGTCTCGACGTTTCGAACAGCATTCTGTAGTGGTCTTCATTTGTTTGAGCCTTCACACAACTCAGTTCCGGTTCTTTTTTCAAAAATGCCGTTTATTTATTCTCGTAATGTATTATAATTCGCTTGGCTATTTTCCATTAAACTAATAATTTCTTGCTTCATTCAACAATTGGTTGTCTTTCTCTATTTTTTCAAAACAATAATTAGAATTAATATTTTGATTTTAGTGGTTGGTGAATATTTGATGTATGAATGTATTGTCGACTATCCTTGGAACTTAGGTGCAATTGTAACAGTGTAAGTATACACAATTTATGTTTACCAAATAATTATTTTAAGATGTTTTCCCTATGATTATTGGTGATGTTTACTTGTGCTATGTTTTGTATTTCATTGCCGTGCCTGTGTGAATTGTATCTTGCTCATAATTAACTTCCAACTTCGTTTTTTTTTACAAAGCCCCCTCTGCCGAAAAGCTTTCACGGTAATGGGTAATGTCTCAAACAAATTATAAAATAAAATGATATAAAAAAAACTACGTTAACTCAGATTGAGAGCCGTTTCTCACAATGTTTTATTATTACCAGCTCTCCATTGCTCGTTACCAAATACGTTTTTATGCTACAGAACAAAATGTTTTGAGAAATGACCAATAGTGTGCAGTACATGTAAAGGGAAGGTACACGTTTGGTAATTACTCAGAGCAAATTATTAACTTAAAAACTGACTTGGTAACGAGCATTGGATAGCTGTTGATAGTATAAAAGATTGTGGGAAACGACTCCCTCTGAAATAACGTAGTTTTTGAAAAAGAGGTAATTTCTCACTAAAATATTAAAAGACTTCTTATTCCTATGTGAAAGCACCCAAATTCGCCCAACAATTCATTATTTTCTGACCACTTCGACGACCAATTGAGCCCAACTTTTCACAGGCTTGTTATTATTTATGTTTATGTTGGGACACACCAAGTGAGAACACTGGTCTTGGACAATTATTACCAATAGTGTCCAGTGCCTATTAGACAGAGTATCCAAAATTTGGATACGTTAATGGTTAAGGCAGTGGACACTATTGGTAATTACTCAAAAAAAGTGTTAGCACAAAACCTTTCTTGGTAATGAGTAATGGGGAGAGGTTGATGGTCTAAAACATTGTGAGAAACGGCTCCCTCTGAAGTGCCAGAGTATCCAAAATTTGGATACGTTAAACAGCTACCTGAGCGGAAGGCTTTTAACGGAAATGGTATTTAAACTTGTTTACAATGCACTTGTTGACCATTTTAATGTAATTTTGATATGTTGACACTTATGAGTTTTTCGTAATTATCGATTAAAAAATCAGGCCCCAACCTAAAGGTTTTGAAAAACTAAAAACACTTATGCCGTTGAGAGCGCGCGCCAAAGGACAATGCCGCTGACGTCATTTGTGGGAGTTTGCTTTGTTATACCTCCACGCTGCAACAAAGCGGCTTTACAAATTGGAGCTCCCAACTATGACGTTTTAAGAGTGATTACGTAACGGGGCTTTTCGCAAATCTCTCAGAAAAGCACTGGATAAGGGTATTCAAAATGATTGTTTTTATACACAATCAAAATCTATTTATAATCATATGACTCGATTTCCTTATTCATTGAAAACATTTTAAATGGAATTCAGCAAAGTTCACGACTTGACATTTTCGTTCAAGCAGGTCTTTAATGGTTAAAGGCAGTGGACACTATTGGTAATTACTCAAAATAAGTGTTAGCACAAAACCTTTCTTGGTAATGAGTAATGGGGAGAGGTTGATGGTCTAAAACATTGTGAGAAACGGCTCCCTCTGAAGTGCCATAGTTTTCGAGAAAGAAGTAATTTTCCACGAGTTTAATTTCGAGACTTCAAATTTAGAACTTGAGGTCTCGAAATCAACCATCTAAACGCATACAACTTCGTATGACAAGGGTGTTTTTTTCTTTCATTATTATCTCGCAAGTTCCATGAATGATTGAGCTCAAATTTTCACGTTTGTTATTTTATGCTTATATTGAGATACACCAACTGTGAAGGTTAGTCTTTGACAATTACCAACAGTGTCCACTGCCTTTAACGCATTGCACCCTATATCAGAACCTTGGTGGCGGCTATCTTGCGTCAGCATCATGTGGTCGTTGGTGTTTCTAATCACCTTGAGAACCAAATACTTCTGTCAATATTTGACAAGATCTATTACACAAGTACAAACGCAATGCATCTATTTGTTGTGTTTCATAATTTAGATCATGAGGTTTGCGGTAGCACCGCTTTTGAGTATTGTTGGCTTCTGAAAAGAACCGTTGGTTGACAACTCGACGTTTCGATCAGTATGCTCTGAATCGGCTTCGGTAGAATTTTATCCCCAGAAGATGATGCTACCGCATACCTCACGTGATTATACTCCCACCATTCAACGTTTCAACTCCTACTTGTTTGTTATGATTGTCCAGTGTTGACCATTGAGATTTGAGTTTTTAGCGGAAATCAAATACAAACACATTTTGAGATTGGATCGCAAGGACTCGTGGGGGGGGGGGGGGGCGGCTAATGAGGGCAAGCACCACTTCTTAAGGTAAGTTAAAAGTATTGCAAGTAATCTGCTCGATTTGGTATTCATGGTGGGTTCAGAAATGAATAAATAAATAAAATACATACGAATGTATTTTTTCGCAAAGTAGGCAAACCAACAAATCTTAGCGATGGAATGGTCAGTGATCTCACCATAGAAATGACACGAATGATAGAGCATAATATGGTTAGTTTGTTCATGTTTTTCTGTTATAGCAATTAAAAAAAAAAAATACAGAAATAACGTTTTCACAAGGCTCCAGTGACAACCTACAAACATTTAGTTTTCTGTGCTGTTTTTATTTCCATATACTTAACAAATAAAATTATTCGTATGGAGACTAGATACGACCCATTACATCGAAAGCTTGTAGGCGGGGATGCATTGTACAAAACAAAACAAAACAAAACAAAACAAAACAAAACAAAAAATGGAAAGTAACTCTATAATAGAACTACTCCCCAAGGCACAGCAATTACATACACGACAACAAAAGTAAACACAGTCTCTTTTGTACGCGTATTTTTTAATGTACAAATCTGCGATGGCCCTCTATAGTCAAATATGATTGCACCACAGTCGAACATTTTTTCCCATAACACACTTGCATTAAACCATTATCATCAAATTAATATTTCCATCATCTACCTCAGTGTTTTTGAGTAAAACATTTCTGATTTGACTGTTGATTGTTACAGGTGTATTTGCTTCGCCTTTGTTATGCTGGTAACCATAGGAACCGCGTACCACATGTTGGCACACGGGAGCATTCAGGGTGTCATCTCCAAGACGGTTGAGATGTTAGAGAAGACAAAGAGTCCCCCAGTAGTGGTAAGGAAAATAAGAATGGTTCCTACAAGACAGACCGAAAATACAGACAATTTGCATTCCATCGTTACATCGTGAAGTCGCAAGCGTTAGTATAGGGCGAACCCCACTAAATAAACTCCCGTAGAATACAGTGCAATGATTTAAAATTACACGACACGTACAAGTTTTACAGCTTTTTTACGTTAAAGGGCAAATTATTCATTGAACCTTCATCCCTTGTACAATTTTATGTGCGGAGTCCATGTGCCCGTCGAGATTATTCCCCATCCAAGGCAAAACACCCATACACTTTAGTGCAACTTTCCAAACATCTGAGCATCAATATTTAACATTGTCCGTACAACAAGTATGTGCTCTTCCCCAGACCAAAAAGAGGATATGGTAAAAAGTATTTCTTTTTTATCAATGATTTTAGTACTTCACAATGATTGCTATTTGTACCACATTTACAGCACACTGTTTACCAGAAACATCTGACGTACGGCACGAGCAACAAGGGATTTGAACCAATTGCTGAGGAAACCGTGGAGTTCGAGAAAGGACAGACAGAGGACAACGAAGACAGAGAATCGGTTAAGAAAGGAGAGATGAATTCTAGTGATAAGAAGCTCGCTGCGACTAACCCAGAAGATGATGATGATGATGAGGTCGCTGTATACAAAAACTATCTGAAGAGACTAGGTAGAGTACAAACACATCCAGTGACGGAAGTTACTCAGATTTTGGTCCCGGAGGGGCCCAAAACCAACTAACCACTCCTCTATATTGGAGTGTGGGTTCGAATCCCGGTCATGACAAGTGTCCATAAGCAAGTTGCTTTACTTTTATCGCTTCACATCACCCAGAGGGTATAAATGGGTATCTGCAACGGTAGAAGTTGATACTGAATTGGAAAAGGCCACTGGAGCGCACGGCAGCTCGGGGATGTATATACTCTACAGGGAGCTGAGAAAAATTACAGAAATGTTTTGCCCCAATAACCAGGGGTGGATAATAATAATAATAATACGCACTTGGCACCATTCCCAAAGCACTGGGGAAACATCTAGATGAAATAGGGACAAATGTGAGGGTAGATCTATTACAGAAGGCAGCGCTTTTGGGAACAGCGAGGATCCTGAGAAAGACCCTTGAGATCTAAGGCTACGGGACGTAGCCCGGCTCGAGGAGTTACCGGCACAAAGGAAAATGAGATCTTTCTTTTGCATGCTGTGATAAAATGAAATAATAATAATAATAATTTATTGATCTTATATTGCGCTCTCTTCAGGACCAGCCTGTTCGAGGGCGCATGACAGTAAAAATTGCAAAAGATTAAGAAAATGACATACAATAAGTGAAAAGTTTAAAGTACACCCGTAAAAATATATAAGCAAGGTAGATTTCTCTTTATGAAATCAACTCCAGGGAGCATTGATACTGTTATTGTATGCACTATTTTATTATTAAAGTTTTGAAGGCTCATCTTTATAAAGCGGCACTTTATTTCTTACAGGTTTCGTTGACAGACTCCTGATGGGTTTCTCGTCCATCACCAACGGGGCCAAGATTCTCAGCACCAAGGAACCTGCAGGGAGTCTAGGGGCACTCAATGGTATTCGCGTCATCAGTATGTTCTGGATCATTCTCGGACATACTTTACAGTTTCAACTTTCCTACATAGGTAAGCCGGGCTTTGGATGGGACGTAAAGCCGTTGGTCCCGTGTATTTCTTAACAAGTAGTATTAACACTTATCGCTAGAAGGGATTTGCCCCGGTGTTCCTTGCTGTGGCTGCTAAATGCACCGCAGCAACTTGCTAACCATTATGAGGTGCTAAATAATTGGGTCTCAAAATTCATAATACCAATGACATTTCTCAATCATCTTTCTGTAAAAATATATATATACTATCGCGCCTTGGTTATCTTGTTGGTAGATACGTGTGCTAAGATTTCGATTTATTTTTAATAATAAAGTTATAAAGATGGTTCGTTTCGAAAATGATATCCTTGACTTCAGCAACCTTTCCTCCACGAGGCACAACAAAGTTTTGATTGTCGGCTCTGGCTGTAGAGGAGTTCAACTGAAGACGAGCAGAATATACTACTCGAAACGTCGATACCACAGCGGTTCTTTTCAGAGCCAACACTCCCACAAAAGAGATTTACACAAAGTTGTTCCCCAAGTTTACAATTTATTTGTATCGAAAAAGTTTATTTTTAGCATGTTTGCCCCATATGCTCGAAATGGATGCAAATTATGACTTTCAAGAAAAGACAAACACGCCCGAAACATACTTCATGAGTGAATTGATTGTTTTTTATTTACCATGTTATTTTTAACAGAAAACCCCCGGTACCCTCTGATGGAAGTTGTTCCCACCTTCATGTTTTCCATTGTTCTCAACGCTACACTATCCGTGGACACATTCTTCATGCTCAGGTAAGCATCGACACTTTCACTTATCTATTTAATTAAAAAATTCATCACGTGCGCAAGCGACCATTCAATTAAACCAATATTTATTTCGATATTGGTAAAAAATGAGAATAATAAACAAATTAAGTTCAATAATTCAAGTCAAAGACAGTTATTAAAACAAACTTTTTATTTGGGGAACGTTGGGATTTTGGACAAATCATTCATTATTTGATCGACTTCTGAAGCTACTTCTTGTAGCTTCTAAGACAGTTCTCTTTACGTAAAGTATTGCTCAGTCAAGGTGAAGTTTTTGATGAGCTGCAATAGTAAGCCAGTCAATATATCAATTTCTCCAATACATCTTGTTTTCATCCACAGTGGCCTACTCCTGACATACCACACCCTAAAACACCTGAAGAAAACCAAGGGCAGAATGAACTGGGCCATCTTCTACTTCCACAGAGTCTGGCGCATCACCCCAACCTACATGATATCATTGGCAATATTCGCCAGTCTCGCTATTCACTTCGGCACGGGACCAACCAAGAATTCTCTATTCGAGTACGTGGGGAAGACGTGTCAAGATTATTGGTGGACCAACCTGCTGTATATCAATAACTTATACCCGTTCCCTGGTACTCTGAATGCACAGGTAAAAATGCAGACTT